>NW_026606971.1:0-602500 GCF_029890125.1 Rhinichthys klamathensis goyatoka
TCTCTCCTCCCTCTATAACAGAAATATCAAAAAGTTTAACATGACATTCCATCCAACTTCATTGCAACTGAACAAAGAAAACTGAATAAATGAAATTAGACTATATTACTATCCTCTACTTCTTCATTAGCTTTCTTATACTCTAACTTTTCACTTTATATTCTGTTTCATTCCATCCTCAGAATATTTCTACACCTTTATCCTCATTTCTTTTAATTAAGCTCAATTTCTTACAAAAAGAGCATAATATGCAAAGTGTTGAAGTGTTGATGGCTCCCTACAAACCACCCTTTCTTTTAAGAGTCGTGATCCTGTTCCGCACATAATTTTTCACACCAGTCCATGTTCGCTGCTTCAAAGCTTCTGGCTCTGCGTGAATGCATCTTTCACAGTCTTGCTTACCAGGAACTTTGCATGTCTTGATGAACTTCATCATGTGTCTCTCTACTGCTTTTACCTCACTGTCCTCCCATTTCTTTTTTGGAGCGTGTGAAGAACCTATGAAATAGTTAAAAAGTAAATTCTCATTACAACTAAATCGGTGAGTAAAGACCAAATCAAGATTGTGTCCTCATGTGTTGATTATTTGAATTTGGCTGGATATTGCTGCTTGGAGCTAATTCATGTTTATTTGATTATTGTTGTTTGTGCAGTTTAGAGATTTTTCTTACATTGATCCACCTGTGAAACAGATTGATCAGATTGAACAGGTTGAACAGGTTGATCAGATTGAACAGGTTGAACAGGTCGATCAGTCTCTGCTGGTGCTGTTGTCTGAGATAGGTCACTGTAGTCCTCCTCATCACTTGACATGGAATCACCTTGGGCCTCAAGTTGCTCTAAATAATTAAATGACAATAAAATTAACACTATATTGCTTATACTTAGTATCTGTGACATGATGTGTTTTGCAAATAAGTACAGCACAGATACACACAGACTAAATATACTCATACCATTTGGGTCAATTTCAATGTCATCAAGTTTCTTTCCT
The DNA here is from genome assembly GCF_029890125.1 of Rhinichthys klamathensis goyatoka. Lineage (NCBI taxonomy): Eukaryota > Metazoa > Chordata > Actinopteri > Cypriniformes > Leuciscidae > Rhinichthys > Rhinichthys klamathensis. The sequence goes on from NW_026606971.1 coordinate 995, forward strand.
TTGTAGTCAGACAGTGTTCCTTTCTCCATGGCCATTAGGACTTTACTCATTTTTGCCAGCTGCAGTGTTCCCTCTGGTAACCGGTAATACTGTCTGTGGATTCTGATATCGTGACCAAGGAAATCAGCCAGTTGGTCTGCTTCATTCTCATCAAGGTTAAGAATTTTAGACATGGTTGCTATGTGTTTCCTGAGCCTAGTTGATGACAGTGCTTCAGGGTTCTTTATGCCACATTCGCAAGCAGCTTTGTTGATGCACTCTCCACCTCTGTAGGCTGACATTGCTCCACATCTGGCAAACATAAAGGGATTCTCTGCTGGAACACCACAAAGCTCCCGCGTTTCAACGAGCAGCTCCATGGCAGAAACCATGGAAGGCTTGAGGAGCACAGGAACCTTTCTGCCTCGTTTACCCCGGATCTCAACTCTTGTGAAGTGCAGACACAGCTTCCTCTCAAACTCAGACAGACAGATGGCAATGTCTTTGTGTAGCTCAGAAGAATCCCTACTTTTAAAAGCTGACAAAAGCATCCGGGATACCTCACCTTCTCTCCTTCGGTTGAACAGGATGACCTGGGACAGTGTGACCTTGGCTAGAGCAGAGTAGCTGTCAGCAGAAGGGCAAGTTCTGAGCTTACTTAGGAGCCCATCGTGTTTCTTTTCAAGATGTGTGTGCAGGACTTTGACATCCTGAGTGAAAGGAATGATCTGTGGTGTGTTCCACTTGGCTTCTTTCAATGTAGTTATAGCACCAGCAGAAATGTACTCATTCCACCTTGCCTGGTGTATTTTCCTGAAGTCTCGGGCGCATTCAGCACGATCATGATCTCCATACATCATGGCATTGCTCTCAACAATGCTACAGACCTTGTTTAAAGAATGCCCAAGTTTGAGAGCTAAAGAAGGAATGCGGTAGGAGTTTTTCTCTTCATTGTAGCCACATAAAACTTTAACAGCTGCTATGACATGTTTGAAGTTTGCTGGTATGAAGAAGTCTACCATTGTTCTCAGTGGGGTAATCTTCCTTGCTTCAAGAAGAAGTCTGCCTACTTCTCTCATCTTCTGTCTGATGTAGTCATGTTTGGTCACATCAGACCCCATCCTGTTGAACATGTGCTCCCCCAGCTGCATGATGCATCTGTCAGTATGAACTACACGCGAAACTTCATCATAGTTCATAAAGGACAGTATTTTCTTGAAACCTTTGCTCACTTCTAAGCCAACTGGTGTGTTTAAAGCACACAGAGATCGAACTCTTTTCCTGCCCTGGGCATCATCCTCTTTAGGTTTAAGGGGACAGTTTTTGATATGCTTCCAAAGGCTATGCTTGTTGTAAAGCCCTTGGCAGTAAATGCAGTGAATAAATTCTTTGGCTCTTTGTCTATTTTTTGGACGGTAGCAGGCAATCATCTCCCCATGTCCTTGTCTCACCACATCTGTGTTGTGGGCAAAGTTGCCCCTTTTTCTAAGGAGGTTTAACTGGACTTGTCTTTCTTTGGAATGTTTTGGAAATGCTATTGCCTTTACAACCCCCACTTCGTTGCGATGGACAAATTCAAGGTGTCTTGCCATTTTTGAATATGGCTTAGAGCAATAAAGGCAATACTGCTTCTTGTTGTACGCCTTGCGTTCCTGCTTTGGTGATGGCATTGACTGAATAAAAGTCTTTTCACCAGACAAAGTGTTTGTCTCTTTAGATTGGCATTTCATCTTTTTTGGTGATGGTGCGGTCATAAATTGATCAGATGAACTACCTGCCTCGTTGGGAGATGTTGGATGTATCAAAGCACTTTTGACCATGTCATGTCCAGAAGAACTACCATCCGATTCATCGGAGCTGATTTTTGGTATGTAGTCAACATCGCTGTAGTCTGTGACATCGCTGTAGTCTGTGTCACAGACGGAACTTCCGGAATACTGAATGAGAGAATTTAACACTTACTCAAGGCAGTGGTTGCTGTAACATTACGTTTCATCATATTGCGGATACTATTATGCAAGCCAATTCATAATTATGCAAAAAAAAATTGCATATAAAGTATCACATGGCAAGTCACATACCTGTCTTTTTCTTGATGGCCTTAAAGAGGATATCTGGAAGAGGATGAATACAAACCAATATAAATGATATATAATTTCATATAATCTATTGTTAGTTCTACCAGTGCAATACACCCCGACCATCCCAATAATTCAGCAAATGAATCTACCCACCTCCCATGAGAGTGTCTCAGACACCTGTGATGAGTGAACCACTGGTGTTGACACAGCACAAGGTGAAGATAAGGGTGGAGCAGGCGAGGATGAGGATGATGAATGCTGCGCATAAGGCGATGAGGGCTTCACAGGCGAGGATGATGAAGGCTGCACAGGCGAGGCTGATGAAGGCTGCACAGGCGAGGCTGATGAAGGCTGCACAGGCGAGGCTGATGAAGGCTGCACAGGCCAGGCTGATGAAGGCTGCCCAGGCGAGGCTGATGAAGGCTGCCCAGGCGAGGCTGATGAAGGCTGCCCAGGTGAGGATGATGAAGGCTGCACAGGCGAGGATGATGAAGGCTGCCCAGGCCAGGCTGATGAAGGCTGCCCAGGCCAGGCTGATGAAGGCTGCCCAGGCGAGGATGATGAAGGCTGCCCAGGCGAGGCTGATGAAGGCTGCACAGGCGAGGATGATGAAGGCTGCCCAGGCGAGGATGATGAAGGCTGCCCAGGCGAGGATGATGAAGGCTGCCCAGGCGAGGATGATGAAGGCTGCCCAGGCGAGGATGATGAAGGCTGCACAGACGAGGCTGATGAAGGCTGCCCAGGCGAGGCTGATGAAGGCTGCCCAGGCGAGGATGATGAAGGCTGCCCAGGCGAGGCTGATGAAGGCTGCACAGGCGAGGCTGATGAAGGCTGCACAGGCGAGGCTGATGAAGGCTGCCCAGGCCAGGCTGATGAAGGCTGCCCAGGCGAGGCTGATGAAGGCTGCCCAGGCGAGGCTGATGAAGGCTGCCCAGGCGAGGCTGATGAAGGCTGCACAGACGAGGCTGATGAAGGCTGCACAGGCGAGGATGATGAAGGCTGCCCAGGCGAGGCTGATGAAGGCTGCACAGGCGAGGCTGATGAAGGCTGCACAGGCGAGGCTGATGAAGGCTGCCCAGGCGAGGCTGATGAAGGCTGCACAGACGAGGCTGATGAAGGCTGCCCAGGCGAGGATGATGAAGGCTGCCCAGGCGAGGCTGATGAAGGCTGCACAGGCGAGGATGATGAAGGCTGCCCAGGCGAGGCTGATGAAGGCTGCCCAGGCGAGGCTGATGAAGGCTGCCCAGGCGAGGCTGATGAAGGCTGCACAGGCGAGGATGATGAAGGCTGCCCAGGCGAGGCTGATGAAGGCTGCCCAGGCGAGGCTGATGAAGGCTGCCCAGGCGAGGCTGATGAAGGCTGCCCAGGTGAGGCTGATGAAGGCTGCACAGGCGAGGCTGATGAAGGCTGCCTAGGCGAGGATGATGAAGGCTGCCCAGGCGAGGCTGATGAAGGCTGCACAGACGAGGCTGATGAAGGCTTCACAGGCGAGGATGATGAAGGCTGCCCAGGCGAGGCTGATGAAGGCTGCACAGGCGAGGATGATGAAGGCTGCACAGGCGAGGCTGATGAAGGCTGCCCAGGCGAGGATGATGAAGGCTGCCCAGGCCAGGCTGATGAAGGCTGCCCAGGCGAGGCTGATGAAGGCTGCACAGGCGAGGATGATGAAGGCTGCCCAGGCGAGGCTGATGAAGGCTGCCCAGGCGAGGCTGATGAAGGCTGCCCAGGCGAGGCTGATGAAGGCTGCCCAGGCGAGGATGATGAAGGCTGCCCAGGCGAGGCTGATGAAGGCTGCCCAGGCGAGGCTGATGAAGGCTGCCCAGGCGAGGATGATGAAGGCTGCCCAGGCAAGGCTGATGAAGGCTGCCCAGGCGAGGCTGATGAAGGCTGCACAGGCGAGGATGATGAAGGCTGCCCAGGCGAGGCTGATGAAGGCTGCCCAGGCGAGGATGATGAAGGCTGCACAGGCGAGGATGATGAAGGCTGCACAGGCGAGGATGATGAAGGCTGCACAGGCGAGGATGATGAAGGCTGCACAGGCGAGGATGATGAAGGCTGCACAGGCGAGGATGATGAAGGTGACGTGGGAGGTGTTGATGTTGATGAGGACAGGGCAGGAGGGCATGAGGTTGATGAGGCCATTATAGAGGTGGACACAGCACAGGGTGCTGATGAAGAGGGTGCACCAGATATGGATGCGACTGAGGATGACTGTAACAGTCTTGATTGAAACCGCTTCTGCAGATATATAAAGAGATATTTAGCTTAAACAAGAATAAAATGACATTAAAAATATTGAAAACTGTGGCACCCATATAAAACAAAACAAACACACTGTAGGGGTAAACAAAAAATAAAGAAACGTGTTTTGCACACTTCAAAGCAAAGATCATTAATAAAATAAAAAACAACAAAATTGTGACAATAGTCAAATTAATAGTTACACTGGTTCAGACATTAAAACTCTGAACCAATAACTACTTAAATGATTAGTTCACTTCAGAATTAAAATTTCCTGATAATTTACTCGCCATCATCACACCATCTAAGATGTTCATGTCTTTCTTTCTTCAGTGTAAAAGAAATGAAGGTTTTTGAGGAACACACTCCAGGTGTTTCTCCATATAGTGACTTCAATGGGGTCCAACGGGGGGGCTTGTTTGTGTGATAGACATTTTGAACAATCTTTAATGACTCGTGACTACTGAGTTGTCTCAGAGAGTGATTCTTTAATTTTGTGTTGACTGCGCACACACAACATCCTATAGGTTCTGTACTGGAAACAGAAATGATTAGTTAAATCACTCGAGTCTTTGGGTCCTTCGTTCTTCCCATCAGTCCCATTGAGGCTATGCTGTCAGTACTGGAAAGATAAATGATTAGTTCACCTCTCAAGTCCTCGAAGACTCAAAATATGAACTAATCAATTCTGCATCCAGTATTGACTGCATAGCTCAATGGGGCTGCCACGTGATGAACGAATGACTTGAACCCGAAGTCGATAGACTCGAAACGTGTACGTATCCGGTACTACAGACTGCATAGCTCAATGGGGCTGCCACGTGATGAACGAATGACTTGAACCCGAAGTCGATAGACTCGAAACGTGTACGTATCCGGTACTACAGACTGCAAAGTTAAGTTTATGAGGATGTCACAGGATGAACGAACGGCTTAGATCGGGAGGTGAGGTAACTAACAGACTGCATAGCCTGAAGACCCAAATAAATTAATGAATCATTTCCGTCTCTCATAATTTGGCCTTTTCCTTGCATCGCACTTTTTTTCTTATTCTAAATGCGATCAACATTTGATGTGTTTGGGGAATTTGGCTACCATTTTAAATACATTCTACTGAAATGAACAAAAGGTTTTCGAAAAAAGATTTGTTAATTTTGATGAACGAGATTCAAAGATCCAAGTCAGTAAAATGATCCGAACGTGCCACAACTATTACACACGTGTGCTGGATGAAGTGGATATGCACCTGTAGTCAACTGGTTGCCTGTGTTGTTCATTATTTTGGGGGCGGAGCAATGAAGGGAGGTGTGTGTTTGTTTGGCTGTCGATTTTAAATATCAACAGTGTTTATCAGAAATCACTGACTGCACTTTTAACTAGCTGGCAGTAAACATCAGTAGATCGCTGCTGCATGTATGAGATGGTTACCGTTTTATTCCTTGATGTTCTTGCTTTGCCTGACAGCTTATGTGGACCCTTGCTGTTCACCTTGTCCAATTCAGGAAAGGGAAGAGAAGCTGCACAATGGGGCTAAGAAAGCAGGAAATATTTGTGAAGGACAGAAAAACTTGTTTATGTTCATTTCTCTAGCTGTCCTACACTTTAACTATCATTTCTTTCACACACATCTCTAAGCTGAAATAGTCAATAATATAATGATACAGATGTTTTAAAGTGGACCTACCGATTTCTGCGGGCCCAAACTGCTGGCTGGCTTTTTATCAGTGGATTCTGCTGATGCTTGATTTAAAGGCTTCAGAAATATGAGACCACAATCACATGGTAACTAATCAGAATGACAGTAAAAGATTATCATGAATTACTGATCAATCTCTTTAGCATTTTCTTGATAGTACCTTGACTCGCCATGGCCAATCTGAGTCTCCATAATTGTAAGTGATTTCTTCTCCTGGTAGAATGTCTCGTACAGCAAAGAGACACAGGTGAGGTTTTCTGCTCACTTCAACGGTTCTCATTTTGCAAGTAGGATTTCTGGTCTGATCGTTTACAAGTCTTCCCAAGGACAACCCGTCTTCTTTAGATGCATCCATGCTATAAAGACATCCAATTATCACTCAATACTTGTAATCTTAGTATACATGATAGAAATGTACAGTTATTTTCTATAAGTGGTTCTGAACCCCAGTCCTGGGAACCCACCGCTCTGCATATGCTGTATGTCTCGTGTTTTAATCCAGCTGATTCAGATGAGGAGTTTATCATCAGAACACGGCTCTATGAACTCAACTGAGTGTGTCTGGTGAAGGAGACATACAGAATCTGCAGAGAGGGTCTGAAAACCACTGATATATATGATAGTGTACTGCAACATCCTCTCAGCTCTCAGATAAAGCCATCTCAAATTAAAGGGATACTTCACCTCTGCGAAGATGAATATGTATTTAAAATGGGTCATTTATGTAGAAGAAATGTGAAATTATTTTTGAATTTGGAGCTTTCTACTGTAGACTGAGAAAAGCCAGAAAATGTATTTTTGGCTTATGTGGATGAAAGACAACAACTCCCAGAATGCACTTGCTTCGCTGCCCTAGGAGGCCACGCCTACCGGTAACAGAGCGCAGTAGTTAAACAACAAGTATAGGCTACTAGTGAGTTCGAAAATGTGTTTTGAGATCGCCCAAAATGTTCGGGATTCGGCTTTTGCGTTCTACAGTCACCATTCATTATGTTTACTGTGGCGAGCAGGACGAGTGAGAGCCGCGGGAGAACGACGCGAGTCATGTTTACTGTGGCGAGCAGGACGAGTGAGGGCCGCGGGAGAACGACACGAGTCATGTTTACTGTGGCGAGCAGGACGAGTGAGGGCCGCGGGAGAACGCGCGAGTCATGTTTACTGTGGCGAGCAGGACGAGTGAGGGCCGCGGGAGAACGGCACGAGTCATGTTTACTGTGGCGAGCAGGACGAGTGAGGGCCGCGGGAGAACGGCACGAGTCATGTTTACTGTGGCGAGCAGGACGAGTGAGGGCCGCGGGAGAACGGCACGAGTCATGTTTACTGTGGCGATCAGGACGAGTGAGGGCCGCGGGAGAACGGCACGAGTCATGTTTACTGTGGCGAGCAGGACGAGTGAGGGCCGCGGGAGAACGGCACGAGTCATGTTTACTGTGGCGATCAGGACGAGTGAGGGCCGCGGGAGAACGGCGCGAGTCATGTTTACTGTGGCAAGCAGGACGAGTGAGGGCCGCGGGAGAACGGCGCGAGTCATGTTTACTGTGGCGAGCAGGACGAGTGAGAGCCGCGGGAGAACGACGCGAGTCATGTTTACTGTGGCGAGCAGGACGAGTGAGGGCCGCGGGAGAACGGCGCGAGTCATGTTTACTGTGGCGAGCAGGACGAGTGAGGGCCGCGGGAGAACGACGCGAGTCATGTTTACTGTGGCGAGCAGGACGAGTGAGGGCCGCGGGAGAACGACACGAGTCATGTTTACTGTGGCGAGCAGGACGAGTGAGGGCCGCGGGAGAACGCGCGAGTCATGTTTACTGTGGCGAGCAGGACGAGTGAGGGCCGCGGGAGAACGGCACGAGTCATGTTTACTGTGGCGAGCAGGACGAGTGAGGGCCGCGGGAGAACGACGCGAGTCATGTTTACTGTGGCGAGCAGGACGAGTGAGGGCCGCGGGAGAACGACACGAGTCATGTTTACTGTGGCGAGCAGGACGAGTGAGGGCCGCGGGAGAACGCGCGAGTCATGTTTACTGTGGCGAGCAGGACGAGTGAGGGCCGCGGGAGAACGGCACGAGTCATGTTTACTGTGGCGAGCAGGACGAGTGAGGGCCGCGGGAGAACGCACGAGTCATGTTTACTGTGGCGAGCAGGACGAGTGAGGGCCGCGGGAGAACGGCACGAGTCATGTTTACTGTGGCGAGCAGGACGAGTGAGGGCCGCGGGAGAACGGCACGAGTCATGTTTACTGTGGCGAGCAGGACGAGTGAGGGCCGCGGGAGAACGGCGCGAGTCATGTTTACTGTGGCGAGCAGGACGAGTGAGGGCCGCGGGAGAACGGCACGAGTCATGTTTACTGTGGCGAGCAGGACGAGTGAGGGCCGCGGGAGAACGGCACGAGTCATGTTTACTGTGGCGATCAGGACGAGTGAGGGCCGCGGGAGAACGGCACGAGTCATGTTTACTGTGGCGAGCAGGACGAGTGAGGGCCGCGGGAGAACGCGCGAGTCATGTTTACTGTGGCGAGCAGGACGAGTGAGGGCCGCGGGAGAACGGCACGAGTCATGTTTACTGTGGCGATCAGGACGAGTGAGGGCCGCGGGAGAACGGCGCGAGTCATGTTTACTGTGGCGAGCAGGACGAGTGAGGGCCGCGGGAGAACGACGCGAGTCATGTTTAATGTGGCGAGCAGGACGAGTGAGGGCCGCGGGAGAACGGCGCGAGTCATGTTTACTGTGGCGAGCAGGACAAGTGAGGGCCGCGGGAGAACGGCACGAGTCATGTTTACTGTGGCGAGCAGGACGAGTGAGGGCAGAGGGAGAACGGCTCGAGTCATGTTTACTGTGGCGAGCAGGACGAGTGAGGGCCGCGGGAGAACGACACGAGTCATGTTTACTGTGGCGAGCAGGACGAGTGAGGGCCGCGGGAGAACGACACGAGTCATGTTTACTGTGGCGAGCAGGACGAGTGAGGGCAGCGGGAGAACGGTGTGAGTCATGTTTACTGTGGCGAGCAGGACGAGTGAGGGCCGCGGGAGAACGACACGAGTCATGTTTACTGTGGCGAGCAGGACGAGTGAGGGCCGCGGGAGAACGACACGAGTCATGTTTACTGTGGCGAGCAGGACGAGTGAGGGCCGCGGGAGAACGACACGAGTCATGTTTACTGTGGCGAGCAGGACGAGTGAGGGCCGCGGGAGAACGACACGAGTCATGTTTACTGTGGCGAGCAGGACGAGTGAGGGCCGCGGGAGAACGACACGAGTCATGTTTACTGTGGCGAGCAGGACGAGTGAGGGCCGCGGGAGAACGGCGCGAGGCCGGTGGCGTGATTACTGATGAGCGACACCTGTGAGACGAAATTTTCTTAGCAATGTTAAAATGCACATCAACCGATCACTTGTTTAGCTTTCATGTAAACACTACATTCAGATTCACCAATCGGAATGAATTCAGTTAGATTGAAACAAAAGGTGTGCATGTAAACAATGAATGGCGACTGCAGAAAGCAAAAGCTGAATCCCGGACATCGACGGCCGGACATGTCCGGGAAAAAGAGGATGGTAACCCCTACTACTCAGCTTTCGCCACAGAACAAGAACCTGCTAGCTTAGCTTCCAGAAAAAGATGTCTGACACTATGTGTACATTGTGTGAGTGAGATCCCACCCTCTATGGGCGGGTTGAGAACATGCGGGACAGCCCCTACTACTGGCTGTAGTCTTTAGCCTCTGGCCAAAAAATCCTCCGATGACGCAAAATGACGAATTTTGCTTCATCGGAGGATTTTTTCCAGACAAAAAATACATAAATCTCTCGTCTCAGGGGGATATGAGGGTGGAAAGCATGGTAATTCGAAAATACTACAGGTTTTCTACTAATACAAAGCTTAATGCTAAATCCTGAACTATCCCTTTAACCATTTTGTTCTCTTTAGGGAATACAGAGAAAAACTCTGGTGCGGTTTGAATGAAATATGAGCATAACATGGACCAGAGACATATAAACGAACCAAAAACAGGAAGATGTGACCCTAAAAAGGACAAACTGGTCAAGCATAACAGGTTTGACGATAGAAATGCCAATCTGAACACTAAGCAGACCCGGACCAAACGAACCAAGCGAACAGAACTACAGGCATGAACACACCCTGAGTATTTTACAGTTCCAGATATTTTATCATCACTACTACATCAATCCAACAGTTCTTTACTCACCACCAATTTCTGCCATGCCACTGAAAATCAAACAGGAACGTGTTCTCAGCTTCAGTGTAGTGTTCAGTTCGAGCAAGACTCTCCTCTGAACTCAGAAGTTCACCTCTGTATTCAAGAACAAAATCCCCTCTGAAGAAAGCTCCAGTGGTGAAAACTCCACGCCCTGAAGAGGAGAAATTCATTAGCAGCAGTTTCTTTAATGTCAACTATTATTTTGATTATTACTAAAAGTTCTTAACCATATGATGTACATTATATGATGTAAAAGGGAAATTACTGTAGGAAAATAGTCAATAGCCAGGCTAATCTCAAAGTATGCTTTGCTTTTTATACTTTACATTATACTTTTAAAGGGGTCATGACATGAGACCAAATTTGCCTTGATCTTTTGGTATATAAGAGATCTATGTATTATTAAAACTTCCTGCAAGTTTAATAGCTTAAGATGCCCCCCCCCCCCCCATTATAAACGAAGCATTTATTTAATCAAGCTCTAAATACAGCTCGTTGTGGATCCATGGTACGAGGTGACGTCACGGTACGAAGTGACGTACCAGTCGTTTGCATATGACCGCCTCCAGCACAAGACAACTATGCCTCATTTCGCATCATCGCATGCGTTGTCATGCAGCGAGTGGGTCTGTTTACAAGAAGATTGCGATGCCACGCAGACGTGCTGTTCCTGGCTGCGGACAAACAACATGTTTGAATACGCCACCGAACGATCCAGGCGTCAGGGAAAGCAGTTGGATGCAGTTTATTTGCCCCGCCAAACAGGGGTGATTCTAGGATTTTATAAATGGGGGGGCCACAGGGTGGACCAAGGACCAGTCAGGGGGGCCCATGGGAAATCAGCTAGAAAATTCAACTAGAAATAAATACTTGTTTAGAAAATATTAAACACGAATTAAAAAATCTTTGCAATGCCCAGTGCCCTAATATAGATGGTATTAAATGTGGCACTGAACAAGAGCCTGAAAATCATTTTGTATTTAACATGGATTGGACCACACAGTTTTGTTCTTATAAATAAAAAAAACATCACCTAGGCATTAATTAGTCATCTAACATGCATTATTCTCAACACAAACATTGAATGTGTGTGTGAGTGTCGGTGAACGTTCTCTGCATGAAATCGGTCTCTAAAATGATTTCTTAAAGAAATCTTGGATGTCCTGTTGCGGTGTATAAATAAACAAAAACCCATTAAGTATCTAAATTACACAGTTGCATGTAGCTATGGTGTTAGTTAACATTCTCACATTTTAATGTTCACCACGGCACGACTTTTTTGGAAAAAGATTATTGTGCCTTTAGTATTTAAAACAACAGATAGAGTAATCTATTAAAAATCTATAAAAATTATCTATTTTATATTTATGTGGTCGTGCGCTGCCACGGAATCTCTATTCAGTCTGCCGAAATTACGTTAGCTGATCTAACGGTACTGGCTTGATCAGTCACACATGAAAGTAATCAGACTAACATACGGTGCAATATTTACAATGACGTGTCGAGGTATCTCTCTCTCTCTCTCCTACTGTTTTAAAAACGCGGACCTGTGATTTCGCTTTGCGAATCGCAAATCAAGCAGTGATTGACAGCGCTCTGATCCAATGGCGTTGGGCATTGTCAGGTTGACAGTAAATCTAGCCCAATGATGTTGGGGGGGCACCAGGGGGGGGTCAATCATATTCCAGGGGGGCCAGTGCCACCCCGTGCCCCCCTTCTAGACACGCCCCTGCCGCCAAAGCCTTATTTGATCGGTGAGTGATGTAGATGAGTGTGACAGGGCGCATGTTACTGAAAGAACGAGCAGAGCCCCGGCCGCGCGCGCGCCTTCAAACTGTCTTGCTCTCTCTCTCCCTCCCTCGCGCATATGCAGGGATGCAAACACATGTATGGTCCAAAAAGAGAGAGGTAATCGAAGCCCTCGCCCCGCAAATTTTCTTATAGAAAATATCCAGAAACTTACATTGCCACCAACCCCTGCCATCCCCGGCCCACCCCTATAGGCACATATAGTAAAATTAAATTCGAATAAAGTTGACAAAAAAGGTTTTATAAAAAGATAAACCTCATTCTTTTTATAAAAATGATTTAAAGGCTGAAATATACGAGTAAAAAAAGACAAATTACTTGACATGTACATTAACACTAGAACTCCCAAGGCAGTCATTTTGACTGTTTTAAAATTTTGCAATGTAATAACTTTGTTGAAATAAAACCCATGTAACTATAGGACCCTGACTTTTCCTAAATGTGTCTATATTTTATTCTATCATTGTTATTTTATTAAAATTACAAGACACAAAAGACTGAGTTTTGAGTATTTCTACCTTGAATGGTCATAACAGTCATACTGACCGTATGCATTACAGACCGTGTGTCGGTTGCTCCTTTTTCCTGCTCTTGAAGATGCATCACCGTTGACTAGCAACAATTTCTCTTGTTGTTTGTTTAGTCTATTGCAAAGCTGAAATCTAGCTTTAGCTTCGAGCTAAAACCAAATTGAAATATTGAAAAGAGAATATCAGAACAATGTCAGCAAGAAGAATGACTGCCACAGAGGCTTTAGCCATGCTTCAGAGCCTTGATGAGGCTGAGTGGTTGTTGGTTAACTAATACAATTTTACATACATCATAATTAAAATGTAGTGTTCTGATGTTTATTATTACCTATCCTAACATAACAGATCCATTTATTCTTAGATTTGATATAGCTTTTTGAAATGATATGCAAATAATGTATGAGCAGTCAGAATGACTGCTATGGCCATTATAGTAGTTATAGAATTCTGGGAGTCCTAGTGTTAATGCATATTAGCTTATATTTTATTATTAATAGTAAAATAACAGTCTGATTTTCCCGTGGCGTCTGTTGTTGCTATGCAACCATGCACTGCACTCTCCACAATGACAAAGAAGTTTTAGTAGGATTTTGACTGTACCACTTCTGCATGAGATGAGAACACTTTTTGAGAACACTTTTTAAGATGTTCTTGGGTCAAGAAAACGCTCGCTCTGTCTGGATGTGCTTAAATCCACAATAAGGACACTTTCCAGTCACACATGCTCACTTCAATAAGCCACAGAACGCAGGTTAATGTGTTTACATGCTGGGCAAATCTGGAATAAGGGGCAAAAATCTAGCGGTGTCGATTGGTTTATGCTTATGCCGTTTATGATGACCTTAGTCTGCGTTTACATGACCACACGCACTATGGGCTTATTGTGCATAATTGGGCTAAGAATGCGCAAATAAACACTGACTTTGGGTTGATGGAACCAGAAATGCAAAAATGCAACTGTTTTTGTTTTCGGGCTAATGCCTGCAGAACTCTATTCAGAAATCTTGACTGCACAATAAAAATAAATTATATATTAAATTATCAGTTTTGTAGAGTAACGTTATTACTGCTTATTCATAAATACTTGCCTTTATATTTGCTGATGAACTGCTCTTGAAGCTCAGGCTTGTCGGTTTCACAGGTAATGTGATGCTCAGCGTCCTGCAGAGGTTTCTTACGTCTTTTATTTCCCAGCATGGCGACTTACTTTCTTGAAATGACTGGGAAAAAAAAAAATATATATATATATATATATATATATATAATGTGAATGAAATAAACAAGCATATTTAAAAAATCTTGTTGATCTTACTGGAATTGTTCACCCAAAAACATACGTAATTAACATACAATTATGTTAAGTGTTCCAATTGAACCTCATGTTGTTCCAAACACGTGTGTTTTTTCTGTTCAACACTTAAGTATATATTTATATTATATCACAGAGCTCTATTCAATGACAGCACGTGTGACCAGTCTACAACAGGAATTTAGATTAAAAAAAGGCAATGTCAATGATGCCAAAAAACATTGGTTCTTGTGTGTCTTGTGACCACAATTGACATGAATCTACTATATTGATTAGCTACAGCATACAGGATATTTTCAGTCAATAACCAGCTAGATTTATATGGACTATTTCTAATGTGCTTTTTGTCTGCTTTGGACATTGAAACACACAATAAAAATACTATAAAGTGTCTATGTACCATCATTGGGCAAAAAAAGATAAAAAAGATAAATAATAAATCTAGAAAAAAACATTCCACTGAAAAAAAGATTTTTGGGCAAATATTGTATTACATAAAATTAAAAATATATCAAATAATAATGATATAAAAATATATAATTAATATTTTAAATCACAGTTGCAATTTGACAACACTTGAGAAAAACAATGATATAGTAGGCTATCACTGACTCGTTTTTTTTTTAATTTGTAGAATCTAAAGTACTATTATATAAGAAATAACAAAATTATATTTACTGGTCAATGCCTACAAGTAGGCAATATACTTTTTTCCTTATTGCAACAAATTATCAAATGAGAAACAAATAAAATACAATCGAGAAGTAAATAAAACCCTAAGCAAAAAATAATTAAACCACTAAAATAAACATACATCTTACTAACTTTCATATTTCACAATGTATTTAGTTATCATGCATTTTCAGGACAAGACTTCATCTCACCTTTCCTGCGTGGTGGAGGGTGGAGGGCTGTCGTCTGACTGTTTCGCGTCCCATTGTCACGTGTCTGCATTTCCCGGGAAAATACATCCACTGTCGCAGACGTGCGTAAATGACGTAGTTACGTATTTGGATTTCACGTTGCAATTGTGACTATTTATTTGACCGAATAGAAAACTCTCTGATGACAAGAATCTTTTTTTTTTTAATCGCAGTAGTGTTTCTTCTTCTTCTTCAAAAAAAAAAAAACTGTCGTGGATCAAGTCTTTCTAGTGGACAGAGCACATGATCACTTGTAAACGAACTCACCCGACTCGAACTAGGAACCAGTGCGCATGTCCGAACAAGCACAGGTTTAAAAGAGCAAAAAATGCAAAATGAGCAACCTAGATATCTTGAACAGACATCTTATTTTCTACTAATAGCATTTATTAATCAAAATAGTAAACTGATGTATGCAAATACACAGCAGGGCTGATATTCAAGCTGGTATAATATGTCTCTACTTTTGGAGTCTGTGTTGTTGTCAATTTATTCGAGTTAAGATGGGGGATGGGTGTGGATTATTTCGAGGCTCTAAATTAAACTTTAACAAGTACTTTAACAGCATTATCTTCTTTGTATTTCTTTCATAAATTAATGGTATTTTACATTACAGGGCGGAGAAGCTAATAGACCTTGTAAAAGTGCTTTAAAAACGCATAGCCACGACAGTTTGTGATCTTTTGAGCAGCACTTCTGCTTAGCTATCTACCTGTAACTGTCAGTCTGTTAGTTCAGCCAGAGACAAGTTCAACTCTCTGTCACTCCAGTCAGTCTCAGTGCTGTGGGGGAAGGGCGCGCGCGCGATCAGTCTCTCTCAGTGCTGTGGGGGAAGGGCGCGCGCGCGATCAGTCTCAGTGCTGTGGGGGAAGGGCGGCTGATCACAGTGTGAGCAGATCTCAGTCAGACTGACAGTCACAGGCAGAGCTAGGGTTAGGGTTAGGGTTAGTGCAGATCCAATGGCTTTTAAAATCAAATTAAGTACAAAATAATTATGTAAACAAACATTTAAACGTGTCAGCTTGATTCATGATTCTTTTAAACACTTTTTTTCTTTTGTATGACTATATGTAACTGCTCTGCCCCCCCCCCCCCCCCTCTCTCTCTCTCTCTCTCTCTCTCTCTCTCTCTCTATCTATCTATCTATCGTATATATATATATATATATATATATATATATATATATATATATATATATATATATATATAGGCTATATATATATATATTGAGAGATAGATAGATAGAGAGAGAGAGAGTGAATGTATGCTGTAACTGCTCTCCTCTATAAACAGTTCTTATCAGTCGCTTTGGTACATTTCTTGAATCATCCTTAAGATTTGCAAACAAGGAAAGTGCATTTCGTACAAACAGCAGAACACAATAGGATTACATGACAGCATTTTGACATTCTTGTTTGTGACACAAGGCACTGATATGTTCATTGATATATATTGTACTAAGGATTTTTAACAAGTTACAGGCTTTTGATGGTTGTCAATATAACTGTATCAGTATTTTGAGAAGTAAACACTGGCTACGATTTTGATGACAATGAAAAGACTGCACATTATCTGTATGACACATAAACACATGTACCCATTATGAGACTGGACTCACAGATACACTGTTGGTCTGTTAAAAAATGACAATGCCATTGCGATGAACAGACTATTCAAACACATACTGTATATGTGTGTGTGTTACATTATGTCTCTATCAAGTATATTTATATAGCGCTTTTCACAATATAGATTGCATCAAAGCAGCTTCACAGTATCAATCAAAACATAATAACAATGTTCGTTTCTTAGTGGAAAAACATCCACGTTTGGTAGAGCTGATCAATGGTATTAATGATTGGTTAATTAATTTGAATATCCCCAACTGAGCAAGCCAAAGGCAACAGTGGCAAGGAACCGAAAAACTCCATCAAGTGACCCGATGGTGTCCTAAAACTCCATCAGGGACCCAATGGAGAAGAAAAAAACCTTGGGAGAACCCAGGCTCAGTGGGGGCCAGTTCTCCTCTGGCGTTTATGAACTAGAGGCCGGATTTACAGTAACTGCAAGGTAAAAATGTATATGAATGTCTCTAAACAGACTTTAAACGTGAACCTGTGATTAACGCTGATGGCGTTCACATGCGCATTAAGAATTGATTCTATAGTTATGTGCGTTTGAATATATGTGCGTAGGTTTGTATTTCCCTAGAAAACCATGCCTGAACAAATTACTTGTCTATAAATTTGATACATAATTTTGTTTTATTTTATCACTTCGGGGTAGGTACGCGAAACTAGATTCACAACGCTTTATCTGTAGAGTTTATTGTTTATTGTTTATTATTTAGATCCCCATTAGCTACTCCATTAAGCAGCAGCTATTCTTCCTGGGGTCTTAACAATTTTTCAACAAAATATTAACATCAAGGCTGTACAACAATGAAGACAAATACAGAAGTGCACACAACATCATTTAAGATATCTAATTAGTGGGAAAGGGATCTCTATCACGTATTTTTACTGTCTCATGTAAAATGCAAGTAGACTCCACTGTAATACAGTAAGTCTACAGCTTATGGTGAACAGTACAGTATAGTGAACACTGTCTGATTACACGCATGTTCTGTCTATAAAGACTTGAATGTTTGAGGACACACACGGTTGTTCTCCCAACATTCAGCTCAGCTTTCAACCCGCCTCGGCCATGAGGTCATGAACATGATCTACAATATTGGCCCCTATTTCTTCAGAAACCTACAATCTCTCTGTTTTACCTCTGTATCCTTCCACCACACATCCTTACTCCTCCTCTTCTTCTTCTCGGCTGTTACCCTGTTGTTCTTCCATTCTCAGAGTGTGTATGTGTTGTGCTCTGTCTATATGGCTTCCAGAGGAAGCTTCATGAGATGCACTCTGAGCGATTATAGAGAACTGGTGATCATTGATTGATCTAATGCTTTACATTCCCCTTCATTAGTGAAATTCAAAATTCACATCTGCAATTCAGGACAAAAAAAGTATAATAGAATTGTATAGAAAATATGTTTGACAGTTTATGACAACTAGTAATTTAATGCCTATATGTTTTGAGGGGTAAGACTATTCAACAGAGAACCAGTATAATACATTTTGATCAACATGACATAAGCAATTGATAATGTAAGAAACAGCAGACACTTACATTTATTGCATGAATGTACCAAAGCATTTGCAATTTGTTCAAAAGAATGATAAACTGCTTTCATGATGTGCACAAGTGACTAGATGATGTGGAGGTTGAACAAGAATTTTAGTTGTGATTTGAGAAATGCACCAAAGCGCCTTAAAAAAACGTATGTAATTAGTGTAAACATTTAATTAATATAATAATATAATATGAGAATGTTTCATGCAGCTGCTCTCCTCTATATAATATAATATAAAATAATATAATATATACTACAAAGAGAATGTTTGCTGTAACTGCTCTCCTCTTTATATAATATAAAATAATACAATGCAATATAATATAATAAGAATAATGTTTGCTGTAACTGCTCTCCTCAATATAATATAATATAATATAATATAATATAATATATAAAGAAAAAAGTTAGCTTGTTTGCTGTAGTGAATGTGTTGCTGTGGTAACTGGTAACGGAGTCCTGTCCTGCTCGTGCGGGGGGTGGGGGAGGGGCGGTGGCCACTCAGGGAAATCACTGATATTATGAGAGGAAACGGCAGAACGCAAAGTAGGAGAAAACACTTCAAACAAATAAAATCACTCATAAAAGCAAGCGATTTAGCATGTTTTCACATCTTTTGGTGGCTTGTGTGTTTTTATTAAACAAACTTGGATGAATAAATCATCACATCCATATTGACAGATTTAAACAGCTGTTCCTCCGCTTTTGGAAGAAAATATGTACTTTGTAAATTCACATGACGTAATGTCTCTGTCTCTTCCCCGCTTCAAACTCGTTCCTACATGATTAATAAACTCCTATGTAAGTTACTGTACAGCTGTATAGTCTCGGTGACGCGCAGCAGCGCGATCTTCACACACACATAACGTTACACAGAGCAGACTCCGATGCGAGAGCAAAACTGCGAGGATTAAAGTTTAATAACATGCCCATATACATCGTGAGAGCTCCTGCTGCTCAGGGTAAATTAGTCTATTTTTATTTAAATAATAATTATTGCGAATTTATCTATTATTGAATGTGGATTATCTGTCAATTCATTCATAATAATGATATCGCCTCCGCTCCGCCATTTTTGTTGATGACGTGATGGCCTCAGATTGGTCAGATCATTAAGTCCCGCTCTCATAGTGGCTTCCTGCGCTCTGATTGGTCAGAATCCCCGAAGTGTGTATCTTTTCCGGAAGTGCAGTACTCCTAGAGGGCGCTGTGTTATACACACTTTAGTGGGGGGGCATACACACTTCACATACACAAATCACTTAAAACTGATTTTTTGGGACAAGTGAGATTTTAAGTCTGGACACCATTTTAGAGTATGCTGAATGCCATTATATAGTCAAACAAATGAGGACATACAAAATGTCCTCAATTTTTGAGGTGGTCCTCAGTTTACTGGTGTGTATCCTGGTGAATGTACCCAAAAGGGACATAAACAAACACACACACACACACACACACACACACACACACACACACACACACACACACACACACACACACACACACAGTCTATTGATTGTTGATTGTTTGAATTGATCAAAACTAAAACAATATGCTAACATCACTGATACACATTGTGAGCCCAACAAGGCCTTGAAGAAAAAGACAAAGATTTCGGCAAAACAAATGCATGATGGAGATTTAGATATTGCCTTTGCTGGTTTAATTTGGAATGTAACCTTTAAAACAGCTGTATGTGTATGTATGCATTCTTATTATCAGTCAGTACATTATGTTATGCTGTATGTGTTCCATGTTGAAACGTCAGGTTGAAGATAATTCTATGATCAAAATTGGACTTTCCCGTTGGATGTGATGGTTCTTGATTACCTCTCTCAAACCCAAGAAATACTTTTCCAAAAAAAAAAAAAAAAAAAAAAAATTCTTAACACCAACTATGATAATTCTGCTCAAGTGAAGTAGAGCTGTAACCAGTGTGCATGAGGTGTCATTCCTATGACGGGTAAGATTCTCCGATGGCCATAGGGGGACAACCTAAGCCAGGATGGCACCGCCACTGGGCACCTGCCCACCAGGAAAGGGAGGTGTTATTTAGGACAAGGGAGTGGATGTGATGCTACTTATGGGCCAAGAGCATCAAAGGGGGGTCTGTAAGAAATTATAGTCTGCTCCGATCCAACTTCCACTCCAATATAGATGTATTGAAATGTTCCTTCACTTAAAAGAGCTTATTTATCATAGAATTAATTCCTTACAATCTTAAAAGTATCACAGAGTCACGTTTATTACCTATAGCGTGGGAATGACAGCGGGTATTCAAGAACCATCTTGATTAGGGAGCTTCAAAGAGATGTTATCACCTTAAACATTTGGCCGTTCTTATTTGAAAGAAGATCAAAGACATGGACACAGAGGTACCACTTTTTGTTATTCTCAATTTACATTTAAGAGAGAGCTTCATTTACATGCTGAGGAGAAAGACAGATGTAAGACGGTATAAAATGTTTACGCTGGGATGAGTTCGGGGTTCATTCTGACGCCAGTGAACCCAAGGTGCTTCGTGTCCCTTGCCACTGCTATGCTGTAATAAACTTCATTTTTGAGATCTTCGACATCTACATCATTTTTTCTTACATTACTTAGTTCCTTACACATGCTTTTTCTGTGATCTGCTGTCTTTCTTCCTTTCTTTACTTCCGTTATTCATTATTCTGTATATATTTGTTGTTAAATGTAATTTGTGCAGTAGCTTCATTTATTAAACCCTCATTAAACTCGTTATTGTCTCTGACTGTTGCTCATCAAACAAAGCCTCTTAAATGTGTGATCGTAGCCTCCTCAGACCTGGTTGTCCACATACGTGGACATCACAAAGTCCAGGGGTCAGAAAGTAAAAGTCCTGCCATATTTTTATTCCACCCACAGCAAAAACTCCAGTGTTAAATGAACTTTACTGGGAGTTTATTTGGATCCAGACTCAAGAGTGTTAAAGTTAATGAGATAATTAAGTGAATAATTGAGTGATGATTGAGATATTATTGAAGACACCAGATGTTAACTAGCAGAATCACTGAAGGAGAAAATCTATATTTTAGTCACCTTTATGGTGATCAGTGTTTGCTTTAGTTGGGCAGGTGACCTTTAAATGTTTAACTAAAGATTTTGTTTGGCTGTTTTAACAGCTGGATGATCAGATCAGATCAGATGTTGTAGATCATGTTTAGACATAATCATCATTTGACCTGAATCACCGAACTAATTTAAAGCCTACTCTCTGATTTAAATGTATAATGATCATAACAGCAACACAGTGATTCTATAACATTATATCCAGATTTTTCTAAATAAACCAAATGATATCTTACACGTTGTTTTGATAAATAAATAATAATCTTTCTTTTAGGCACACACAGACATCAAGATTCAGTGTATGAATCTCAACAATGGTGACGAAAAGAATATTCAATTATGAAAAGGAAATTACTCAGACAATTCAGATCATAATTTATTCATACCGCAATGCATGATGGGAGCCATGAATGAATTTTGATTGGTGGCACCCAGAATGCACTGCAACATGCTATATAATTTTCACCATTGTTGAGTACACAGGCTGATTCTTGATGTCTGTGTGTGCCCCTAAAGTAATTAGAATAGAATAGCTTTTAAGAAATCTTTTGGATAATATTTAAATTTCTGAAAATGTTATACTGTGTAATCAAAAGGTTAAACTCTACAACTGATGATTATGTCAAAACATAACCAACAACAGCGCATCAGCTTTCCTTGTTGTTCATCTGGCTGTTATAACTCATGTACAGCAGCCAAACAACTTCTAAAATGAAAGAATAAAGGGTCAAGAGCCCAACTAAAGCAGACACTGATCACCATTATGGTGACTTAAAAAAATGTGACGTTCTCCTTCAGTGATTCTGCTTGTTATCATCAAGTGTCTTGATTAATGCTCAATCATCACTCAATTACTCACTTAATTATCTCATTAACTTTAACACTGGAGTTTTTGCTGTGGGTGGAATAAAAATGTGGCAGGACTTTTACTTTCTGACCCCTGGACTTTCCACCTCTGACCAAAACTCGGGTCTTAGGAGGTTAAGCTACAAGCTCGATAAATACTGTAGCCTCCTCAGACCTGGTTGTCCACATACGTGGACATCACAAAGTCCAGGGGTCAGAAAGTAAAAGTCCTGCCATATTTGTATTCAACCCACAGCAAAAACTCCAGTGTTAAATTAACTTTACTGGGAGTTTATTTGGATCCAGACTCAAGAGTGTTAAAGTTAATGAGATAATTAAGTGAATAATTAAGTGATGATTGAGATATTATTGAAGACACTAGATGTTAACTAGCAGAATCACTGAAGGAGAAAATCTATATTTTAGTCACCATTATGGTGATCAGTGTTTGCTTTAGTTGGGCAGGTGACCTTTAAATGTTTAACTAAATATTTTGTTTGGCTGTTTTAACAGCTGGATGAACAAAGAGATCAGATCAGATCAGATCAGATGTTGTAGATCATGTTTAGACATAATCATCATTTGACCAGAATCACTGAACTCATTTAAAGCCTACTCTCTGACTTAAATGTATAATGATCATAACAGCATCACAGTGATTCTATAACATTATATCCAGATTTTTCAAAATAAACCAAATGATATCTTACTCGTTGTTTTGATAATTAAATAATAATCTTTCTTTTAGGCACACACATACATCAAGATTCAGTGTATGAATCTCAACAATGGTGACAAACAGAATATTCAATTAGGAAAAGGAAATTACTAAGACAATTCAGATCATAATTTATTCATACCGCAATGCATGATGGGAGCCATGAATGAATTTTGATTGGTGGCACCCAGAATGCACTGCATCATGCTATATAATTGTCACCATTGTTGAGAATCACAGGCTGATTCTTGATGTCTGTGTGTGCCCATAAAGTAATTAGAATAGAATAGCTTTTAAGAAATCTTTCGAATATTATTTAAATTTCTGAAAATGTTATACTGTGTAATCAAAAGGTTAAACTCTACAAATGATGATTATGTCAAAACAGCAGCAGCACATCAGCTTACCTTGTTGTTCATCTGGCTGTTATAACTCATGTACATCAGCCAAACAACTTCTAAAATTAAAGAATAAAGGGTCAAGAGCCCAACTAAAGCAGACACTGATCACCATAATGGTGACTTAAAAAATGTGATGTTCTCCTTCAGTGATTCTGCTTGTTATCATCAGGTGTCTTCAATAATGCTCAATCATCACTCAATTATTCACTTAATTATCTCATTAACTTTAACACTGGAGTTTTTGCTGTGGCAGGACTTTTACTTTCTGACCCCTGGACTTTCCACCTCTGACCAAAACTCGGGTCTTAGGAGGTTAATTAGTAATATTATCAGAAAGTTATTCTTCATAAACAGAAGGATAGCTTTTCCTGATAGTGATCAGAATAATCCTTCTCGCGAAATTGATCAGAGAATCGCGGGTAGGTTCGGTGGACGAACAGATGGCGAGGTGCAGTTAATTTTTTTAAAGGATATTCTAAAAATTGATATAGCCTATCTGTATATTATATGTGTTCATAATTGATTATAATTCGTTGTGGTTAATTGTCTATACATATATAGATACAGATGGACTATATATATTCCCTTTTTGGGCAATTAAAAATTGTAGGTGATAACTCATAACACGTATGATCAGTTCCCTATCAGTCGGTCACTACAACATAGGTCGTGACCGACCAATAGGAATCTCGTTAGAGAGGCAATCTACTTCGAGTGAAACTAAAACAAGCCAAAACACATTGGCGTGCAATCATTTGCATCAGCTGTGCTCCCTCGTTAGCGCGGGTATAAACGAGCAGCTGGTGGATTGCACTTCAGTTTTTCACTTCGGAGCCAACTCTTCCATGCTGTTACTGAGACAAGCTTTTTCTTTTCTCGACTGTTCTCTCTTCGGTGCGGGTGTGATGGTGCTTCAGCGTGAACAGCCTTTTTCCTCTCTCTGAGCAAATAAAAGCTGCGCTTCCTTCGGAGAACCAACCCCCTAGGAACCCTCATCCCTCTCACGCTCCGCAGCTAGCTGAGCTACCAGATGAACGGGCTGGACCATCCTCGAGGTGTGTACCAGTTGTTCATTTCGGTGCTCCCCGCGACGACCAGATGTCGATCACTGCATCGGAGGGTGGGTCAGAAGTCTCTGCGGATGACGGCTCGGACCCGCTGCCTCCTTCGGGTGTGCCAGCGGTGCCCGACTGGGACCCGGAGATGATGGCCATGCTTTCCCGGGCCACCAACAGGATCGGGCTCAAGTGGAAGAAACCACAGTGTCCCGAGCCCTCGAGGCTGGATGATTGGTATCTCGGGGTGGTGCGCGCTGGTTCTCAGCGACCCACCCTAGTGCCTTACTTCCTGGAAGTGCACAAGGAGCTCACAGAGACATGGATGGCACCTTTTACTGCCAGAAACCGTCTCGGTGGCCCCTCCTCCCTCACCACCATTAATGACGGGGCAGCTAAGGGATACAAGCGTCTCCCGCCTGTGGAGCTGGCCGCTGCCATGCAGCTGTGCCCTATCTCCACTTGGTGTGGAGTACCGTGTCTTCCTTCCCGGGCCTGTGGGTTCTCGTTGGACCTATTCGACGAGGCTTACAAGGCCTGTGGGGAAGCTGCCTCTGCCATGCACGCCACAGCGTTGCTGCAGGTCCATCAGGCCAAGGCGCTGAATGACCTGCACAAGAGTGGTCATGATCCACAAGTTCTCCAAGAACTCCGTGCCGCAGCGGACCTCGCGCTTCGTGCGACGAAGGTCACCGCGCGGTCAGTGGGTCGTGCAATGTCCACCTTGGTGGTCCAGGAACGCCATCTCTGGCTGTGTCTGGCTGACATGAGGGAGACCGACAAGCTCCGGTTCCTTAACTCCCCCGTGTCCCAGACCGGCCTCTTCGGTGACGCGGTCGAGAACTTCGCCCAGCAGTTCTCGGCTGTACAAAAGCAGACAAAGGCTATCAAAAATGCTGTTCTGCCGCGGTGGTCAGCTGCTGCCCCTACCCCGCCACCTGCGACTCCTCAGTCTGCTTGTTGCCGGGGGCGTCCTCCTGCGTCTGCCCCTGCTCCCGCGCCGCAGCAGCAGCCTCCACCTAGATGGCGCCGTGGAGCCAGTAGGAGGCAGGCTGCCTCACCCATCCAGGCCCCCGCCAAGAAGGGCAGCAAAACCAGTACAGGTAAGTGGCCCCAGGACGGGCGACTCGGAGATGGATGGAACTGCTCTATAGGAGACGGTGACCCCACCGCTCCTTCCCCCGGAAGAAGGCTCGGTGGAAAACTTTTGTTCCGCCGCTGGCCTCAAAACCAGCGGTACCCAAATTTTTAATAGAGCGGTTCCCTTCATCTCTGGGTCCGAAGAGGGTCAGGAGAGCAGTGGGGGGACAGGATCTTCCCCACTCTCATCCGCCTCTTCTATCGCCAGCTGGCAGCAGAGTGCGGTCTGAGAACGCCACCGCGGTGCCTCCTGCACCTCATGCTCCGTGGAAGCAGGTAAGTGCTGCTCAGCGCGCACAGACCCCGCTACGGGCCGCCTCCCAGAGAGAGCCTCCCGAGCCGTGTCCCTGCGTCCCACCTCACTGCCCCACTGCGGGTACGCCTACGGTTCCTTTGGTCCCGCTTGTACGGTCTCTGCGAGCCAGCTTAGCGCTCCCCAGTCGATCTCGCTGGCTCATTCGGACCAACAGGCTCGGAATTAACTCAGAAATTCAATTTAATATAAGTTCAGTGACTCCGGTCAAATGATTGTGAAATAATGATTATGTTAAAACACAACCAACACCATCAGATGACCTTTGTTTATTGTTCAGCCAGCTGTTATCACTCTTGTACAGCAACCAAACAAAATTTAAAGTTAATAAGTTAATGGTCAAGAGCCCAACTAAAACACACACTTATCTCCATAATGGTAACATACCAATTACTATTTTCTTCTTCAGTGATTCTGATGTTAACATCAGGTATCTTTAATTGGGTCGCTTAAAATGACCAAATTCCATGATGTTGAAGTTACATGAACATATTATGTTTGTTTAACGAAACATAGTTATGTGGAACCGGTGGGACCTGTTTACATAAAAAAGTTAAGTAAAGCCAACATATCATTTTTTTGAGTGCGGCGTCCCCCCAAGTTTCGGGACATCCCCTCCACTACAGTGAGAGCAGCCGATGCCCATGTCTTGCGTGCGGAGATCGCAGTCCTACTGGCAAAGGACGCGATAGAGCCGGTCCCTCCAGCCGATATGAGGTCAGGGCATTACAGTCCCTACTTCATTGTACCCAAGAAAGGTGGTGGATTACGAACAATCTTGGGCCTGCGAGTTTTGAATCGGAGCCTCCACAAGCTACTGTTCAAGATGCTCATGCAGAAACGCATTTTCGAATGCATCCGTCCCCGAGATTGGTTTGCAGCGATTGACCTGAAGGACGCGTACTTTCATGTCTCGATTCTTCCTCGATACAGGCCGTTCCTGCGCTTTGCGTTCGAGGGTCAAGCATATAAGTACAAGGTCTTACCCTTCGGGCTGTCTCTGTCCCCCCGTGTCTTCACGAAAGTCACGGAGGGGGACCTTGTTCCAATGAGAGAACAGGGTGTTCGCATCCTCAACTATCTCGACGACTGGGTCATACTAGCACACTCTCGAGATCAGCTTTGCGAACACAGGGACCTCGTGCTCAGGCATCTCAGCCAGCTGGGTCTTCAGGTCAACTGGGAAAAGAGCAAACTCTCCCCTGTGCAGAGGATCTCTTTTCTCGGTATGGAGTTGGATTCGGTCGCTCAGACAGCGTGCCTCATAGAGCAGCGTGCTCAGTCGGTGCTGAACTGCTTGAACACGTTCAAAGACAGGACGGCGGTCCCACTGAAATTCTTTCAGAGGCTCCTGGGGCATATGGCAGCAGCAGCAGCGATAATCCCGCTAGGCCTGCTTCATATGAGACTGCTTCAGCACTGGCTTTACGGCCGAGTCCCGAGATGGGCGTGGCATCATGGCACCGGGTGGCAATCACACCGGCATGCCACCAAACCTTCAGCCCGTGGTCAGACTCCCCGGCGAGCTCAACAGTGTGGCCGACGAGCTATCACAAGCTGTGCTTCCGGGAGAATGGCGACTCCACCCCCAGGCGGTTCAGCTGATTTGGGGAGAGTTCGGGGAGGCTCAGGTAGACCTGTTTGCCTCCTCAGATACCCCTTTTCCACCAACGCATTTTGAGAGCCGGTTCGGAGCCGGTGCCTGCGCGCGAACCGGTTCTTTGTGTTTCGACAGCCAAAGAACCGGTTCTCGGCCAGGAAAACTGGTTCCAAAGCGGCACCAACTCTTTGCTGGACTACAACCGTTCTTTTACCACGTCATGCTTACATCGGGGGCTGGGGGCGGGTTTAGATAACATATTTTCTGACATAATATAGGATCGCAAAGCCAGGAGAAACATTTGCAGAAACACGATGTAGTCCGCCATTGTAATTGTTATGCTTGAAGTTGGCGCAAGCGTTTCTAGTTTTTTTTTATCAATTTTTTTAATTGAAAACGTTATGTAAACAAAGGAGAAAACAGTCACAATATAGAACAAACAAATGGAAAGAAAAAAAAATACACAAGACAGGAGTACATAACTAATCAGAAAAGATTACATATCAAAGGAAAAGATTAAAAGACTTACATATTTCAATTGTTTTTAAAGCCTTCTTGGTTCAAGAGTTAGAGATAATCCCAAAGTAATGTTGCACTTGCAAGCGTTTCTAGCTAGGATGTATGGCGACGTACACAGTGACGTAACGACGTCGTTCGCTGGGCGCTCTAGTCAGTGGAAAAACAAACAGGTTCTGAGAAGGTTCGCAAGTTGAACCAACTCCAAACCAACTTTGAACCAGCACCAGTTCCGAACCAGTTCGTTTTTGGTGGAAAAGGGGTAAGAGACCTCCCACTGCCATCTGTTTTACTCCCTGACCAAGGGAACACTCGGCACAGATGCACTGGCCCCGGGGCCTCCGCAAATATGCGTTTCCCCCAGTGAGCCTACTTGTGCAGACACTGTGCAAAGTCAGGAAGGATAAGGAGCAGGTCCTTCTGGTGGCGGCTTACTGGCCCACCCAGACATGGTTCCCAGAACTCATGCTCCTTGTGACAGTCCCTCCCTGGCCCATTCCTCTGAGGAAGGATCTTCTGACTCAGAGACTGGGCACCCTATGGCACCCACGTCCAGACCTCTGGAAACTCCATGTCTGGTCCCTGGACGTGACACGGAGGTTCTAGGTGACTTACCCCCAGAGGTACTTAACACCATCACTTCAGCACGGGTGCCGTCCACGAGACGTGTTTACGCCCTGAAGTGGAACCTCAAATCAAATCAAATCAAATCCCTTTATTGTCACACAACCATATACACAAGTGCATCAGTGGGTGAAATTCTTAGGTGCAATTCCGAGCAACATAGCAGTCATGACACGATGGACGTATAACAATTACAGCAAACAATAGGATTTACATAGATTTACACATCTAATGTGCGCACAGTTAGACCTACACAGTGTTCGTCGATTGGTGTTCTTCTCGCCGAGAAGACCCCGAAGATGTTCAATAGGGTCCGGGCTTTCCTTCTTGCAGCAAGGGTTGGAGCGAAGGCTGTCTCCCTCCACCCTTAAAGTTCATGCTGCAGCTATTTCACCTGGTCGTCAGGTTTCTTAGGGGGGCGAGATGATTAAATCCCCCCCCCCCCCCCGCTATACCCTCTTGGGACCTTTCCCTGGTGGTTCGAGCACTTCAGGATGCTCCCTTTGAGCCTTTGCAATCAGTAGACTTAAAGCTTCTCTCCATGAAGACTTTGCTACTGGTTGCACTGGCCTCTATCAAGAGGGTAGGAGACCTGCACGCATTTTCGGTCGACGAATTGTGTCTAGAGTTCGGGCCGGGTGACAGCCATGTGGTATTGAGACCCCGGCCTGGCTATGTGCCCAAGGTTCCTACCACTCCCTTCAGGGACCAGGTAGTGAGCCTGCAAGCGCTGCCTTTGGAGGAGGCAGACCCAGGCCTGACTTTACTCTGTCCCATTCGCGCCCTGCGTTTGTACGTGGACAGAACTCAAAGTGTCAGGACCTCAGACCAGCTCTTTGTCTGTTATAGAGGCCAGCTGAAGGGAAAATTCTGTCTCCAAGCAGAGGATGGCCCACTGGATAGTGGATGCCATCGCCTTGGCTTACCAAGCTCAAGGCGTGCCCTACCCGCTCCGGTTGCATGCACCTACGTGTAGAGCCGGTCTCCTCCCGTGTTCTTACCCTGAACGGGTAGAAGCACCGAGAGGCCGGGCTCTGTCGGCTTGCTGCACGCTACCGTGTACCCTTATCGCTCCAGAGTGAAAAACCTGTCGAGTCCTCCAAAAACCCCTCGGCTCGGACATGGCGTAGCGTCCAGTGCCAGGCCTTTGTCCGCTGAATCCTTGAGAGCCGGATCTGGGCTAACTCAGAAATTCAGTTTAATATAAGTTCAGTGACTCAGGTTAAATGATTGTGAAACAATGATTATGTTAAAACACAACCAACACCATCAGATGATCTTTGTTTATTGTTCATCCGGCTGTTATAACTCATGTACAGCAACCAAACAAAATCTAAAGTTAATAAGTTAATGGTCAAGAGCCCAACTAAAACACACACTTATCTCCATAATGGTGACTTAAACATTCCGGTTTTCTCCTTCAGAGATTCTGCTTGTTAACATCAGGTGTCTTCAATAATGCTCAATCATCACTCAGTTATTCACTTAATTAACTCTTTAGCCCAGAGTTTAATTGGGTCGCTTAAATGACCAAATTCCATGATGTTGAAGTTACATGAACATATTATGTTTGTTTAACGAAACATAGTTATGTGGAACCGGTGGAAACTGTTTACATAAAAAAGTTAAGTAAAGCCAACATACCATTTTTTTGAGTGTATGCCCATTTTTGATGCACCGTTATTCAATATTTTTGTTTATGTTTTTTTTCATCTGATCTTTTGTCCCCACCACTTTTCAACACAAACTGACGCCCCTGAGCAGCCTGCGCATAGAGATCAATGTATTTTGTCCAGTGCGAAGGAAAGATCGTTTTGAGGAAATTTATGTTGTAGCTTCTGGTGTTTTATCTGTAGTTATATGTGATAGGTGTTGTGTGTAGCAACAACGTTTAGTTCACGAGTTATTGAACGCGGAAGTCCGTGAATGTGCGAATATGCGAATATAAAACCAACTTTACCTAAGTCTCTGACTCAGCTAAAGGATCAATTACGGTCTCTTATCAACTGTGGGTATTTAATTGGTAAATGTGTATGAGATCTATTTTTAGGATGTTTTAAACTGAATGTTTCCTGTGTGGAATAAACTTTGTATTTTTGGAAGTCACGTCTCTGTCTTTGACGCAATCCGAACAAGCAGGGTCCTTCATAGTGTAATTCTTTTGGATTTAATTATTTTTGAGATTTTGTTTATTTTTATACTTTCCTGGTTGGAGAAGTAACCTAGGTGGCGTAGTGTTTTTTTTTTTTTTTTTAGCCAAAAGTTACATTTGGAACTTTTTTTTTTTTTTGCAAAATAGAGCAAAAACAGTCAATTTGACAATGTTGTTTTCTAAAAATAGTCAATTCATATTATCAACATATTTTATATAAAATATGTTCTGCCCACCGACACTAACTAGAATGGGGGATGAAGGGAACAGAACTTGATTTTAATTAGTTTTTATCTATATTATCAACATTGTTGTATTATTTTTCTGTTGTGTTTGTTGTTACATTTACTTTGATTTGCTGAATTGTAAGTATAAAATGTCTTGTTTAAGTGGGCCCACCGTTTATCTTAAATATCTGTCTGTTTTCTCAGATAGGGGTCAGTTCTGTTCAGTTCTCCTTAGTTTTTTGCTTACACTGAGTTGAAGATTTATGTTTATTTTGTTGACCTCAGTTATTTGTCTAGATATGATTTGTTGGAATAAGTTGATTCCGTTTGACCCATTTTTGTCACACATATATAAACAATAGGCCTGTATTAAGTTTATAGCAAAATATACAGTATATGCAAATATTTAGTAAGTAGTTTGAGAGCATACAGAGATGGACAGTTGCTGCAGATTTATATTTGCTTGTTGTGGAAAATTGTAAAAATTCTTTGTATTCCAGTAAACTGACGTCCCTTCTAAACAGATCCAAAACCAAAACGATGCCTCTATTAAAAGTCCATAATAAAAAAAGATTTGTTTCAGATAAAAAAAATATTTCAGTTTTACAGTATCTCTTTGTGTCTTCACCTGTTTTCTTAACTAGCAGATGCACAAATGTGATTCTGAAAGCTTTGATCTTTGATCATCTTTGATGATGATTGGTTATATATGCGATAGGAGGAAAACGATACTCGGTTACTAACGTAACCTCGGTTCTCTCTAGAGAGAACGAGTAGTTTAGCTTACGCTACGGGAAAGATTCATCTTCTCGAGATATTGAAGCCAAAAAATTATCCTTAATTTTGTATTCATTGTCAACGCAGTGCAGCAGCTAGCAGACCTAGAGCAGGCCATCTCGCGTGCTCATTGGCTGCCCTGCGGCAACTGCTGCAGCCTACCAGTGAGCCCGGCGTGACGTCACGCCCAATGAAGGGCGCCCGCGCCTTCGTAGCGTCACACAGCCCACCAGAATGGGCGTGGCTTAGCGTATAAAAGTAGGGGCTGTAGGCTGACTTCCCTGGTTTTTCGTCGACTGAAGCGAAGTCGCTCGTGGCGCGAGCACGGCCGGTTACGTAATACTCGTTCCCTCTCTAGAGAGAACCGAGGTTACGTTAGTAACCGAGTATCGTTCTCTTACGAGAGGTTCTCTCGTATTGCGTAAATTTAGCCTACGCTACGGGAACACTTTGTCAACGCCGTGCGCGCCAAGCATCCACCATGAGACCCCGAACTTTCAGGGGAACCCTATAAGTGGAGAAATAAGGTGGCCAGCCAAGCGGGCCATCACTTGTACATAAGCACACATAGGGAATACAGAGCAGCGCGCCGGTCTGTATAGGCACATGGCACATACCCTACTTAGTGCAGCTCAACCAGGAGAGCTGAGTCATGTGAGAGTGATCTGAGCAGGAGGTCTGGGCAGAATACACCTCTCCTTGAAACTGACAACAGTTTTGCCTGCAAGGCAGGAACTTCTAGGTTATAAAACCTGAAAAAGGTTAACTGACAAGCTGAGCCATATCGCATTAAATATCGCTGGCGATACGTCCGCGATATTAGTGCGATATGGCTCAGCTTGTCAGTTAACTACGGCTCTTTGTAGTAAATGCCGCTCCATCTGAAAGCAGGTGAAGGCGATTTACTACTAATCAAGGAACCGGCTTTACTGACGAGATGCGCATAACAATATCGTGCGATATATCGCCCAGCCCTAGTCCCATTACTGTAAAACTTGACGTACATTCACATCACATGTTAATGCAGCGGTAGACTAGCACTCAGGACACTGCACTTATTCGCAATCCCAAAAGTTCATTATTTGCTCATGCTTTAAAGCTTTGCCGGGTAAACATTTCATTGGCGTTCTGTTCTAATGCACTTTTTCTGAGCGCGTAGCCTACTGAAGCACGCGCGCACTGTCAGACAGCGCCAAACTGGATTTTTGTTGGGTCAGACCCATCTGATAGCGATGGGGGGCCGAGACCGAGAGAGCTGTAGCTACATGGAAAGGAATATGCAACAAACAAGCCACTTATAAATTTAGCTGTTTTGATGAATAAAAAAGTTAGGTGACCCTCCCCTATAGACTAAAAAAAGTTGATGACCCTCCCCACAACAAAGAATAAAAAGACATGACCCTCCCCTATTTTCCTCCGGTGGCCCTTTCCATAAATACCGAAAGGTCCCTTACGACAGAAATATGATGCTGTTAACATAACGGATGCAAATACATTTTTATTTTTAGTTTACAAAAAAAGCTTTTAAAATATGTGTTATATATCTGTGTCTCAACTTAAAAATTTTGGACCCTACATTTCCTAACATTTCTTACGAAACTTTTCTTTATGAAAATGTAATAACATGAAACAATTTGTGTAACTGATCTATAGATAAATATCTTTCCTTCATGTTTTTCTTCTTTATCTTTTTTATTTATTTATTTTAGTTTCCAGCTCATTGTTCTTTTCTCATTTGCATTCTGATGACATTGAACATATTGTTAATACATTTTGTACATTGTATACAAGTTGTATGTCATAAAAAATGTAATCTCTGTATGTTTTGCACAAACAAATAAATAAATAAACAAATAAATAAAGTATAATTTTAAGCTGTAAGCACCAGCACGCATAGATTTATGGATATCTATGCCAGCCATAGACAGTAAAAGAAATGGACAGAGCCATCTCATTGGAACTCAGTTGAGACCAGAGGTGGAAAGTCCAGGGGTCAGAAAGTAAAAGTCCTGCCATATTTTTATTCCACCCACAGCAAAAACTCCAGTGTTAAATTAACTTTCCTGGGAGTTTATTTGGATCCAGACCCAAGAGTGTTAAAGTTAATGAGATAATTAAGTGAATAATTGAGTGATAATTGGCCATTACTGAAGACACCTGATGTCAACAAGCAGAATCACTGAAGGAGAAAATCTATACTTTAGTCACCATTATGGCGATCAGTGTTTGCTTTCGTTGGGCAGTTGACCTTTGAATGTTTAACTTAAGATTTTGTTTGGCTATTGTAATTGAATTTTAACAGCCAGATGAGCAAAAAGAAAAGGTGTTCAGATGTCGTCAGTTATGTTTTGACATAATCATGATTTGACCTGAATCACTGAACTCATTTAGAGTCTAATCTTTGACTTTAATGTATAATGATCATAACAGCATCACAGTGATTCTGTAGCTTGAGATCCAGATTTTTCAATATAAACCAAGTGTTATCTTAAAAGTTGTTCTGATAAAAAAAAAAAAAAAATCTTTCTTTTAGGCACACACAGACATCAAGATTCAGTGTATGAATCTCAACAATGGTGACAAACAGAATATTCAATTAGGAAAAGGAAATGACTAAGACAATTCAGATCATAATTTATTCATACCACAATGCATGATGGGAGCCATGAATTAGTTTTGATTGGTGGCACCCAGAATGCACTGCAACATGCTCTATAATTGTCACCATTGTTGAGATTCACAGGCTGATTTTTGATGTCTGTCTGTCCAAATAAAATATTTTTTCTTTTGAATAGAACAACTTTTAAGAATTGTTTTGGATAATGTTTAAATTACAGAAAAAAAATATATTGTGTTATCAAAAGGTTAAACTCTACAAATGAGTTTTGTGACAAATGATGATTATGTCAAAACATAACACACATCACGTAATCAGTTTTCCTTGTTGTTAATTTGGCTGTTATAACTCAGGTACAGCAGTCAAACAAAAACTAACATTAACAGTTTAAGGGTCAAGAGTGCAACTAAAGCAAACACTTATCGCCATAATGGTGACTTAAAAAATGTGACTCTCCTTCAGTGATTCTGCTTGTTAACATCAGGTGTCTTCAATAATGCTCAATCATCACTCATTTATTCTCTTAATTATCTCATTAACTTTAAAACTCTTGAGTCTGGATCCAAATAAACTCCCAGGAAAGTTCATTTAACAGTTTTTTTTATTGCTGTGGGTGGAATAAAAATATGGCAGGACTTTTACTTTCTGACCCCTGGACTTTCCACCTCTGGTTGAGACAGTTGAAGCCCATTTTTAGCGATTTTTGAGAACTTCCGTTCCTGACGCGCAGACTCAGACCGACTCAAACTAAGCTTGATGACGTGAGCAACCTGTCTGACAGACGTGAATCTTCTAGTAGCTGTGCGTGAAAACTGCCAACGTTAATCTTGCAGAGACGGGGAACTTGAGCAAAGAGTTCTTTGGCGTGAGTGAGCAGGAGTAAGTATTCCGTTGCTTTTATGGACTCATTATCTATGGGCTTCTCCCTTGACGGGACGTCCCCCCGATTGCCTGCGAGCTTCTCCTCCTGTCTGTACGGTAATTTCTGTACAGCGCGACAGAGAGTCGAGTGGTTATGACGCAATCGTTAGCCTATTTTTACTAAATCTGTTTCTACGGGGCCATAGTGTAACATAGAAGGTAATGGAGCCCTTTATACATTGTCGTGTTTCTTTAGAAATAAATAATGGACAAATGGAGTCTTTAAACGCCTCAGATGTAAAGTTATTCGCTGTCAAAGTGACGCAAAAATGAATGGGAGTCAATGGAAATGCTAACGCAAGTGAAGTTCTGCTACAACATGGCGGCACCCGGCCGGCTTCAACTTCCGGTCGATGGATTACCCCCTTGATGCCAGCACCTCCCAGCCGGGTTCGTCACTTATTTGGTTCCCCTGGAAACATTTCCGTTGTGCACTGTGTTATTTGCAGTGCGTTTATGTATTTGGTGGTGTTGTGAGTATTTGGAGCACACGTGTTGTTGTGAAACTGATGAAGATGTTTTCTTAATTTGCAGGTGTGTTTTTTTATTTGCACGCGTTTTTTTCTATTTGCATGCATTTTATTTTATTTGCATGTGTTTTTTTTTTATTTGCACGCGTTGTTTTCTATTTGCATGTGTTTTCTTCTATTTGCATGCGTTTTCTTCAGTTGCAGCGCGTTGAGCTCTCTCGGCCACCGTAGGAAAGGGACTTAATCATATGAAACAAAAAGGATTATATCAAATTTATTAGGCTGGAGGAATCAGGTAGGTACTGACAGTTATGCTTCAGTAAAACATTTTATATACATTATATAATACATACATTATTATTTATATTTATATGAAAAAGATTTTGGTAACACTTTACAATACGGGTGCACTAATAAGCATTAATTCATGCTTAACTAATGCACAGATAATACTGAATTAATATGTAACTAATGATTATCTAAGTTATTCATTAATGATTACCACATTAGGAACTAATTAAGAGTCTGTATGGTTAATGTATCAGTTCATACATGAATTGTTATTAATTAAATATGTAATTGTGAATTAATTCCCTAATAACTCTTTTTTTTAACTAATAGTGTGAGCCAAAGCCTTGTATTTCAACTTCCAGATAATACAGGTACACCAATATGCATTAATACATTATTAATTACTTCATTGTTAGATTCATGTGTAAATTACTACAATTACTAAATGACTAGTTAATAATTATGTGCCTCAACAAGTAAAGTCATAACATAATAATACCTTTGCAAATCATTAGCTAATGATTAATTAAAGCAGAAAACTGGAAGTTGAAGTGCATAACTTTGACTAATTGTGGTAATTAACACATTCATTTACACTATTAGTTAATAAAATATGTTATTAAGGAATTAATACACAATGACACATTGAGTTAATAGCAATTCATGTATTACTTAATCTATTAATCATATAGACTATTTATTAGTTGCTGATGCAGTACACTGTAAAAAACAATTTGTTGAGTCAACTTAAAAAACTTTGTTACCCCGCTGCCTTAAATTTTGTTGTCAACTTGACTTAGGGCTGGGCGATATATCGCACGATATTGTTATGCGCATCTCGTCAGTAAAGCCGGTTCCTTGATTAGTAGTAAATCACCTTCACCTGTTTTTCAGATGGAGCGGCATTTACTACAAAGAGCCGTAGTTAACTGACAAGCTGAGCCAAATCGCACTAATATCGCGGACGTATCGCCAGCGACATTTAATGCGATATGGCTCAGCTTGTCAGTTAACTACGGCTCTTTACACAGCAAAAACTCCAGTGTTAAATGAACACACCTGGGAGCGTATATGAGTCCACACTCAAGAGTGTTAAAGTTAATGAGATATTTAAGTGATTAATTGAGTGATGATTGAGCATTATTGAAGACACCTAAAGCAGAATCACTGAAGAAGAAAACCGGAATTTCAGGTCACCATTATGGAGATGAGTGTTTGCTTTAGTTGGGCTCTTGACCCTTATATTATTAACTTTAGTTTTTGTTCAGCTGTTGTCTCCGAGTCATACCTGCCAGATGAACAAAGAAAAACAATGATCTAATGGTATTGATTATATTATGACATTCATCATTTGAGCTAATTGTTTGTGATTAATGCTGTTGGTTACAGCATAACTGATATTCTGCATAAATGTCCAGAATTTGTGATATAATATAAAAGATTTCTTAAAAAAAAAAAAAAAAATCTTTGTTTTAGGCACACACAGATATCACGATTCAGTCAATGCATCTCAACAATGGTGATGAACAGAATATTCAATTAGGAAAAGTAAATTACAGAGACAATTCAGATCATAATTTATTCATACCGCAATGCATGATGGGAGCCATTAATGAGTTGTGATTGGTGGCAACAAGGATTATTATTGTCACCACGGTTGAGATTCACAGGCTGATTATTGATGTCTGCGTTTCTAAATAAATGCATTTGAAAGTGATTTGATCAGAACAATTTTTATTAAATGGTTTGGATTTTAAGAAACATACGATTATCATATGCTGTGCTGTAGAACCACTAAACTGTTGCTATCAAATTAAACAAGATCATCTGAATGAGTTTCATTTGTCAGATCACAGCATGAGTATGTCAAAACATAACCAACACTATCAGATCACACTTGTTTTTGTTCATTTGACTGTTATAAATCAATAACAGCAGACAAACTAAATTTAAACTTAAAGTATAAGGATCAAGAGCCCAACTAAAGCAAACACTGATCGCCATAACGGTGGCTTACAATTTTAGATTTTCTCCTTCAGTGATTCTGCTTGATAACATCAGGTGTCTTCAATAATGCTCAATCATCACTAAATGAATCACTTAATTATCTCATTAACTTTAACACTCATGTCTGCATCATATCTTCCATCTGAAAGCAGGTGAAGGCGATTTACTACTAATCAAAGAACCGGCTTTACTGAAGAGACGCGCATAACAATATCGTGCGATATATCGCCCAGCCCTACAATATATGGTGTATGTGCAATTGTATCAACATGCGTTTTCTAGTTGAAACAACAGTTATACTAGTTAATTCAACTTTTAGCTTAGTTGAGGACAATTAAACTTAAATGTTCTTGTTGTCTGGACAATTTCTACAAATTTAGTTGTGTCTACAAAAAAAAAAAGTTGAAATGGCAATTATTTTTTACAGTGTAATCATTAATTAATGGTTTAGTTCTTCATGAATCATACATTAACTCATGATTATCTATGCATTAGTTAAACATGAATTAATGCATATTAGTGCACCCGTATTGTAAAGTGTTACCAAAATTTTTTACAGTCATGGAAACGGATTGCTTTAAATTCCTCAAGCATGTTTTTTTTTTACAAAGTTGTAAGTTGTAATGCAAAGACATAAAAAAACAGTGTTGGGACAACAATGCAACTTTATTTAACTGAAAATATGCCACTTGTTGTATATAGGCCTTTATCTGAAATTTAACTGAATCAACACCAATTTTAACAACATACTAAAGTACTAAAGTAGTTAATAGACATCACTGCAATACAGTCACTGCCCTTTAAATTTAGCAACATGCAGCATGTCATCATGGAGGGGTTTGCGATACAGATGTTGTCTTAGTTATATAACCATAGACTGTAAAAACGCTGGTTATAATGGTTATAAATGGGTGTCAGATGCAGGCGCTGCTTCACTCCTCCAGATGGAGAGGAGGCGCTGATGCCTCGTGTTTGCACTCGGGCTGTCCTCACAGAAGAAGACATGGCGTCACGACTCTTCATAAACACTCTCAGGTGAAGAAGATATGGAGAACTTGAGCTGATTTCAACCTATGATTTCAACTCAGACATGTTTTTCGGTAAGATCATATTGCTGCTGTTTTCACGTGTGTGTCTTTATCGCTTCCAGTGACTTCGCCTTTACTGTCACTCATCATTCGTGTGAATTATCGGAGGCATTTATTTACCAACTCCATTAACCAGTCAACTCCCCCTTACATCACTTTATCAGTGTGTACTTTATATTTCTGCCTGTTGAACCTCTAATGATTGTTAAATACATACACCACACCAACATGAAGTATTTTATTCCTTTGTATTAATTTAGGAGTAATAAACAAGCGGCAGAAAGGATCCATGAGCTGAACTGAAGCGACATTTGATGTAATTTGACAGGTTGTTTTTGCACGTTTATTTATTTCTTTTTTTTCGTCAAAACACATTAATCTGACATTAGACTTGCTGTCATTATTATACAATATATTTATACCTAAATTTACAAATTGAAATATATTTTTATAATACATTTTATATTTTATATATTGGTATAACATTTATATTAGTATATATATATATATATATATATATATATATATATATATATATATATATATATATATATATATATATTTTAGGGCTGGGCAACGATTAATCACATCCAAAATAAAAGTTTGTGTTTACGTAATATTATGTGTACTGTGTATAATTATTTTGTAAATATAAATACACACACATGCATGTATGCATTTAATAATATATATATATATATATAAGATATTTATATTTAATTATATATAACATAAATGATGTATAAATATATATACAGTATACATGCAAATATTTCTTAAATATATCCATGCATATGTGTATATTTATATATACAAAATAATTATACACAGTACACACACATATATTAAGTAAACACAAACTTTTATTCTGGATGCGATTGATCATTGCCCAGCCCCTACTATTTTTTATAAAATTTGACAAAATGAACAAGATTTTAGGTTAAAATGGATATCTGTTATCCTAAAAAATAATTTTCTCAATAGCTTTTCGACAGTTCGTTTAAATTGTCCTATGCATAAACTAAGAACAAATATTCAATGTAGCCTTTCAATTGATATGAAGTCATTAAATTACATGCATAGTTATTACACAAGTGCTGTAATAGTTATATGTGACGCACAGCATGCTTGAATCCCGATGTTGTCTCTCTGTTGTTCTCTCAGCCTGACGGACTGTTGCGATGGAGATAATGGCAGTGAACCTGCCGTCGAGCGCCAGTCTCCCTGCGTCTCCGTGTGCCGAGGACTCGGGCTTCCCGCTGGGCTCTCTAGACAGCGAAGACTACGTGTTTGTGGAGGCTCGGCATCCCAACAAGGTGCTGGAGGGCTTGAACAGCCTGCGGCTCAATAAGGCCTTCTGTGACGTGACTCTGTGCTGCGGGGGGCAGGAGTTTCCCTGTCACCGCATCGTCCTCGCCTCCTTCAGCTCATATTTCCAGGTAATGACACATCAGGCAAGCTGAGGGCACTGCAAAAAATGACGGAGAAGGAGAGAGAGAACGCTCGAGGGAGTCATTCCGGCGAGCGTTTGCATCAGAAACGACGGCAGTGCGGCTCATGAGCGGCAGCTGCGCGTCTGTGAGAGGAGGCGGAGAAGGCGAGAGCGAGGCTCGAGGGAGGGAGTCCGGCGAGCGCGTCGCGGTGGCCACAGGCTCCGGCGGCCTTTGAGAACGGCGCTTATTTTGCGCGGTCCTGCAAAGGGCGGAGTGACAGCTTGAGGGTTGAACACTTCGAGCCGAGCCCGCAGGGTCGTGTTGTAGTTACTGTTGGTGTCCGAGTTGTCCTGGGTCTCTTCTGTGTATTCGCAAAATCCATTGCACTGCTTGCGAGTGTAGGCTACTTGCTGACTAGCGGTGGTGGCAGAGTGATCTGAAACGTTTAACATGAACGCGCTTGACGTCACATCCGCAGACAGCGCGGGAAAAATCCGACCCGACAGAAAATAGGAAAATTAGGATACAGGTTTATAGGTGCACCCACTGTGAGCGGACAAGGTGTCAGTATGCTCATCAGGAGATGTTTGAGTCATAAATGGTAAAATAAAAAGGCTATTGTTACGTTTATTTTGGGGGAAAAGTTGCATATAGCCCCTTTAAATCAAGATGTATTTACTAGATGAATGAAATTACATAAGATATTATGTCCTGTTTTCCGGGGAATTAATCAAAATTGATGCTATAGGATGTTGCGCGTACACGGTCAACACAAAATGATCGAATCACTCTCTTACTACAAAATGGCCATTTTGTAGTGGTGTCCGAATTCTGCGTGAACGACATCATTCCCTACATTCATTCACTACTTTTTATACCCACAATCCCCTCTGAATTCGACTGTGTATTCGATGTACACATTTGTTGAAGCTCTATTTACCAAAATCCAATGGGGAGAGGAGCGAGCGAGTTTGTTACTTTACAGCTTTCTTATTTCTGCTTTAACATTAAGTATGTGAGCCCAGCATTTTTCCTAAATATCTGCAAACATATTATGGTATTTTTATGCTTTAGTAGAGTGGAAAAGTTACATACCGCACCTTTAAAGCTGTGTTGTGTTGTCGGCACAGACCATGTTCGGTTTGTGTGAATTAGCTTATTCAAATATTTCAAGTTAAGAGCAATTCAAATGTATGATTACAAAATAAAAACCTGCAAGTTCTGCTTGCTTAAACATAACATTTCTTAACTTAAAAAAATGGATGTAACTGTTTACCTCAAATTATTTGAGTTTTGCCAACTTATTCAGGTGTACAGTGTAGAAAACAGTGATGAATGCTGAAGTTTTCAGTATTAGAGAGATGTTCCAGCCCCTGCTGAAAGCCTAAAGCTGTGTTGTGTTGTCGGCACAGGCCATGTTCTCCACCGACCTGATGGAGTCGCGTCAGGAGCGCGTGGCCATCAACGGAGTGGAGCCGCAGATGATCGGGATGCTGGTGAACTACGCCTACACGGCGGAGGTGGTGATCTCCAAGGCTAACGTGCAGGCGCTGCTGGCGGCCGCTAACCTGCTGGACGTGCTGGCGGTGCGCGAGGCCTGCTGCCGCTTCATGGAGCGCCAGATGGACGAGATCAACTGCGTGGGCATCCACTGCTTCGCCGAGGCGCACTCGTGCCGGGAGCTGGAGCGACGCAGCATGGAGTACATCCAGCAGCACTTCAGCTGCGTCTGCCAACAGGTCAGGCTTCACACACTCACACTGCAGTGCTGATTCAGGCTTCACACACTCACACTTCTGATCCTGAAGCCATGCTCACCTTACCACAGCAGGGCCATGCCGGCATCACACGTTACCGGTCACATTAAAGAGGTAGTTCACCCAAAAATGATAATTAGCCCATGATTTACTCACCTTGAAGTCATCCTAGGTGTCTATTACATCCTTCTTTCAGACGAATACAATCAAAGTTATATTAAAAAATGTCCTGGCTCTTCCAAGCTTTATAATGGCAGTGAATGGCTGTTTCTGTTTTGAAGTCCCTAAAAGTGCATCTATCCATGATAAAAGTGCATCTATCCATGATAAAAGTGCGTCTATCCATGATAAAAGTGCGTCTATCCATCATAAAAGTGCGTCTATCCATCATAAAAGTGCATCTATCCATCATAAAAGTGCATCTATCCATGATAAAAGTGCGTCTATCCATGATAAAAGTGCGTCTATCCATCATAAAAGTGCGTCTATCCATCATAAAAGTGCATCTATCCATCATTAAAGTGCGATAAAAGTCCATCTATCCATCATAAAAGTGCATCTATCCATCATAAAAGTCCATCTATCCATCATAAAAGTGCATCTCTCCATCATAAAAGTCCATCTATCCATCATAAAAGTGCATCTATCCATCATAAAAGTGCATCTATCCATCATAAAAGTGCATCTATCCATCATAAAAGTGCATCTATCAATCATAAAAGTGCATCTCTCCATCATAAAAGTCCATCTATCCATCATAAAAGTGCATCTCTCCATCATAAAAGTGCATCTATCCATCATAAAAGTGCATCTATCCATCATAAAAGTGCGATAAAAGTCCATATATCCATCATAAAAGTGCATCTATCCATCATAAAAGTGCATCTATCCATCATAAAAGTGCATCTATCCATCATAAAAGTGCATCTCTCCATCATAAAAGTCCATCTATCCATCATAAAAGTGCATCTATCCATCATAAAAGTCCATCTATCCCTCATAAAAGTGCATCTATCCATCATAAAAGTGCATCTCTCCATCATAAAAGTGCATCTCTCCATCATAAAAGTGCATCTCTCCATCATAAAAGTGCATCTATCCATCATAAAAGTGCATCTATCCA
Source organism: Rhinichthys klamathensis goyatoka (assembly GCF_029890125.1). Classification (NCBI taxonomy): domain Eukaryota; kingdom Metazoa; phylum Chordata; class Actinopteri; order Cypriniformes; family Leuciscidae; genus Rhinichthys; species Rhinichthys klamathensis. Next base: position 44,133 of record NW_026606971.1, read on the forward strand.
TCATAAAAGTGCATCTATCCATAATAAAAGTGCGATAAAAGTGCATCTCTCCATCATAAAAGTGCATCTCTCCATCATAAAAGTGCATCTATCCATCATAAAAGTGCATCTTTCCATCATAAAAGTGCATCTATCCGTAAAATAATATTGCCAGCAGAGTAAAGGAGCAGAAGGAGATGCAAGAGCCTGAGAAATGTATGAACTTTGACAGCATTTATACATATATATATATACATCAGAGAAGGAACGGGTACGTTAATCATATAAAAAAAATATATCCTTTCTAAGAATCATCTCTGGCCTCTTGGTATTACATTCTGCAAGCGTAGCTAAACATTGAGGTTTTAACACTATAGAAGCAGAACGAGTCCATGTCCATGTCTGGACTTTATGCTAATAAACCATAATAATAAGTAAAACCACAAACTCATGTCACATTTGATATTAGACCGCATACCAGTAGAGCTGGTAAGTCCCGCCCCTTCCGCTTACCCCGCTGGACCTCTAGGTTGAAAAATTGTCAATGCAAGTGAATGAGAGAAAATAATTATTTTCTGATCCCGTTTGAATTTTGCAATGAATGTGAACATATGTTGTCTGTGAATTTTTTATATAACTTTTCGTGTAAAGAATGCTACAATTTAGCGGGTAGAATTTTCATACGGTTAGACTTTGTGTGAGAGCACTTTGTGGACTACAACTCTTCGCTGCTTTCGACGCGTTTGATATAGTCACCACCACTAGCACACGGATCCCGCTAAACATGCCTGTGTTTGAATGGTGACATTTGGGTACAAAACACACAGGCATCTCGATCTAATTCCTTAGATTATCGCACCGTGATTTGTGGAGGGAAAATGTGTTATGCGGTGACGTCACATATGCGACGTGTAGTCTTTCTCGTTATGTCTATTCCACAACTGCTAGCCAAAGAATCATACAATATACTGTCAAACATATGTTCACATTCATGGCACAATTCAAACGGGATCAGAAAATAATTATTTTCTCTCATTCACTTGCATTGACGCTTTTTCAACCTAGAGGTCCACTTGGAGTTTTACGGATGGGCGGGACTTACCAGCTCTATACCAGACATGTCTACACTTTTAGAGAAATGGCAGCAGAATTCAGACATGCACATTTTGAGGTGAACTAAAGGTCTGGTCTGAATAGAACTTATCAGTATATGAACTATGAGTATATGATATCAAAATATACCATAGAGAAAAAGAACATTTGTAAATGGTTTGATGCAAAAATAAAATTAATGAAAGTATATTTTTTAGGTTGAAAATTGTACAGTATGTGTGTGTGTGTATATATATATATATATATATATATATATATATATATAAATATATTCATAGAAATAACCATAAAAGAATAATCAAAAGAATACATTTTTATTTTATATTATATTATTGTTATGATATTCATGTAATTTAAAAAATTTAATACATAGAATGAAAAAAAGGGCCTCATTACAGGGAAAGGGTTACAAGTAAGGGTTAATGCCCTCCGAGGTGTCCTCCGCTGCGCGTCGGCCGGTTCACACCTCGCCGTCGTCCATTAAAACCTGACAATGGACACCTCGGAGGGCATTAACCCGCTTATACCATGGTCACTTGCCAAATAAAACATTTTTAAAACATTAGTTTATATTTTAATTAGGCTAAATCTAGTTTTTACAAATAATAACTTGCCTGACGGTTTATTTAGCAACCGGAGATATTTATAGTCCGCTCAGCTTGTAGAACCCTTCAGGTTCAAAAATGCTTTTTTTTTCATGAAACACAAAGGTAGGCATAGTTATTTTTTTATTACACATAAAACAATTAATCAAAAAAAACAATTAGTTCTGCGCTCCAGCGATTTGCGCTTATAGAGGGCAATAAATGAATCCGATCAAAGAGAGGGTCATTTGCCTACATGCTCCCAGTGTTATTGTCAAATTGTGTCGTTTCTCCGTTTTATTTACATTTTTTTCTTTCTTCAGCAGCATCCCAGTCGTCAAAGTTGTCTTATTCTCCATAAATGTAAAAGAAATAACGAAGTCGCTCATTGTTGTATTAGTAGGCTGTGTAATATCCAACTAACGTTAGATGTTTGTTTTGATAGAGCAAATTGTTAACGGATACTTTGACTGCCTGTTGCTATGGTTACTCACAGCTGTTGTAGGCAGCGCATTTATTTATTAATTTCGAATGGTAAACAGTCAGTTTCACCAGAGCTACTTTACTAGGTGTCCTCTATCACTTTTTAACGGACACCCTGCAGCCAATCAGAATCGAGTATTCACCCAGACCATGGTATAATATTATGACAAATAGTTGGTTATTGCCCTTGATATTGTAATAATAATTATTAATGTCAAATAACTAAATGCATTACAAATGCCTGTGTGTGGAGAAACGGCACTTTCTTTTAGACAAAACAAACCAAGAACCTTTTATTTATTCATCCAAACGCTTCTGATTGGCCGTTGCATTCATACGCTCAACAGATTTCCAAAAGTTGTGATTGGTCCAAAAACGCTGCAAAAAACAATGTGTAAAAATAAATCTTTGATGCAACATCAACAAACCTGTAATTCCAACACATTTTATACATTTTCACAGTATCCTGTAATATAAGTATTTGTATTATCTGTGTAAGTGTAATCTTATCATTGTAAGTGAAAATAAAACCTAGAATGTGTAGAAAACAGTGATGAATACTGCAGTTTTCAGTATTAGAAATATGTGACATGATTTTCCGCCTTGACTCTCTTAATTGTTAAATCATGAGGAATCTAACTGTCATTGATATTATTTTTTAGATACGAGTTATACATTATACTATGGATATACAGTATATCTATATAATCTCTCTGTCTCACCCTACAGGAGGAGTTTCTTTCTCTGTGTGCCGATAAACTGACCGAGATCATTTCCAGTGACGATCTGAACGTGCCGAAAGAGGAGACCGTGTTCGAGGCGGCCATCGTTTGGCTGGAGAAAAGCTCCTCGCGCAGACAGAGCTTCGAGAGGGTCAGTCATACTCATAACTCATATTAATATATCCCGACCAGCGCTTTTAGTAATGCCATAGCACTCATGGGGCAGTTACTATAGACTTTGAGGATGCACAATTTCTTTGGACACTTCAACAATCACACTCTGAGACATCTTATTTAAAACATAAATTCAAACAATTATATAATAATAAATTAAAAATGTGGAAATATGCAACTCCACTTCCCTGCAATACTACAAAATCACAGGCAATCTGAGGATTTCAAAACATTTGATGATAGTCCACTCAAAAGTTCTGTCATCATTCACTCACCCACATATTGTTACAAACCATAAAACACAAATTAAGTTATTTTTTATGAAACCTGAAATTTGAAAGTCCATTTCACCACCATAAAGTTCATAAAAACATCAACAAAGTAATCCATATGAATCGAGCATCAGGCAAATACGGTTGAGCTTCCGTTTACCATGTTTCACGTGCTCATCTGCATTGATCAATGTTTACATGTGAATATTAGCCTAGATATAATCTGTTCATTTTATAGTGTCTCTCCAGAAGACTCGGATTAAACCGCTCGATTCATATGGATTACTTCTGCGATGTGTTTATAACTTCTCAAACTGGGAAAGTTTTGGGGGAATGGACTTCCAATGGAAATGGAATGGGAAAAATGTCAAATGTCATGAGCATGTCATTATTGCAGCTCTTATATATAGTGTTCTTTATCGGCATCGATGGTTCCATTAAGAACTTTGAACATCAATGGAACCTTTCCTTTGCACAAAAGATTTTTTTTTATAATGGAATGAAAGTTCTATAGATTGTAACGATGTTCTTCACACTAAAAAAAGGTTCTATTAAAGGGATACTTCAGGATTTAACATTAAGCTTTGTATTAGTAGAAAACCTGTAGTATTTTCAAATTACCGTGCTTTCCACCCTCATATCCCCCTGAGACGAGAGATTTATGTATTTTTTATCTGTAAAAAATCCTCCGATGACGCAAAAATCGTCATTTTGCGTCATCGGAGGATTTTTTGGCCCGAGGCTAAAGACTACAGCCAGTAGTAGGGGCTGTCCCGCATGTTCTCAACCCGCCCATAGAGGGTGGATCTCACTCACAGAATGTACACATAGTGTCAGACATCTTTTTTTGGAAGCTAAGATAGCAGGCTCTTGTTCTGTGGAGAAAGCTGAGTAGTAGGGGTTACCATCCTCTTTTTCCCGGACATGTCCTGCCGTCGATGTCCGGGATTCAGCTTTTGCTTTCTGCAGTCGCCATTCACAGGGTTCCCGCGGGGTCTTAAAAAGCCTTAAAAGCATTGAATTTATTAATTTGGAAATAATACCTTAAAAAGACTTTAAAAAGTCTTGAATTTTTATGTCTGGGCCTTAAAAATTGTGCTATGTAACTTCTCCGTATTGTATTTTTCCTCAAAAGTTTCATTTGTCAACCACTATTATTATGATTTTCGATGTTTATTGTTCAGGGGTCTCTCAGCTCCCCATATTCCCAGCATGGAATAAGTAGCTAGCTAATGTTAAAAAACAACTTAACATTGTTCGGCAAACTTTCTTGTGGCCTACTGAAATGTTTTTATTTTTCACACCTGCTTGCCTTATCATCTTTTACCCATTCCACATTTGAAAAATAAATGAACACAAGTTCAAGGATTTTGTTTTTCTTTGCTGGTAGGGACGTGAAATAGGTATTAATTTTTTATATAAATGGTCTTAAAAATGTCTTAAAAAGACTTGAATTTAACTTGAAGAAACCTGTAGGAACCCTGCATTCATTGTTTACTTGCACACCTTTTGTTTCAATCTAACTGAATTCATTCTGATTGGTGAATCTGAATGTAGTGTTTACATGAACGCTAAACAAGTGATCGGTTGCGTTTTAACATTGCTAAGAAAATCCCCGCTCCTCCGTGAGAGATACGAGACCGGTGCGTCTCACAGGTGTCGCTCATCGGTAATCACGCCACCGGCCTCGTGCCGTCCTCCCGCGGCCCTAGTCTCGTCCTGCTCGCCACAGTAAACATAATGAATGGCGACTGTAGAACGCAAAAGCCGAATCCCGGACATTTTGGGCGATCTCGAAACACATTTTCGGGCAGACTCATCACGGAGACTCACTAGTAGCCTAGACTTGTTGTTTAACTACTGCGCTCTCTTACCGGTAGGCGTGGCCTCCTAGGGCAGCGAAGCAAGTGCATTCTGGGAGTGGTTGTCTTTCATCCACATAAGCCAAAAATACATTTTCTGTCTTTTCTCAGTCTAGAAAGCTCCAAATTCAACAATAATTTCACATTTCTTCTACATAAATGACCCATTTTAAATACACATTCATCTTTCCAGAGGTGAAGTCTCCCTTTAAAGCTACAATATGTAATTGTTTTCGCCGCTAGGGGTCGCTAACCTCTTACAATAACAAAGGCGTAGGTTGATGACGCATAAGTGGATTTATGGAACTTGTCGTCATGCCGATGGATCTAATAATGTTTATGGATGAGTGAATACACTGATGATCATGACTGTGGTGTGAAGCAGGGTGCGATTGCTAATGAGAGAGAGATCTCAGCGCCACACGTGAGTCTCGTGGATATAAAGGAATAAGGACATTTCATTCTACCAAACTACCCGCAAGTGCTGGATTACTCACACAGGTCAGTTTATTAGACGAATTAAACTTGTGAGGAAACGCAGCGCTGTTTCACTCGGTCTACACTATCACACTAAACTGCATTTGAGTGTGTTGAAAGTTAAAATGTTATTCTGTGTTAGTTTGTTTGCTATATGAAACTAGCAGTAAGCTAGATCAACATTAGAATAACATACTGATCATATTCTAACATTTCATCATGTTGAACTATATAACATTGATTCGTTTTATGTACATTTGCTCACCTGTCTAATAAAGCACATGCAAGAGCTCTGTCAAGTCGGAGTCAGTCGCGGACGTGGAGCTCTCGGCATCTCATAAACGCTACGCTGATATTGATCCTCGATTTAGTTCTCCTTTTTTCCCCAAAGTCTGCTTGCCACGGTCCATAATGTTTGAACAAAACAACAACAGCGTGCCGCTAGACGTTACACACTACGCTGTTGTCCACGTCTGTGGCCATGGTTACTATGGCAGTACTACTAGCGGAAACCAGGGATAACGTGGATATTACGTCAGCCAATTATTAAAAATGGAATCTCTCTGAAATTAAAAATCTTTGGGAACTTTTGGGAAATTGTAAGTATGCAGGAAATATATCACACTGTGCTAGTGATTCTTGGATATTTTATTACAATAATCTTACATATTGTAGCTTTAAGAACTTGCCACTGAAATGTTCTTTAGGGAACCAAAAATGGTTCTTCTATGGTATCGCTGTGAACCTTTATTTGTATGTGTAGGATAAAAAGGTGTTCATATAGGAAATAGCCTGGTTGGACAGTGTTTTTGTGACATGTTTCCAGGGGAGCCGGGGGTTTGTGTATCATGATCGCAGCAGGTGTTTGGGATTAGCCGCCTTTGTTTGTTTTGATGAACTAAGCCTGTGACAGGTCACATGCTCTTTACAGGTGGTGATTATGAAGAGAACAGTCAGACTGTGTGAGAAACGCTAAACTAGCCCTGATTGGATGGGATCGGATTGCTGTGTTTGCATATGGTTGCTATGCAGTTTTTTATAGACCTTAGTTGCCGCTCTTGAGAAAAGCTCATTGCAAATCTCATGGGAATGTAAACCAGTCTGAATGTGTTTAGGTTGCAATTAGTGGCATTTCCTGAGATGAGCATTATCATCACAATTAATCATAATGTGGTCATAAAATAATTGTTTGCCCAAAAATGAAAATTCTGTCATCATTTACTCACCCTGATGTCGTTCCAAAACCCTCCAACTTTTTGTTAATCTTTGAAACACACAAAATACTTTTTTTTTTTTTTTTTTTTTTTTACTCTTTATTTATTCAAATTCAAATAATAACAAACATAACAGAACAAAACAGAACAGCAGGGTGTTATGTTACAAAGATTCCCTTTTACACTTGGGTCTTATAGAATATCCATTTCTTCCATCTCTTTTCAAAAAGAGCTGATTTCAGCCTAATAAAGTGAGTGATTTTTTCCATTGTAAAGATTTCTTCCATTATCTCATTCCATTGTGACAATGTTAATGTGAGACTCTTCAGCCAGTTCCTTGTAATAGTTTTTTTGCTGGCCATCAATAAAACTTTGTAGAGATACATATCCTCTGTTCGTATAACTGAATAGGAAAGTAAACCAAGGTACATAGATTGGAAGTCAGTTGGAAACGCATAGCCCAAGACAACCCTTATTTCAGTTGCTATAATTTCCCAGAAGGGTCTGACTTTGGGACAAGACCAAAATACATGAGAATGATTGGCATTCGTACTGCCACAGAGTCTCCAGCAATGCTGGGGGGTCTTGAGTTGCTTACTTTTGATATGAGGTGTAATGAAATATCTAATTATGTTTTTCCAGCCAAATTCTCTCCACTGTCTTGAGCTGGTGGAAGTGTGTTGAAATAAACAAATAGAATGCCAATCATCCTCTGACACCTGGATTTGTAGTTCAGATTCCCACTTTTGTTTTATATACAGTGAATTAGTACCGTTACAGTTTTGCAGGCATTTATACAGTCTAGAAACAATTTTTGAGGGTAATTTTTGGTATGCTCCCGACACCAATTCTACCAGTTCACAGCCCTCCTGTGATAGGTGAGACCTTATCTCTAAATCATAAAAGTGCCGTAATTGGATGTACCTAAACAAGTCAGAGTTGTTCAGGTCAAATTCCCTCTTAACTTCCTCAAATGATTTAAACACCGAACCTTTGGTTAGCATACACACTGCCGTGATTCCCTTTCCAACCCACTTTCTAAATGTGCTGTCCAATTGACCACTTCTAAAATCAGGAGAGAAAGAAGGCCAAATCAAGAATTTACTTCAAATTTGTATTTTTTCACCGTGTCCCACCAGAGCTTAATGGTTGTTTCGACTATGGGACTCCCCTCTTTCAACTGTATACTAGTTTTCTCACCCAGTCTTGATTGAGGTAGAGACGAAGGGATATAGTTAACTTCAATTTGTTTCCATTTGGAATAATACTTAGGTGAGCACCAATAGATAATATACCTCAATTGGGCAGCTGTAAAATATTCTTTGAGATTCGGAAGGGAGAACCCCCCTTTCAATTTCTCCAACTGAAGCGTTTTAAATCTAATCCTTGGTTTTGCCCCTTTCCATACAAATCTACTCACTTGCTTATCCCATTTAGCAAACTGAGAATCTGGTATTACAACAGGTAGAGAAATAAATAAGTATAACAATCGGGGTAACAGATTCATCTTAAACACCTCAATCCTGGAATTAAAATCTAAAACTAGGTTTGTCCATTTAGTCAGGTCCTTTTGTATTACCTCATTTATTTTACTATAATTAGCCTCGTATAATGAACTGAGATCTCGCGTCAAAAAAATACCTAAATATTTAATTTGTTCTGAGTCCCATTTGAGTTTGTGTTTTCCCCTAATTTGATCAGATGGACTGTAACTAATACAGAGGACTTGAGTCTTAGCAATATTTAATTTGTAGCCTGATTTTCCTCCAAAGTCTTTTAAGATGTTTAAAAGTTTGGGGAATGTTTGATTAGGATTTTGAAGATATACTATTACGTCATCTGCAAAGAGACTTATTCTTTGTTCTTCATTGGACACCATTACTCCTTTGAGCTCTGATGTTTGTCGCAAGCATTGGGCCAGAGGCTCAATAAACAGGGCAAAGAGGGAGGGGCTTAAACAGCAGCCCAGAGTTTCTTGGAGGAAGATAACCTGTGCTTTACACCTTTTTAATTTAGTTAGTAACCTACTTCTCTTAATTGGATTGCCAAGACCATTTACATTTATTGAAACAATTTTGAGTTCACCCAGTCCACTCATGTTTGAAGAACATAGAGGAAAAGAAAAACCCCGCAAACAAACATGAACTAAGAACAAAAACTTCAAAAACAATCCGAACTGAACGATACCTGTGACTTCCATTCAGTGGGAAAATTGTCTGTCCCACGTTGGAGGGTCTAGGGATGATTCTCCAAAAAAAAGAGGTCCCTATGCAAAGGTTGAGCGGCGTAGATATCACCTCCATCCTTAAAGTCCAACGATATAGCGCCATCTACATGTGCCGCTCTACCTAGACAATGAATGAGGGAAGATTGAGAGATTGATTTGTGATTATGAAAATGTCCATATCCTAGAAATCAGATTCCGCTTCTTTGAAAGTCCTTCAGCCTCAATTTTGCCCTTTGCGCTGTAGTTGATACATAGTCCTTGGATGATTGGCCCTCCCGCTGCCATACGTTTAACTTTTGGAGCCAGATTTCCGCGTCCTCTTCCGTCACAGCCGGCAACTCCACATCGAGACCTCGCCTCCTTAGCTCTAGCCTCGCTTCGCGTGCGGAGCCGTATACTTTAGCACCGTCCTCCCAGTGAATACGCATATTTGTGTACGGCGTTTGAAAGCGAATGCCTTTCTCCTTCAGCACCTTTTTGATTTTCTGGTACTCCTTTCTCCTTTGGACAATTTCTGATGCGTAGTCGTGGTCAAAATAGATGTTCCTGCCGCTTAGTTGGAAAACTCCCCTTTTCCACGCTTCCTTTAGTATCATCTCTTTAACCCTCTGGGGTCCAAGGTGTTTTGGGCTCCTTGAGATGTTTTGACATGCTCTGACATTTGTGTTTTTTTCAGTTGCTTATAAACATATTAATGGCACAGGTGAAATTACACTCTATTTAGCACACACAGGACTACCATAATATGTGAGCAGCATGTATGTACAAGTTTGTATTTTTGAGAGAATATTGTTTATGCGTGGTTATTGAAAAAACTAAAAAATAAAGTTTTTGAAATAAGGACACAAAAAACATACTAAATATGTGTCCACAAGATTTTTGACTAATGGACGTTGTAGCCTAGAGTTTTTGCTTCAAAATGATCTGAAAATCACCCTTACTAATCATTCACATAAAACAATAGATTGTTTTAAATTGTGAAAAGAAATTTTTTGTTTGCCAAGGCAATATGCGGATGGGCGGAACGGCCCAACCCCTATCATGAATAATTAAGTGGTTCTCAGACAGTGACCCTGCATAATAATGAGCCTTTCATTCAGGGGTGTCACACAAGAAAGAATGCAAGGACAATATATATATATATATATATATATATATATATATATATATATATATATATTGTCATTGCATTCTTTCTTGTATATATATATATATATATACACACACACATACATTATATATATATATATATATATATATATATATATATATACAAACAATCAAAATATAAATGAAAGCCAAAAGCACATTTTTGTCATACCTGGAAACAAATCCTGGTCAAATGCTATATGGGCCATTCTACAGAATTGGTTCAAAGTTACAGTTGGAAACATCTTGAAAAGAAAATAGTCTTTTTCCATAAATGTCTTATAAAGTTTTATTTTTTAAAGTAGACCAATAAAATAAAAATAAACCAGTCGCATTTCAAAGTCGTTCGCGAAATGACCGCCAGGTGGCGCAAAGGGACATTTATCAAAACGTAAGTGGGGCTAATGTCAATTAACAGTAAGGATACAATTCTACAAGTTATGGTAATTTGCAAATAAGCCTACAACAAACATTTATTTTTAAACAAATATTTTTAAATATGCAACATGCACGTTTAAACAACAAACAATACAATCTGAACCAGCGCTTCCTGTATTGAGACATGCAGCGCGTTTCAGTTACGATCCTGGTTCCAGTGGCCTTAATACATTCACGGCTTTTTAAAATGTCAAAAAGCGTTTTGAGATGGTTTTGAATGAAATATTGAAGTTTATAATTAGGGTATTTTGGCACACCACGCCGAGTGGCTATGCATTATTGATTATTCTAAAATCTGGCTTTATTCTGGCATGTTGAATTAGAGTTTGACAAACACGGCGGCGCGTTCATTTGAATTTATTTTTCTCATAACAGCTAAAAGAACTTACTGCGTAATTGTTGGTCATACAGATAAGATATCATCTTTTAAAACTGTAAAAGGTCTACTTTTATTCATGTAGGCTAAAGTAGGCCTACACTCTCTGGCTAACGAGAAAACGTTTTCTCGCTCATGCGAGAAACATACGTTTGGGCATCTCTCAGTGAGAAAATTCATAGCCGAGCGGTAGAACTTACGGTCCGATCATCAAGATGACACGGGTTCGAATCCCGATCAAACATGGTCTAATGTAAATTTTATATTTATTAATGCAGAGAGATTTGTCTAGCTCTAAAACTCTGTTACACCATACAGTTTTTGCTTATATTTATAAAATAAAATTACCATGCATTTCCATTTTACACTAAGGAACAATAGTATCCAACAGAACGACTTTGCATCTGTATAATAATAGGCTACCAATCGTAATTTCAAAAGCAGTTCTGTTCTGTAAAAAAGTAATTTTATATATATAGCTAGCCTCTCTCTCTATATATATATATATTTTTTTATTTATTTTTTATTAGGCCTATTATTATTATTTTTTGATTCCCTATAGAGTTTTTAAAAACATGGTTTTAAGTAAAGTGTGATTTGCCAGAGGGGACGGGGATTTCCTTCTGGTCTAAACATCCCTGCTTCTGCTGAATTATTTGAATCCCCACACCCCTCCCTCCACAGTAATCAATGCTATAGGCTACTTCACCAATAGACCATATCAAATATAAAATAGAGATATGCAACAAGCATGTTTAAACGACAAACAATAAAATCAAAACCAGCGTTTCAGTTGTTCATTAGTTCAAGTGGCCTTAATGCATGCACGGCTTTTAAAATTTCACAAAGCGTTTTGAGATTATTTTGAATGAAATATTGAAGTTTATAATTAAGTGTTTTGGCACGCCGAGTGGCCCTATGCATTTTCTAAAGTCGGGTTTTATTCTGGCATGGTGAGTTAGTGTTCGACAAACGCGGCGGCGCGTTCATTTAGATTAATTTATTTTTCTCATTATTACAGCTAAAATAACTTAATAGGCGACTCCGTAATTTTTTGGTCATACAGATAAGAGTAGAGTAGCTTACATCGTTCAAAACTGTAAACTTGTATTCATATTAGGCTAACGACAAAAACAGTATAGGCTATCTGTCGTCTCTGTCTCCGGGACCTGCGCGTCACAAAAATGAACCGAAAGCCACTTCAGCTCAGTCACTATAAGAAATCGGCTATGTCTAAAGCCTTTTAATGTCTAAATATTCAGGCTAATAAATGTTATCTGATTATGTAATCCAAATGAAAACAAGAGGTACAGAGGATCTACTCAAACATGTATGTAAGCGCTTCCCAATGAGAAAATGACAAGGGTGAAAATCTCGCTCTAATTAAAGGTTCTCTAAGCGATCCTGGGTGACATCACTTCTTGTTGACGTTCGAACTATTGTCAAACAAAACGGAGGCTAGCTAGACCCTCCCTCCTCCTCATCCGCACACTAACCCCCCAAACCCCGCCCCCAAACCCTTCTTGTCGGTCATTGGCTGGAACAGTTTGTTATGTTTCGGGGAGCGGGTCGCCGCAGTTTGCTTTTGTTGCTGTTTGTGGAGCCTGGGCTGTCTACAGAGATCGCGTTTCTTTACAGTGTGTTCAGGGGACAGGCAGCCAGTGGATAGTGAGGAGGTGTTTGCTGTATGTGACAAAAAATGTTTTGGCCTAAAAAACGCGTGACATCGCTTAGAGCACCTTTAAATGTAGCAGGCTAAATCGCCCTGAATTAAAATGTAAAAACAGATCAAATAATGTATTTGTCGAAATGTTGCGATATTGTTTCATTTAAGTTCATAATTATTCTATACATGTTATTTAATTTAGCAGCATTACCACGAAGCACCGTGGTTCGATATTTATTTGAATAATAAAAAATAAATAAAAAAACTTAATTCACAAATTGCATGCCTGGTTGTAAGGATCCAAAGATCCCTGTAGAATTTAATATTGAGTTGAACATTTTGTTCATGACAACAAATTAACATGCGTTTTTTCAGATTATATTTAGTTTTGCTTGGAAAAAGCTGGCCCAAGCCAGTTTTATTTCATCAATTATTGAAATAATGAAATATTTAGTAATAAACTTTTATGACAGAAATATCACTAGGCTACATGTAACTTAAATCATTTAATTCCTTCATTATCAACACTGTCTAGAATAGCGATTTAAGTGTGAATTGCGACTTCTCTTTGTGTTAAGTCAGCCTCAGACAGATAGCCGGTGGGGGGTTGGAGGGACAGTTCAGTGTATCGTGCGCGCAGGACAATAGGCCTGTTAATGTTCCTCTTTCATATGGAGAGTGTCGGATAATGCAGCGACATATACAGTATTATCAGCTGATGTGTTTTTACCCTGTCCCTGAAATGCGTAATTTAGAGAGAGACCCGGCGCGCGCAGCGAGGGAGACTAAATAGACTTGTTAAAAAGAAATTCAGCGCGAGAGAGGCAAAGAAAAACGCATGTTTTTAATTTAATTATGTTTCTTTGGACAATTTTCGTTTTGTACTGTTTTAATTGTTTAATATAGCTGTCATTTCTTTGGCAATACAAATTTAAAATGTGCAAGAATAAGATTAGCCTACTGTTTCTTATTTTGCATCGCAAAAGAAATAAACTCTAAACCCGATGCAACCCTGTTTTAAATTAAAAAAAAAACTGTCCCGACACACTTTATTTAAACCTTGAAATGTTCGAACTTGGTTTCAAACTTAAGTAATTTTAGTGTTCTTTTACATTACACAATAATTTAGCAGACTAAAGACGAGCTTCTTCATTTTCATTTTCTGATGCAATCGGCTGACAATCTTCCTTCATCAGTTTTTGTCGTTTGTGCAGCGGCTGCGGTTCTACAGGAATGTAGCAAATTTATGTTGTAATGATAATTAAACAAAACTCTTGACTTTAAATAAGTAAACAGTTAGCTATTTAAGCATAAGGTGGTCAAATATAAACGCTGTTGGCCAACAACATGTATGCTACATTGAGATTCGATCTCGGGTCGCTTGAAGCTTCTTGAAGCTCATGTTATTACGTTGATCACTGAGCTATCGTCTGTACGCTGGTAAAACTAATGTCTTATGCTCTTGTAAAGCCTCATTGATGTAGCCTAAATGTTTTTATTGCAATATTTTATGTTTTCATTATTTATTCAATTTCATTTCAGTAGCCTAATTTCAGTATTGTGATTATGAATTATTTTAACTACGTTTCACTTGTTGAATTCATCTGCTACCAGCTTTCAATCGCTCTGAATGAGCCGCAGATTACGCATTAGAGAGAATAAACGAACACTTTTCAGAGTCTATGATTGTAGCGCCTCTTAGCGGTAAAAGGCAGAAAATACACCCCACATTTTACCGCCGCGGTGGAACGGCTGATGTGGGCATTGTCATGGCTTGCCTCGACATTTGCGTTTGAATAGCGCGCGTCCTCCGTGGGCGTGTCACATTAACGCGTAATGAAGTGTAATGAGCTGGGGAAAAAATACTGAAATCACTCTCTTTTCATACAGATTACATAAACTGAGAATATTTGTTTTTTATATAAATTACTTCTTTGAAAAGAAGAGAATTCAAGCTTCATAAAGAAAAATCTCTCGTGCCTGTATGACAAGTATTTGCAGAGTTATAGTTAATCTTAGGACGCGTTTCAGAATGGACTGCACTGACAGAGAGAACGCAGAACGCGCATCATGTTTATTTTTCTTTATTTGGCGAAAAGCACAACACTTTGTTTTTATTGTGAGGTTCCACAAAAAAAATACAAACTTAACAGGATCGAATGATGTATAACACTTATATGTAAGATCAAAATCAACAAAGTAATTTGAGTCTCTTTTGCACTGATAAGGAAAAAAGTGAGCTGGTATCGCCGGCGAGACCGCCGACCCCAGAGAGTTAATAGTGAATTCCTGGAAATTGACTATGATAGGTCTTGGTGCGGCACCGGGTCGCCTGGAAAGGGCTCGATGGGCTCGCTGTATTTTAAGGTCCAATTCAGCTGGTAATGCCAGCTGTCGCTGGAGTAAGTCTGCAACAAAAATCGCCATTGACGCCGGCTTTTCTCCTTCGTCAACTCCAAAGATCCTGATGTTATTTCTGCGGGATCTAGACTCCAGATCGGTCAATTTGTCTTGAAGGACCTTTTGTCGCTTCATTCCCTCCGCCAGCGCCACAGCCAAATCTAAAGTAACGTCCTCAACACGCCCCACCCGGGACTCCGCTTCTTCCACTCGGTCTGTCAGACCTCTCAAGTCCTCCGCCATCGTGTCAAGTTTGCCGCTTAGTTCCTGCTGTAAAGAGGTAATATCCTGTCTCACTCTGGTGTTGTCCTGTTCCAGTTCGGTTCTGAGAGACTCGATAGCTTGTAGCAAGACGTTCGCTGTAACACCATCTGCAGCAGGGTTAGCAATAGCTAGCTGCTCTGCGTGGCTAGCCTTGGACGACGAAGCGTTTTTATCCCGAGTTTTCGACATTTTCGTTGAATTACCGTCTTCTTCCTTTCTCGATCCACCTGTTGCGTGTTTAATCACCAAAAAGGATAAACCAGTCTCGAGTATATGGTGGAAAGGATTATCAAAATTGGAGAGCGATCAACAAGCACGTCTAGTCTCTACGCCATTACACCGGAAGCCCACAAAATACGTTTTTAATGAAAACTTGAGAGATTTCTGTGTCTTCGGTAATTTTTGACTGAAACTTTTTTCTATTTTTTTTTTTTTACTTTGTCAGTATGGTACGAAACTTGTTAAAATTGCTATGTGAACACAAAAAGAAATCGTGGAAATTATTCGAACAGGTTAAATTGTCCTTAACAAAAATTGTTACACAAAAATGAGCGCATTGGAAATAATTGGGAGACTAATGTTATCTAGTGGAAACGTTTGGTACTGCAGCCAAACAACATCTGACTGAAGCTCATTTTCTTTTAGATATCAGGCTCAAATTTGGAGCACACCTTGTTTAGATTTATGGTTTTGCAGTTTTTAATCTTTGTTTAAATTTTCTTGCAGTTTTTTTTAGAGTAAAACGTGATTTTTAAAATATATACGGGCGATTCCACAGTTTAGGTCTAACTGCAAGGACAACAGCCTGCTAAATCAATCTTCATGGAGAAAGCCATTCTCCTCAGGTTAACATTCTGAGAAAACCTGGGGTACAGCTGTGTGAAAGGCAGGATAAATCTGGCAATGGTAAACTAGTAAACTTTGATCAAAGTTGAGTTGATGTCAAATTTAACGTATGTAACATGGACGGAAAAACAGTGTAAGTTCAAGCAAAAAGTGTACTTAATCTAATTCAGTTTAATAAAATTCTGGTTGAATCCCATTTCATGTTTTGCTTTGTTCCTAATTTGGTATAGTTATGAGTCATGCGTTGTGTATGGTTCACAAAACTGTTAATAGGACATCCATTGCGGCAGGGTGGCCATCTAATATTATCTGTTCTATAAACTTAAAGGTGCATTTTGAGTCTGGTATGTTCATTAACTGATAGCCAGCAAAATGACTAACAAATACCACAGGTATATTTTTCAAATTTATTTGCCAAATGTTGAAGACAAAGGAACTCCTACAAGTGTGCTAAGTTATAACGTGTGTAACGTGGACGGAAAAAATTAAACAATCCTGCAAGATTGCCTCTGTAACACAAAATAATACCAGTATAGTAATATTTCAATATCATGAAAACTGGCAAAGAATAGAACAAGTTCATAACACATTAAAATAACCTGTTATCAAACTATCAAATTTAAAGATCCTACAGATTGTGTTAACGCACTATTAACGTGTTAACTTCGTCAGCCTAAGCTATATTCTTACGAACATTGGAGAGAAAAAAAAATTATCAAAAAAAAACAAAAACAGAAAAATGTCATTGACGATGTTGAATTTCATGAACAGCTTATTGAGTCAAAAATACGCCGAAAACAACGCTGGAAGTTGGACAGACTGAAAATTTCCATCTAATTTACGAACAAGATGTGCAGAATCTGTCAAAATGTATAAAACCACCATTCATGCGTGCTCTTTCACGGAGAACGCCGCTTTCGGTCCGAAACCACTCGCAATCATCCGACTTGCACACTCTTTTATCCTTTCTCACCACAATGATCCTATTTAATGTTTACTTAACAAAAGTTTACCACGTTCGTAACATTTTAACGTTCGTAAACTTTTGGACAGAATCCACAAACTTACCCACATTCGTCGAAATCCGTGAAATCCTTTTAACTCTTCCTCCCACGCAGAGCGACCGTGACCTAGGCAATCTTATTTCTGACAGGAGAACCGTTGAAACATTAGGAGATGGAAATTCAGCGTCAGAATAAAATGTTCGAGCGTTATGATTTTTTGACAGAAAATCTCGGCCCCTGTTTCGTCCCGATTTATTAACAGTTTATCATGTAGCAGCGCATATGAGAATTTAACCCACACAAGATGTTTTTATCGTTATGCTAATGATAGAATTACATGGAAAATGTATATCTCCGCTTCCTTTAGAATCATATTTTAACGTGCGTAACTGCTTGGACAGAAAGTGTAACGAACGTTAGTAAATGTTTCCATTGCATCGTGGTGGATTAAGGGAATTATACTTTAAGTGTTAGTAGTAGGATTTTGTAGAAGACGCACCAAAATAAATGTTATGCGCCAAAATTCAGGATTTTATTAAAGGAAATGAAAGAAATGACTTAGGAAAAATCCAGATGCACTGAATGTCCCACCCTGACATCCGCAATTTCTGGGGACGGAAATAAAATAAAGTCTCATTACACGATAATGCCAAGGCTTAGTGGGATAAAAGTAACTTTATTATTTCTTACATCTATCTTTAACAAAATGGTGAACTAAAAATAAAAAAAGACAACAACTGGGTATTATTCAATATATATTGTTCATCACACCCCTTGTGGACCGAAACTGTGGAATCGCCCATACATCAAAATTGAAAATAGTATTTTTATGCATTTTTCATAACAATAAACGTAAAATTCTGTTACTTTTTTTAAGTTCACTTTTTAAAACTTTTTTCACTTCAGCAATAATCTGCCAAGTGCCGCTTTGAATAGAGATCAAACTGAAGTCTGTGCTCTAAAGCATTCAAGATTTACGACAGTTTAAGGTGGAAGTTTAATTTTCAGGTCTATGCTCAAAAAGTGAATAAATGGATTATAAATACAGCGTAAATAGAATTAAGTATAAAAATAATCCCTAAAAAGACAAAATATTGAATAAAAAAACATTATTAAACTAAAATATAGTAAATTTCATTCACCCAAAAGAAAAACTTGAAGAGCACTGTCTAAAATGGATGTTAAAGTTTATTCCACCAAGACACTTCAAAAGGTTCATAAAGACATTGTAAAAGTAATTGAGTGGTTTAATCTTAGTGTTCTGAAGAGACATGATCGCTATATATAATGAACAGATTTAACTTATACATTTGATTAATTTATAGTCATTGATCAGTGTATGGAGCACACCAGAAATGGTAAACGGACGTTCAGACGTGCTTGTTTGATGCGTTGTAATCAGATTTTGTGCATGATAATGGTAGTGTAATGAAATGATGAGGCAAAATGACAGCTGATGTTGCTTCTGGTTCATTTGTCACACAGGACATGGTAAATGAGATCAAACGCATTGCATTATGGGATACAGTAGTCCGTATGTTTAAATGGTACATAATGATATGTCACAAGATCAAGGCAAATTTGATTTCTCATGTCATGACCCCTTTAATGGCTTTCCTGAAGTAAATGTAACATGAAATATTGTTTACAAGCTGTTTTCTTTTAATGATGTTTGCAGTTGAAACACTGATTGAGAGAAAACCGTTCTGCGAATCCCTGAACTCGTGTGACTGTGAGTGTGTTTCGCAGGTTCTCGAGCACATCCGTCTGCCGCTCATCAGTCCGTACTACATCCATGACGTGGTGGAGACGCTGGATGTCGTGAAGGAGTCGCTGAAGTGCCAGAAGCTGATCTCTGAAGCCAAGGACTATCTGCTGCTGCAGGACCGCAGAGGAGAGCTGTACGGGCCCCGGGCTCGGCCCCGACGCGCCACAGGTGAACACACACTGCCTATGAGCATCTAGACCTGTCCTGCGACAACACCTTCTGTGTGCAGGATCACCACACTTACACACGCTACCCATTACACTGGTTTCCACAGCTACATCCCAGCCAATTCCTTTATGATTCAGGAGTTTTATAGCCTGGTTAAAACCAGACAATTCTCAGTTGTAACTGAGTTATGGTCTGGCAAAGCATCATAGACAAATCATTTCCAGAGGGGCGTCACCAACGGCTGTCGCGGATAGACCTAAACCCAATCAGAGCGATGAAGGAGATTACGTATGCAGAGCGGCGGAGAAACATCTCCGAGTGTTGTTCTTTGCTCGGTTTTTAACAAAAAGGAAACGTTCAAATGGCTTAAAACAGACGCGATAGCTGATTCGAACGAGTGATGTTCGACGGCGGCATCCATCTTTGTAATGTAGGCTACAAAATCTGCTTCAAAATCCCAGCGCTGTCGTCATCGTGTAAAGCCCGCCCCAACGTTTCTGATTGGTGCCTCGATTTCGGCGGATTGGAAATGGGCTTGAATGAGCTCTTTGCCAGACTAACTTTCAGAGCAAATCTAAATTTGCCAGAAGTTGTCTGGGTTTTCCCAGGCTAGGAGTTTTGGGGGCCAAGCACCAAATTCTTCGTCCTTCTTCTTCCTCCTCTTCCTCCCACTTGCAGGAAAGCGGTTTTATGAAATTTGGCACACAGATAGAGGAGAAACTGGTCATTAAAGGCCCCCTGAAATCAAAATTTAAGGTTTTTAGCTTTTAAGTATGAATATGTTAGCCCTAAGTTTATGAATAAGCTGGTGTGTGTTCCAAAACAATGATAAAATTAGCATTTAGGCGATATAAGCATTCAAAACTTAGTCTCTCACCTCCGCTAAAAAGATTTTTATGACATCACCGCAGACTTCAGCTTCTCTGCCAATCTTCTGTCCAATCAAATGCTCTCTAGAATCTGAAGCTCCGCCCATTTTGCTATACGTTGGTTAAGAATGAAATGGCTAGAATTTATTCACTTCTACTATTGAATCCAGCGTATCATCAGCGCTCGGATTCGCTTCCATGGTGCCGTCAAGTACGACTGCAGTCTGAGAGGAAACTAAACGCCATTGGCTGTTTGAAAAGGGGGAGGAGCCATTCAATATGTCCCACCTTAACTTCCTTTTTCAGTGGAAATTACGTCAACGCATCTAACAAAGCTCAGCCTTCCAAGGCACTTCAGTGGGACTTTAATCACAACAATTTTTGAGTGTCTAACTCAAACCCTCTAGCGCCACCAACTGTCTGAATTTTCACAAATGTTTATGCTAATCATTTTTTTATCGTAAATTCAAATTTTTTATCTGATTCCTTGTCTCAAGATGATTTGATTGCAAAAACTCATATCTGATTTCCACCAAAGTTTGTAAAAACGTTTTGATAGACCCAACCGTTTTCATATAGCGCATCAATGAAGAACACGCCAAAATGATTGCGCTGCTGTATCTCCACAACAATTTGGTTTATTAAGACAAAACTTGGTACGTGTCATCACATGCATGACCTGAGTGTACATGCACAGTTTCGGCACAGCGCAGCCTAGTGGTCAGGAGAAATGAAAAATATATGTTTTTGCTTATAACTTCTGAACAGCTTGACCAAAAATCACGAGACAGGTCTCATTAGATTTGGCAGAGCAAACCAAGTTAAACGATACCCAATTTTACATTTTAAAATGCTATATTTTACAAACGCATCAACGTATTGTTATGAAATTCTGGATATGCCATCGGCACCATGGCCTGAAGACTCTTACCTTGTTGTCCAAAAATATAATGAAATTTCAAAACATACTAATAGCTTTTAAATGATTTTACCTGTTTGAATTTAGTTGAAAACCTACTTTTTCGAACTCCTGGTAAACCGTTTACATGACTTTTCCAAATTTGATTCAGATCATCTTCAGACCATGCTGGCAAAAAGTTATCAAGAGATTTTATGGACCAAATAGTTCTCATTTAACACACTGGCGAATTTGATGGCATGATGCCAAAGTGAATCTAAGGCTGTATATCTGCAACGCTTTCACATATTGACACCAAACTTTGTATGTGTCATTCTCACCTCACACTGACCACAACACATCAATTTGGTGACAGCACCACCTATTTTTTAACACTTTGCCTAAAATCATCTACAAATATTGGTGTGCTTGGCCCTGATAATTGCGGTTTGCAGCTATATTTTGGCTAACATTTTATTTTTAGGTGATACATGTACTTACTAATTACGTTACTAACCCTAAACCAAACCCTAACCGTAACACGTAAGTTAATTAATATTACTCAGTGCTTATTTGATGTAACTATGGAATAAAACCATATCTTGTCATTGTTATTAGATGGATCTGTTGAGCTAAGTTTACTGAACGCAGTTTGTTTGATAGGAGTCCACTTTCCACATTTTACAATGGTAGTGAAGTCATTGACACTCTGAAATAACACACATGGAAGTATGGGAATTATGCAATGTCCAAAGAAGTCCCAAGATAATCCTGTGATGCTTTGATCTGGAACAAGCATGATGTCTGGATGACCGTACTCATGCAGTGGCTGGTGTGTGTGTGTGTGTGTGTGTGTGTGTGTGTGTGTGTGTGTGTCAGGCACAGCTGAGGTGATTGTGACAGTAGGAGGAGAGGACGATAAGGTTGTTCTGCGCAGCGTGGAGAGTTTCGACCCGCTCACCAGCCAGTGGAAGAGTCTGGCCTGCCTGCCCTTCGCCGTCAGCAAACACGGCCTCGTCGTCTCCGGTGAGTTTGAGCTTTTAACATGCGCGATGACGATGAGGATGTTTGTGCTTTAGAAACGCACGTATTAATGCGCATGTGAACGCCATCAGCGTGTATCACAGGTTCAGTTTAAAGTCTGTGTAGAGAGAACGGTGTCATCTTAGTGGCCCCTAATTTAATAACAAATTATCATTTCGACGGAAGTGAATCAATCAAAACCAACTTTAGCTGGAAAATAACATTATTCAAGAACCGCTATAAAGCCAAACCAATCTCTGTTACCTTAAATTATATGTTTATCTCTGTAAAGCTGCTTTGAAACAATCTACATTGTTAATAGCGCTATATAAATGATGATGACTTGACTTAACGTATTCTGCTTGCTTCCAATCCCTCAAAAAAACTCAAATCATCAGTAAAATAATCTTCATAAAGTTTTGGAGAGGTTGAAGCGAATTCCAAGGACATTTGCGGGCTTCATTAGCTGCGTTTCCATTTACCCTTCAAATTGCGCAAATTGAAACTGCGAATTGAAAATACGCTCAATGGAAACACGTCATAAACAAAAATAAAAAAATACGTCTATATATTTTTTTTTTGCGCAGCATTTGGTGTGTAGGTAGGCTACAGTTCAAATTAAAATGTTGGTGTTCAACTTTGCGTTTTAAAAGTACAACCGTTCATTTTTCGTTTTGCAATTACGGGTAAAATAAGGAAAAACGAATGGACACAAAAGTACACTGACCGTTTGGACATAATACGATACAGAGTTCTTTATTAAATTCATAAAAGAAACAATAATTACAGGAATACTGGATTCTAAACCTCAAAGAAATGCCACAATCAAGACCTCGGAGCAGAAATGAGGGAGAAACAGCCAGGAATAGGCTATAAGTGGCGTTCTCAGTAAAAAAAAAAATTTATGTGCAATTATTTTTAAAAGTACTTTAAATTAAATATGTAATATGTAAAAAAAAAAAAAAAAAAAAAGATCGGTAAACTAATTAATTAATAAGAACAAAAGTAGATCAAGAATCGTTTTGGAATCGGATCGTGACTCCCAGAATCCCATCGGATCGCGAGTCGCCTAAAGATACTGGTGAGTGTTTGAAAGGAAGTGACATCGCTGTTCAACTTCCTGAGTCAATCGTTAATTGGCATATTCACTTTGTATTTGTAATGATTGTGTTGCCGATATAAAGTTAACTAACTAACATTGTTGCAATTTTTAACATTTAAAATGTAAAGATACATTGAAATATAACTTTTTACTTGTTCTATTGGTTCATAAATGAACATGATTACATATTTAGCTTGTGATCATTACAGTGCATCCGGAGAGTACTCACAGCGCTTCACTTTTCCCACATTTTGTTATGTTACAGCCTTACTCCAAAATGGATTAAATTCATTATTTTCTTCAATATTCTTCAAACAATCCCCCAATAATGACAACGTGAAAGAAGTTTGTTTGAAATCTTTGCAAATTTATTACAAATAAAACACAGAAAAATCACATGCTGTATTCACAGGCTTTCCGGATGCACTGTATATGAAAACACATCGTGACTAGTTTATCTAGTTTTAACTAGACTTTCTGCATATGGAAACAATACTTTTGTAAGCGAATACTTACGAGATTTCAAATACCATTCAAAAAATGTCTCTTCTGCTCACCAAGGCTGCATTTATGTTATCAAAAATACAGTAAAAACAGTAATATTGTGAAGCTTTAGTGTTTAAATCAGTGTTTAAAACAGTTGTGCTGCTTTATATATATATATATATATATATATATATATATATATATTAAATAAATGTAATACATTTATTTAAAGATGAATAGATTTTATTTATTTGATGAATAGGAAGTTCAAAAGAACCATATTTATTTTAAATAAAAATATGTATTTTTACTGTCACTTTTGATCAGTTTAATGCATCCTTGTGGAATAAAAGTACAACTTTCTTTAAAAACTAAACCTAATCTCCTATAGTCATGAAGGCTCCTCTTCCTTCATATTTCTGTGTGGTGCACAACTAGAAAAAAAAACAACTGCAATTTATTTAGAATAATAATCTTTTGTTGTATTATAAAAGTATTAAGACTCACGTTGGATTAATTTAATGCATCATTGCTGAATTTAAAATTCCTTTAAAAAAAAAACATACTGACCAAAAAAACTACTTTTTGTGTGTAGTGAAAATGAGTTGTTGAACTCAGGTGGCAGTTAATTAGTGTGTGTGTGTGTGTGTGTGTGTGTGTGTGTGTCCAGGCTCCATGCTGTACCTGGCCGGCGGTGAGTTTCCAGACGGCTCGGCCAGTCGCGAGATGTGGCGCTATGACCCGTGTTTTGACTCCTGGTTAGAGATGGCACCCATGAACGTGGCTCGATCAGAACTGGGTAACACACACACCACATCTGCACAGACTTATGCAACAGAGCAGCTCGTGCTGCGTTCCCTTCAGCTCCAGTCATGAACGTGCAGTGGAACGACACGAGGCACAGGGTCACATGTTTAATCTGGTGCTCTTCGTGTGGTGGGCAAAAATGACCGGATTTTTTTTTTAATGAGAGGATTGTACTATATTTTAGTTTGATAATGTTTTTTATTTAATATTTTGTGTGTTTAGGGGATTTTATGCTACTAACTTATATTTACGCTGTATTTATAATCCATTTATTCACGTTTTGAGCATAGACCTTAAATATCCAACTTAAACTGTCGTAAATCTTGAATGCTTTAGAGCACAGCCTTAAGTTTGATCTCTTTTTAAAGACGACACTTGGGAAATTATTGCTGAAGTGAACAAAAGTTACAAAATTTTACGTTTATTGTTATGGAAAAGGTGCAAAAATACTATTTTAAATTTTTAAATGAAATCTATATTTTCAAAAACATGTTTTACTTTAAAACGGCAAGAAAATCAAAGCCATAAATCTAAACAAGTTGTTCCTAATTTGAGCTTGATATCTAAAAAAATGAGCTTCTGTCAGATTTTGTTTGGCCGCAGTACCAAGAGTTTCCACTAGATAACATTCGTCTCCCATTCATTTCCAATGCGGCCATTTTTGACCGCGAGGAGCACAAGTGACTTTTTTTTTCAGGACTATTTAACCTTTTTGAACCATGTTCATGATTTTTTTGTGTGTTCACATAGCAAGTGCCAAAACCTTTACCAAGTTTCGTACCATTCCGATGAAGTAAAAAAATAATAATAATAATTTTTCAGTCCACAATGACCATTTTGAGAGGGTTAAAAGCGGTTCATGCTTCCAGCGACCACAGTAACTGATCGTCTGTGTGGATAAACACACACCTTCCAGAACCACTCTCAGTGTTTTTGATTGCTAGATGTGTTTTTGTTTACACCTGCAAAGCATTGCCCTTCTTCTTTTTCCCATTTTCCAAAAATAGCAGGCAATTAAATGCTTTCATGATCTGAAGTTGTTGGAATCCAGTAGAAATATCCCACATCCAACTTGCAATGGAACACAGCAATATATATATATATAGACCCTCTTGTTTGATAACTGAGGTAACCCGTGTTGTTCTCCCAGGGCTGGTGATGCTGGACGGGTATGTGTTTGCTGTGGGCGGCTGGGAGGGCCGTTCTCGCCTGGACTCGGTCGAGTGTTATAACCCTCACACAAACACATGGCAGTTCATGGAGTCGGTGAAGATGGCGGTCACCAGTCCGGCTGTGGTGGCGCTGGATGGGTTGCTCTATGTGACAGGTAGCAGGTTTCCTCCGACACACGCTCCAGGCACTGTCGCACACTGAACATTTGAGTAAAACACAACTGTATGGACTGAAAATAATGTACAAATAGACAATAAATGTCTAAAAGGCATCACTGCCGATCAAACCGTTTCAGAAGTGTGTGAAAAATGTGAGTTTGAAGGAGTAGTTCAATTCTGAATAAAAATTCCCTGATAATTCACTCATCCCCACGTCATCCAAGATGTTTACTTTCTATCGTTACGCCCCTACTGATAACGTTTCCCTTGTGAAATCACACAGGAGGAGCTGTTTTAGAAGATGGCGATGGCACAGACTTGGCGCAGGTGTACAACCCTAAGACCTGCGTGTGGGCCGAGGTGGCGCCCATGCAGATCGCCCGCTCGGGATCGGCTGCCTGTATCCTGAAGGGCAAGATCTACGTCATCGGTGAATATGGAGAGCTTGAGCCGTCATCCGTCAGTGTCACGAGTCTCGTCCTGTACAGTGCAAAACATGCCTTTCTCACAGTCCAGACGGCAAACATTTCTGAAATCAAGATGCATTTACTAAAGTAGGGAAGTGACATAAGATGTTCAGTCTTGTTTTCTGGGGATATAAATCAAAATGAAGCGAGTTTTTGCGTAAAACAAGCTAAATTATCAGCCAATGGGGTGAGAAAAATAATCTCATTTCTGTTTGAATTACGTTTATTTTCTTTTTTACCCCATTGGCAGATAATTTTGCCGTTTTTAAGCACCAACTCGCTTAATTTTGATTAATTCCCCCGTAAAACGGGACATAATATCTCATGGCATTTCACTCATCTAGTAAATGCATCTTGATTTAATAATCTTTAGATATTTGGACTGGGAACAAGACAAAGACACTGAGTAAGTAAGCATTGTTGCAGTGTGTCTGACAGATGTTCCCCTGTAGGCGGCTGGCACGCGTCCACCGAGAACACGGATAAGGTCGAGTGCTACGACCCCAAGACCAACCAGTGGACCATGTGCGCGCCCATGAAGGAGCGGCGCTACCGGCCCGGCGTGGCCGTGGTGGACGGCAAGATCTACGTTTTGGGAGGAGAGGAGGGATGGGACAGGTGAGGGATGATGCTACTCTAGAGTCCTGTGAAATTCCTGAACTTTCCCAGCACATTGAATTAATAATTGATTAATATTGAGTGTCAAACCGAGATCCGATCAGTTGTCCAGATACTTAAAGGGATAGTTCAGCCAAAAAATTAAATTATTATTTACTCACCCTGATATGAACCTTTGTTCATCTTCGTAACACAAATTAAGATATTTGTGATGAAATCCGAGAGCTTTCTTGACCCTCCATAGACTGCAATGTAATCACAACTTTCAAGGCCCAGAAAGGTAGTAAAGACATCGTTAAAATAGTCCATGTGACTCCAGTGGTTCAACCATAATGTTATGAAGCGATGAGAATACTTTTTGTGCACATAAAAACAAAACAAAAATACAGGCTTTATTAAAGAATTTAATTTAATTTAAATGGGGAAATGATTCGCCCTCTTGTGAAATTCCCATCCGCGGTGATTCCTATTGAAATGACTGGATTTTGCTCGTAAGAATATTTGCCGAAGAAAATGTGACTATAGTTGGGGTTCTTAAATCTGGCCCTCGAAGTCCACTTTCCCTGATCACACACACCTGAACAAGCCAGTCAAGGCTTCAGGACCACTAGAAAGCGACAGGCGGATTAGCCTATCCAGTACAGCGCGGTGCGGCTGCGTTGGCAATTTAAAGGTGCAGTGTGTGATTTTTAGCGACATCTGGCGGTTCGGTTGCGAGTTTTCACTAAGGGCTCAGCCCACTGCTCACCCCTCCCTTTCGAAGAAGCTACGGTGGCTGAAACGGGACAAACATATCGTCGTCTGGAGACAGCAGAGAATAGCCAGAGTAAGCCAAGAGTGTGTAACATTGTCACTGTTTCTGTACCACAGTCCATTATAAACCACATCATGGATAACGTTTACAAAGCCATAGTCAGGTGAGGATCAAGGGTCTTAATATATAATATAATAATAGTAATCAGCTAACCAGCACACGTAACCAAGTTCAGTGAATTGTAACGTAACCAGCACATTTCTCCCCACATAGCAAACCCATAATACAGCGAGGGAGAAGAACCACATGAAACTATGCAACTATATATGTTTTCTAACAGGGTAGTAAAAGTTTAGCTGGCTAATATGAGCTGTTACTGTGGCTGAGCTGGTTAAAGCGTAAAGCCTTGTTTAAACTCGACGCGTCCGCATTATATGAGCCCAAAGGTGCGCGAGGCAAAAATGACATGATTGTAACAGCGCGCGCCTCCGCATCCCCTAGACACCACTTACTACACACAATAGGCTTTTTTCTCTGATTTTGAAAATTCTTCGCGATCGACTTAAAATGCTTCCAAGATCGACAGGTTGGTGATTCCTGTGACATACTGTTTTACGGTCAATGACGAGTACTAATCAGCTGTCTCACGAACGTAACCAGCACATTTATCCCCACATAGCAAAGCCATAACACAGCGAGGGAGAAGAACTAAGTTACATGAAACAGTCCAACTACATATTTTACACCACCGACAAGGGAAAAGTCACTACTCACAGTGTCTATGGCTTCTAGGTTTCTGCGGCTTCTCTTTCAAGGTAGTGACGAAGTGCACTCTGTAGCGCTGTGTGTTCGCGTTCGGCTACGGTAGACGTCACAACATGTCGACCTTCATAGAAGGGGGTGCCCGCGGTTATGTAGATATAAATGCCTCATTCTAAGGTAATAAAAACATTACGGTTTATTAAGTAAGTTCTTTATACACCACTGAAAACATAGTTATGGATGTCATATTGCATTTCTGTTAATAGATACTCAAAATTATTGCACATTGCACCTTTAAAGAAAAAAAATGGTGAAAAAATGCTTCCAGCTGACAAAACCTCGCTGCAGATCAAGTGGACCGTCTGGCGTTTTAGACGAACCATATGTAGATGTGCAGTGAGTGGAAGTGGATTGTTTCTGAATGGCAGTTTGCAATCTTTTGTTCGGGTAGTAACGTACACATACACAGTTTTATGCACTATTGTAACCTTATTTTTCCTTGCATGCACATTTTTTAAGGAAATTACAGGACATATATTTTATATAACTTTAAGAACAATTGTTTCAAAAACGAATGCACTTTAAAAAGTGAATGTCATTTCATTTCAATAAAGGATGCGATGTTACTTTGATTTGGTTTATATTTGCCTGTTGCGCCCTCTTGTGGACATAGGAGACAACACAGTCCTTTTTCCCTGTAACGTTAAATATTGCCTTTAGAAATCAAGTTAAATTCAAATTTTGCTAATATTTAATAAAGAAATAAGAAATTTTTGCCATTTTGACAGCTCTTCTGACTTCCCTCCCCACACACACACACACACACACACATAGGTATCACGACACTATCGAGCGGTACTGCGAGGACTCGGACAGCTGGGAGCTCGTGGGAGAGATGCCCACCAGCCGAAGCTGGCTCAGCTGTGTGTCCCTGCGGCTCCTGAAGGACACACACACACACACCCGTCCCGGGACGGCCCTGGAGACCGAGTTCCCCGTGGACTGAGAGCAACGGTACCACACCGGCAGCAGAACCGGCCCGGGACCGAAGGCTTCAGGCTCTCAGAGCGAACGCTTCCGTAAGGAACGGAGAAGGCCTGACCCGAGCACTGGACGGTCTTCAGAAAACACTCATGTCATAAGCTAGTCTCCAGCGTGACCCAGCGTGAGGCTGGGTCGACGGATCGATGGTATCTGTGGTGATCGTAAGTGTGTTTGTGTGTTTTTGCGCCACATCTCAGAGTCTCCACAGTATCAGTTTAATGTGATGTTACGCTGAGCACCTCACGATTGTGACTTGTAATCAAGTACTGATTTGTTTTCTAATGAAGTATTGTGGTGTAAATGTTTTGTACTCTTTTTGTATGGTGATTTTTGTTGTATTTATTATGGGATGTTTTCTGTTGTACCGAGTAACTAGCACAGATACACTGAAACATGTTGACTGACATTCATCAGAACCGTGAATAGTCTGCGTATTGTGCACAGTATGTGATTTATTTCAGTATGTATACCCACATTACCTACTACTTTTGCCAAAATCTGCAGGATACAGCGACTGAGCACGTTGTGCTGGGTGCTGTATCCCACAATGCACCGTGTGTAACTTGATTGTCCACTGTATGATGAATGAACCTGAATTACAGCTTCAATTTTTACCATCTTTTCCCTGTCTCATTATTTGTTTGGATTTCTGGAATTTAAAGGATTAGTTCACTTTTAAAAAACCTTTTGCTGATAATTTACTCACCCCTATGTCATCCAAGATGTCCATGTCTTTCTTTCTTCAGTCGAAAAGAAATTAAGGTTTTTGATGAAAACATTACAGGATTTTTCTCCTTATAATTGACTTTACAGGAACAAATCAAAATGAGCTTATCTTTTTTCGAGTCATTTTGTTCGTTGAATGAATGAAATGACTCGAAAAAAGATTTGTTAATTTTGATGAACGAGTTTGAACAGGAGAGTCACGAACGTCCATCACAGAACGGAGCAAGGCGAGCATTTGTGCTTATAAAACTTAATCTTTTTAATTTATTTTTGAAATGACCGATCGTTTCGCTTTATAAGACCCTTATTCATCGTCTGGTGTCGTTTAAAGCCCTTTGAAGCTGCACTGAAACTGTCATTTGGACCTTGAACCGTTTGGTGCCCATTGAAGTCCATTAAATGGAGAAAAGTCCTGGAATGTTTTCATCAAAAACCTTAATTTCTTTTCGACTGAAGAAAGAAAGACATGGACATCTTGGATGACATGGGGGTGAGTAAATTATCAGCAAAAGTTTTTTTTAAAGTGAACTACTCCTTTAAGTGGGCTGTAATGTATAATTCATAAAGCAGTTGTTAGCGACATCAGGGGGCTGTTAAGTGAACTGCAGCCAGCAACACAATGCTCGTGCACAAAACACACATGCACAAACACCTCAACACGATCCACGGCCTGAAATAACTACACATTAAGTAAAGCATACATCAGCATCAACAAACAATACTTGATAAATGCATTCACAACCTTGCAAGCATGTTATTGAACTTTAATACATAAAGTAATACATTACTTTTCTATTAAACTTTTGGCCACAATAGAATAATACAATAGAATAATAACAATAGAATAATAACAAATAGTTTAGCTTTTAACACCTTTTACATGACACTGTATCTTTTCATGGCCATAGGTTAAAAATAAAATAAAAAATCTACTACACTATTTCAGTAAAAAGTCATTTCAGTCCTCCTGATGTTCTCTTGTAACTTTCCTTATGTGGGCTTAATAAATTGTGGAATTAAGCAGGATTGACACTCATCCCTGATTTGTGTTTTGTCTTTGGAAAAATGATTCAACTTTGCAATTAGTAATTAACTGTTCAGATGCAGGAGGAAAAACAAGAAAAAATGTGAACATTTAAGATCATCATATACAAATGTTTACATATGAAAGAATTGTACAAAAAATGTTCAGTGAATTGTATCTGTATAATATTTATGAATATTGTGCTGCATTAACATATCGGAAAACGCAAATCTGTTTTTCAAAGTAAACTTGTACAATATTTCCCTAAGATTATATTGAAGATGTTATATTGATCAATTAATTACAATCTCCAGTCATAACACACAAAGCTGTATCTGCATTTCTGTTGATTAAAAGGGGAGGGTTTTAGTTTTGTCACTTTGTTTTAGGCTACTCATATGCATTGCATAGTGGGCTACTCATTGCATAGTGTTTTAGGCTACTCATATGCATTGCATCCATCTACATTGTAATCAATATCTAGCAAATTTAAAATTGAAATTAAAAAACAAGAAACTGGTGTGAAGTCACACACACGTCAGTGTGATCTCGGTGTATGTCCGTGTCTTCAGTCTCTTTAGCGGCTCCTTTTTCACCATCAGCTGATCCTGAGGAAACTGGACTGACGTCTAAATACTGAGAGTCCTGCAAAAAAACACACGGACAGTTACATGATTATTAGAATAAGGGCATCTTCCTTCCTTTCTTCCGTCTATATCTTGTGTTTCATGTGTTTTTTGTTCTGAAATTTGTCTGATTTCAATATTAAATTAAAAAACAAATGATCAGGATGATACCCTGATTTTATGATACATTACTGCTAAATTACAGAGACTTAAAGTGCAACTAAATTATGATATTATGGTATTCGCATGTTACACATATATGAGGTCTGTTACTGAACTTGGGTCAATTTAAACACTTCAGATAAAATTATACTCACAATTTCTCCAGTTTATAATTTGGATCATCCTTCAGTGTAGAGAACAACTTCACGTTTGAATCTTTTAAGTTATTTAGGGAGTTAGTTAGAGGGGTTATTTTTGTTTTTTTATTTGATACAAGGGCTCCTTCCAGAGTATATTCTTACATATATTCCTACATATATTCTAACATATAATCCTACATATAATCCTACTGAGTATATTTTATATAATCACACTGTTCACAAAATATGAATATGTGAATGAGAGGGGACGATACAAGGTTTGAAGCAGGTCATTGCCCATGGTATGAGGTAATGCAACCAGATATAAATGGAAAGATAAGAATGTTTTTATTACTTTTTAATCACTGTACTCGCTATACCAGAGTTATTTGATAAAATAGAAAACTTTCAAACTCGTTTTCACGGGGCAAAAGATAAATTAATTATAAGCGCGGTCACCCATTGCTGGACCAGCTACACTGAAAAAAAATTGGACTAGGATTTACTTGAAAAAAAGCTAGGCAACTTTTTATACTCAGAAAATGCTAGTAAATTTACAAAGATTTGCCAAGTAAAAACCTAAACATATTTATCAGTAGCTTTAATTAGAAATCTTTAAGTTAAATTTACTTGGAATATGGAATTAAGTAAACTTTACTTAACCTAGTTAAGTGAAAGTAACAAAGAAAATAAGTAATTTTAACTTGGCTAGTAAAAGGTTGATTAATACCGATTTAGTTGAAATTTCCTTTGCATTACATTTTTACTAAAACAAAAATATTGAATTTTATTAGTCATTTTTAATATGTGCTTTACTTAGATCATCTAAGTAATTTATATTGCATCATATCAGATGTCAAGAATCATGTGAATGCAAAGACCTCAACACAATGGCGGTAACATTTGATGGGTCGTTTTTGTGTTTGAATGTGTCATTTTGAGCAAAAAATTTACTTGAAATGTCACAAAATGGCAAGTTACTAATACTGACAACAAAAATCAATTATAAAACAGTGTAAATACAGCTGGAAACCAGTGAAAAATGAACCTCATTAATTATTCAAGGTCCAGTGCATGATGGGAACCCCAGTATCAGAAAAGTTGAGTAATTTTTACTTAATTCAAGCGAGTAGAAATGAAAGTGTAAATATCAACTCAATAAAATTAAGTACTGATATGGAATTTACTTAGTTTTTTTTTATTCTTGCCTGAACTAACTTTTTCATGTAAATTACATTGTTGTTTTTTCAGTAGTATTTACTTCACCAAAAAATAATTTTTTACAGTGTAGGGCAGACTCAACTGGTGGTTTAAAAACCCGCTGTCTGCTCCAACCCCAGATAGCACTCCAGGCCACCGGACACGCCTGTGCAGTTCCTCTGGCTTCGTGGGACAACTCTACCCTCAAATCTGTACACTAAGAAATGTTGATAAAAACTGGATAACAGATGCCTACATCTCCCTAAAGAATCTTTTACTCCACTCTAGTCAGAGGGGTGGAGATGTTTGGTCTCACTATTCCCCCAGAGTGTACCTTTGTGACAAAAGCCTATTGATAAGAAAGACGGATGGTCTATCTTTGGCCATGATTGATAGATAACAGAAGGAGGCTTGCGCATGAAGATACATTCTGGGACAAACATGAAGGTGGGACTAGAATATGTACCAAAGGGGGGGATGTGTTGGAGGTTTTCCTTTGCCTCACGTAAAAGTCTGTATTGCTGTGTCTCAGTCAGAAACCAGGTTAAATCAGGTTTTTAGGTCAAAAGGGTCTGTGAGGATGGAAAAGTTCCTAACAAGCTCAGAGAGAAGATGTGTATAGGTAGATAAGATTATACTAAAACGTTAATTAAAAATGATGGATGGCACTAGAACACTGCAGGTGCAGGGAATCAGGTGACCTGAGCTTGATAGCTGATTGGCTACCTAGTGATAAGAAAATGTTTTAGACCTGGTGTTCCACCATTGCAAGTCAGATGAACAGCTGCATCTCACTTTGTTGCTTGTCAATAAAGTTACTTCTTCTGAAACCTGAAACTACGATTCTTGAAAGATTTCTTTAAGACCCGATTTGAAGACTTTGAATTTGCCACAACAATACTTACTGAACTGATCTTGATTCTTTAATCGCAGGCAGCAGCTTCTCAAAAACTTGCAGTTTTTCGTTGCCTTTTTTCTACAACAAATTCATTAATATCAAACTCATCCAGCATGTTCTCTGATGTCAACAACACAAAAACTAAAGCTGACCACTGAGATGAACAGAGTTTGGCATCCTTTATTCTTCCAGATTGCAGATACTTATTTGTATCTGTATCAGATACAAATACTTATATACTTACTAGATACTGTATTTCCTCCACTAGTGACCGATCACCCAGTTCATTCAGACAGTGGAACAGATTGATGGATTTCTCTGGAGAGTCAATGGTCCTGATCTTCTTCTTGATGTAGTTAACCGTTTTCTTCTTGTCAGTTTTGCTATCAGATCTGCTTGTCTGTTTCATTAGTCCTTGCAGAAGAACCTGATGAGACTCCAATGACAGACCCAGAAGAAACCGCAAGAAAATGTCCAGATGTCCATTTTTACTCTGTAGAGCCTCGTTCACAGCTCTCTGATGCAGCTCAGATAATGAAACATGTTTAAACATGCACTGAAACCAGTCATTAACTTTGGACCACAAGCTCTGTTGAATGATTGTGTCAAACACATTGATGTTGTTGTTTGTGAAGCAGAGGTGCACATATAGAGCTGCTAGATGTTCCTGAATACTCAGATGAATAAAGCAAAAGACTTTCCCCTGATCCAAGCCAGACTCGTCTCTGAAGATCTGAGAGCACAATCCTGAGTACACTGATGCTTCTGTCACATCAAGGCCACACTCTCTCAGGTCTTCCTCATAGAAGATCACATTGCCTTTCACAAGCTGCTGAAAAGCCACTTTTCCCAGTTTGAGGATTGTGTCTCTATCTGTCGCATTCTTCTCATAGTCCTTCTCATGTGTGATGTTGGTCTGAAGGATTAGGAAGTGTGTGTACATCTGAGTGAGAGTCTTGGGAATCTCTCCACTTTCTGCTTCGCTCAACATCTTCTCTAATACAGTGGCTGAGATCCAGCAGAACACTGGGATGTGGCATATGATGTAGAGGTTTCTTGAGGACTTCAGGTGTGTGATGATTGTATTGGCCAGATTCTGATCACTGATTCTCTTCCTGAAGTATTCATCCTTCTGTGGATCATTGAATCCTCGTACCTCTGTCACTCGATGGACACACTCAGAGGGGACGAGATCCGCTGCTGCTGGTCTGGAGGTGATCCAGATGAGAGCAGAGGGAAGCAGATTCCCCACAATGAGGTTCATCAGCAGCACGTCCACTGAGGCTGATTCACTTACATCACACAACCTCACATTGCTCTGAAAATCCAGAGACAGACGACACTCGTCCAGACCATCTAAGATGAACAACACTTTATATTTATCACTGGATATTTCTATATCTTTTGTTTCAGGGAATAAGACATGAAGAAGATCTAAAAGACTGAGTGTTTTGTCCTTCATCAGATTGATCTCTCTGAAAGGAAGTGGAAACATGAGCTGGACGTCCTGGTTCTCTTTCTCTTCAGCCCAGTCCAGGATGAACTTCTGCACAGAGACTGTTTTTCCAATGCCAGCGACTCCCTTCGTCAGCACAGTTGTGATGGGTTTGTCTTGTCCAGGTAAAGGTCTAAAGATGTCATTGCATTTGATTGGTGTGTCCTTTTTTACTGGTCTTCTGGATTGTGTCTCGATCTGTCTCACCTCATGTTCATTACTGATCGCTCCACTCTCACTCTCTGTGATGTAGAGATCTGTGTAAATCTTATTCAGGAGTGTAGGGTTTCCCTGCTTTTCTGTTCCCTCATACAGACGCTCAAACTTCTTCATCAGATTTGACCTAAAAATTGTGAGGACTTCATGGCTGTAAAATTTAAATTAAAATACCACATTATTACATGAGTAACTAAACACAACATATCTTTATACTGTACCATAATTAAATTATATATTTTACAGGAAGGTTTTACCTGAGATCAGTCTGTGTATCTCCACTCCTATAACCTAATAGCTGATTCATAGACCCGTCACCCATCATAGAGACACAGCTGGGCTCTGGCTCTGATCTCTTCTGATGAAATGAACTATAATAGACACAGATTAAACTGAATGCTTTTAATTACTGAATTTAACAGTTTTTCATTAATTTATCATAATCAAGACTATAAAGATCACTTTGTTTTTTTATTTGTACTGTCATTACAACAATTCTACATTTGAAATACCTATAAACATACAACAAGAGTCTTGTATATAATACTACTTATACTTTTCTGATAACATAAAATTGAACAGAACAAGAAATGGGAAAACAAAGCAGCTTTAGCAATACTAATTTGAAAAAGTTGTATTGTAAATTTGAAAAAGTATTGCGTTACTTTACTACACAGCAAAATCCCCAGTGTTAAAATGAACACTCCTGGTGTACATACACTCACCGGCCACTTTATTAGGTACACCTGTCCAACTGCTCATTAACACTTAATTTCTAAGCAGCCAATCACATGGCGGCAACTCAGTGCATTTAGGCATGTAGACATGGTCAAGACAATCTCCTGCAGTTCAAACCGAGCATCAGTATGGGGAAGAAAGTTGATTTGAGTGACTTTGAACGTGGCATGATTGTTGGTGCCAGAAGGGCTGGTCTGAGTATTTCAGAAACTGCTAATCTACTGGGATTTTCACGCACAACCATCTCTAGGGTTTACAGAGAATGGTCCGAAAAAGAAAAAACATCCAGTGAGCGGCAGTTCTGTGGGCGGAAATGCCTTGTTGATGCCAGAGGTCAGAGGAGAATGGCCAGACTGGTTCGAGCTGATAGAAGGGCAACAGTGACTGAAATAACCACTCGTTACAACCGAGGTATGCAGCAAAGCATTTGTGAAGCCACAACACGCACAACCTTGAGGCGGATGGGCTACAACAGCAGAAGACTCCACCGGGTACCACTCATCTCCACTACAAATAGGAAAAAGAGGCTACAATTTGCAAGAGCTCACCAAAATTGAACAGTTGAAGACTGGAAAAATGTTGCCTGGTCTGATGAGTCTCGATTTCTGTTGAGACATTCAGATGTTAGAGTCAGAATTTGGCGTAAACAGAATGAGAACATGGAACCATCATGCCTTGTTACCACTGTGCAGGCTGGTGGTGGTGGTGTAATGATGTGGGGGATGTTTTCCTGGCACACTTTAGGCCCCTTAGTGCCAATTGGGCATCGTTTAAATGCCACGGCCTACCTGAGCATTGTTTCTGACCATGTCCATCCCTTTATGGCCACCATGTACCCATCCTCTGATGGCTACTTCCACCATGTCACAAAGCTCTAATCATTTCAAATTGGTTTCTTGAACATGACAATGAGTTCACTGTACTAAAATGGCCTCCACAGTCACCAGATCTCAACCCAATAGAGCATCTTTGGGATGTGGTGGAACGGGAGATTCGCATCATGGATGTGCAGCCGACAAATCTGCGGCAACTGTGTGATGCCATCATGTCAATATGGACCAAACTCCCTGAGGAATGCTTCCAGCACCTTGTTGAATCTATGCCACGAAGAATTGAGGCAGTTCTGAGGGCAAAAGGGGGTCCAACCCGTTACTAGCATGGGGTACCTAATAAAGTGGCCGGTGAGTGTATAGGTCCAACTACAGGGTGTTAAAAATTAACACTGAAGCAGTGTTGAAGTTATTGAGATAATTAAGTGATGATTGGCCATTAGTGGTGACACCTAATGTTAATAAGAAGAATCATTGAAGGAAAAAGATACAACAAGAACAGAAAAAAGAGAAACACAAGAACTACTGACTCTGAGCCATTACACATTATTGCACTTATTAATTTGTACACCAGTTTGACGTTATTTCTGTCATACATCTACAGACAGTCTTATTTAGATTCACAGAAGTTTAGATGGTGATGTTTTATGAAATGTTTCGTTTCATGTTACCATTATGGTGATCGTTGTTTGCTTTAGTTGGGCTCTTGACCCTTTACTTTTTAATATAAGTATTTATCTGGCCGTTCCAACTCTGTGTTCATGAAGCACATTTGTTGTGGCAAGAGAAACTATGATCTGGGCTGCGTTTCCCAAAAGCATCGTAAGCCTAAGTTGATCGTACAGACCATTTGTTGCAATTGTTCTGCGATCAAGTAAGGTTTAAGATGCTTTTGGGAAAAGCAGCCCAGGTCAAGATAGTTATGTTTAGATTATATCAAATCCTTCATTCATGTAGTGGCCTGATACATTGAAGAAGCATTATAAACTGATTATACAAATGTATTCATATTCATTACAGTTGCAAATTCCAGCAGTGTTTTAATAATCTGAAGGTTTTAAAATCACACACAGACATCAAGAATCTACATATGAATCTCAACAATGGTGACAATCACACAAATGCTTTATGTTGCAGTATATGATGGGAGCCACCAATCAAAACACATCCATGACTCACATCATGCATTACAGCGTGAATAAATTATGCAGCTGAATTGTCCTGTAATTTTCATTGTTTTTTCCTATTTGCTTTTATTTTGCTATTGTTTTGTTATGACTTTAGTAGCTTGTTTTGTGATGTTCAGACTTGATCTGTTTGTCACTAGTTTGTTTATTGTCACCATTGTTGAGATTCATATGCTGATCCTTGATGTCTGTGTGTCCAAACACAATAGCTTCTGTGCAAAAAGTATTATCATAATTGTTCATGTTGTTGGATCTCAAACTGTAGAATCTCAGGGCTACAATCACCAATGCTAAAATTAGACATCAGGCATATAGTCAAATATTTAGACTCTGAATGTGAATCAGGTCTCTACATGATGATAATGTCATCATCAAAACATACTGTGAGCAGGTTTTCTCTTGCAGTAATAATTGTGCTTTATAATCACAATGTTGGAATAGACAGAGAAAATCTAACAATATAAAATAAAAGGGTCAAGAGCTCAACTAAAGCAAACGCTGACCAGCATAATGGTGACTTGAAACGAAAAATTCCATAAAACATTTCTAGTGCAATAATGTGTAATGGCTCAAAGTCAGTAGTTCTTGTGTTTCTCTTTTTTTCCTGTTCTTGCGGTTTCTCTTTCCTTCAGTGATTCTT
This sequence comes from Rhinichthys klamathensis goyatoka, assembly GCF_029890125.1. NCBI lineage: Eukaryota > Metazoa > Chordata > Actinopteri > Cypriniformes > Leuciscidae > Rhinichthys > Rhinichthys klamathensis. The sequence continues at coordinate 83,362 of NW_026606971.1, forward strand.
ATTAACATCAGGTGTCACCACTAATGGCCAATCATCACTTAATTAATCACTTAATTATCTCTTCAACACTGATTTAGTGTTCATTTTTAACACCCTGTAGTTGGACCTATATGTACACCAGGGGCCTCATGTATCAACACTGCGTACGCACAAAAACACGGCGTACGTCAGCTTACACGTTCACGGCCAGATGTACTAACAGTGAAATTAACTTAAGAATGTGCGTTCCTCCAAGTAAACTTCATGTCTGGCGTACGTATATTTGTCGTGATTTTTGTCCGTTGGCGACTCATAGAGGCAATAAAGTGAAGTGGCAAACATTACACTACAAATTGTTCTATCGCACCACCAGCTGTCAGATATTGCTTATAATTTGTAATTGATAAATTATTTGACATATTATTGTCACACGAGTCTTATTAAAATATTCTATTATGCAATTAAGTAAGAACATATATAAAGCATGTGCAAATTGATACAAACCGTCTAGCAATGGCAGTGTTGGCTTAACTAGGAATAAAAAATAAACTTCATTAATTCGGTCAGTAAAGATAAAAAAGAAAGTAATATTTTTGTTCAGCAAGGACACATTGAATTTGTTTAAAAGTGAGAGTAAATGCATTTATAATGTTACAAAAGATTATAAGATTTCTATATCTGTTTGATTTAAGTTTTTATTCATTAAAGAATCCTGAAAATACTATATCACGGTTTCCACGAAAATATGAAGCAGAAGCACACCTGTTTTCAACACTGATAATACTCAAAAATGTTTCTTGATCAAATCATCATTTTAGAATGATTTCTGAAGGATCATGTGACACTGAAGACTGGAGAAATGATGCTGAAAATTCAGCTTTGATCACAGGAATAAATTACACTTTCACACAGAATACATTTTCAGTGAAATTTCATTTCTTGCTTGAGCCATGTTCTTGCAGGTTTCTTTTGCCAAATTGGACTAATTACCATATTTAAATTAATTTAATTGGGGGAGGAGACTGGGTGGGGCGTTGTGCTCGTGCATGTGCGCTCAATTTTACGTTAATTGGGATGTACAAAGAGAATATGCGTGGAATCCTTCGTACGCAGAGATTCATACATCTGCTTTTTTTTGTGCGTACGCACATTTACAGCTTTGTCCGTACGCAATGCTTTAGTATGAATTCAACGCAAGTCTTTGTACATGAGGCCCCAGGAGTGTTCATTTTACACTGGGGATTTTGCTGTGTAGTTGCTTGTAAAAAGTAATCTGATAACGTACACTGTATATGTGTATATGTTTATATATATACTGTGTGCATATATATATATATATATATATTAGTGCTGGGCAAGTTAACGCGTTATTATCGCGTTAACGCATTTATTAATTAATGCCGACAATTTTTTTATCGCGCGTTAACGCAGAGGTTTTTTTATTTTTTATTTTGAAAGTCCGTTGCTCACTGCCTCTGAATACACATAGGCCTACAGTCAACCCATGATCACAGGAGGGGTGGGATGTTGGTCAGCCAGCAAATTACCCACCCAAACAAGCAGTGGAGAGGCTTTGGCAGGTTCTCTCAGGTGAACAGAAAGGGAGACAGCGCTCCGCGAGTGAATGACAGGCGCTCTATGGATAGTAACCATGGCACCGGCTTCTGTGCGCTACGCAGCTGTAGCCTTTTTAACTTTAATTAAAATTATAGATAACTTTACCTGATAGGCCTGCGTTTAGTTTAGCGGGGATGCTCTGCCATGTGAATTCCCTCCTGTTGATGTCCTGATAACTATTTCGATTCTGGAAACTCACAAACAGCGAGCCGAGGATCAGTCTCTCTTCCAATGATTTGTGCTGCGCGTCGTGTACAAAAAAGTTAGACAATTCAACTTCGGCACCGCGCGGGCGCGTGCGTGAGGCGAGCATGACTGCAACAGTTTCACAGGAACGCACCCGCTTGTCGCTGCACCTGTGCTCGACCACTTCACCTCACTCTACCTCTGTTTAATGTAATCTTACGTGGGAAACCATGGCATGCCATGACCAAACCTAAGCTGCTATCAGAGAAGTAACGTTGGTCGACTTATATCTGTAGTAGTGATCATGACCCTTTGACTACATAGACTGTTTCTGCTGCTCCCTGATACAAGATACCTGTTCAGAAAAAAACAAACAAGAAAACTGGACTCGTTTTAACAAGCTAGATAAAAGGTAATGCCCTGGCAGTGGCAAATAGCTTTGTTTAAATATTTGATTTGATTACATTAATGTTTAAGTTGAGATTTACAAGAAATATTTTATTGATACTGTGTAAAGGGAATACTGCTGGTATAAAAGCACCTTATTTGTTTAAAGTTTTTGCAAACCACATGTTATTGCACTTTTGTAGCAGTACATTTAAATCAAAAGTGCGCAATACACTACTAGAATTCATTATTCAATTTTGCGCGTAACAATGCGATTAATCGCGATTAATCGCAAGAAAATCATGCGATTAATCGCGATTAAATTTTTTAATCGTTGCCCAGCACTAATATATATATATATATATATATATATATATATATATATATATATTGTGTAAATGTTAAACCTGAGTTCAGGCCCTTTGTTGTTTTCACTCTATATGCTTCCCCTGGGTTCCATTCTCCAGAAATATAGCATAAACTATCACTGCTATGCCGATGACATACAACTTTACCTTCCAATCAAATTTGAAAACGATAAATCTAGGGGTTAATTTTGATCCTTCACTACAATTTAACAAACAGGTGAACATGGTTGTTAAGAGCAGCTTCTCCAACCTCAGATCTGTTGCTAAGGTAAAACATTTTCTTTCTCAAAAAGATCTTGAAATTGTCATTCATGCACTAATCTCTTCTATACTGGACTACTGCAATTCTCTGTATGTCGGTCTTCCTGAAAGCACTCTATCTCGGCTTCAGATGGTCCAAAATGCGGCAGCCAGATTGCTGACAGGAACAAAAAAACGGGGAGCATATCACTCCTGTTCTTGCTTCACTGCACTGCCTCCCTGTCAAATTCAGAGTTGATTTCAAGGTTCTTCTTTTTGTTTATAAGGCCATACAAAAATCAGCCCCGGATTATATCTGTGAACTTATCCAGCCATATACAACCTCTAGGTCTTTAAGATCCTGTAACCAGCTTCTTTTATCAGTCCCTCGTTCACGTTGCAAATCCAAAGGCGACAGAGCTTTCGCGGTTGCTGCACCTAAACTTTGGAACAGCTTACTTTTTAATATCAGGGCCTCTCCATCGCTCAATGTTTTTAAATCTAGTTTAAAGACTCATTTTTATACTCTTGCATTTGAGTGATGCCGTCTATGTTACACTGTGTATTTGTATGTGTATGTAGAAATGTTTTCTTAATAGTCTATTATTATTAGTTTTTCTCTATTAACTTATTTGACCATCTGTAAAGCACTCTGGATCAACAAATGTTGTGTTTATGTAGTGCTCTATAAATAAATTGACTTGACTTGACTACACATTTACCTATTTCGGCCGTAGACGGTGATATTGACCGCACTGAATTTCGCGTTATTCTTTTGTTACATTTCCCGCGGTTGACCTTTGTCTCTCTCACTGTCCGGGAACACTTCCCATAAATCCTGATGTACTAGTTACATCATAAGAAGATTGGCATCTATGCTATTATTAGTCTCTCTGTTTATCCCGAGGTTTACCGCAGTCCGCCGTATCCAGATCAGATGAAGTATCTGCATCTGGACCCAACGACAACGCAGTCCTGAAGTGTCAAGTAGTCTTATCTTATGTTTTCTAGAATTATCATAAATACCAAAAAAACATAAAATAAAAATGTTAATATTATTTTTTCTAGAAATTTTATACCCGAGTGTATCTCCACTCTTCAAATGTACTATGGTTGCATCTCAGTCAGCTCTTTACTGTTCAGTAGTCAGGGCAGAGATGAGTTAGTTAGTCATTTAAAGGTTAGACATTTTAAGTACTGTCTTAATTGCAGAATCCTTCCAGGGTATAGAAAGGGTTGCTACCTAAAAAGTCCCACAATGCACTGCGTAAACCCGGAAGCATTGATGCTCCCTCTGGCGGTGTCGCAATTCAAAGTAGAGTGACCACCTGTCCCGCTTTACGTAGTAGTGTACAGCAATTTTACCCTTGTCCCGCCTCATGCAAATTGAGCATCTGTCCCGCTTTTTCATTCGACCCTGCCTAAATACACGGATGTGTCCATAGGCGGATCGACAACAGAACCGGGAAGATAATACAATGCTGAATAAAGTCGTAGTTTTTGTTATTTTTGGACCAAAATGTATTTCCGATGCTTCAAAACATTCTAACTAACCCATTGATGTCACATGGACTACTTTGATGATGTCTTTATTTCCTTTCTGGACAAGGACGGTATACCGTACATACATTTTCAATGGAGGGACAGAAAGCTCTCGGACTAAATCTAAAATATCTTAAACTGTGTTCTGAAGATGAACGGAGATCTTACGGGTTTGGAACAACATGAGGGTGAGTCATTAATGACAATTTTCATTTTTGGGTGAACTAAGCCTTTAAATGGGACGGTCTAGCCTACAAGGGAATGTTCTTGTCGCCTAGCAACTGTGATAGCTGCTGTTGACAAGCATCAGTGATGTACTGGACTTTATATTCAACTACCTTAACCCTCTGGGGTCTAAGGTGTTTTTGGGGTCCTTGAGATGTTCTGACATGCCCTGACATTTGTGCTTTTTTTCAGTTGCTTTTAAACATATTAATGGCAAAGGTCAAATTACACTATATTTAGCACAAACAGGGCTACCATAATATGTGAGCAACATGTATGTACATGTTTGTATCTTTGAGAGAATATTGTTTATGCGTGGTTATTGAAAAAACTTAAAATGAAAGTTTCTGAAATAAGGCCACAAAACACATACTAAATATGTGTCCACAAGACTTTTGACTAATGGATGTTGTGGCCTAGAGTTTTTTCTTCAAAATGATCTGAAAATCATCCTGCCTAATCATTCACATAAAACTGAATTGTTTTATATTGTGAAAAACATTTTTTGTTGGGAAAGGCAATTTGCGAATGGGCGTGAACGGCCCAACCCCATCATGTATAATTAGGTGATTCTCACCTGAGAAGACAAAGACCTGCATAATAATGAGCCTTTCATTCAGGTGTGCACACAAGAAAGAATTGCAAGGACTATATATATATATATATATATATATATATATATATATATATATATATATATATATATATGTGTGTGTGTATAATCAATATATATATATATATATATATATATATATATATATATATATATATATACACACTCACTGGCCACTTTATTAGGTACCCCATGCCAGTAACGGGTTGGACCCCCTTTTGCCTTCAGAACTGCCTCAATTCTTCGTGGCATAGATTCAACAAGGTGCTGGAAGCATTCCTCAGGGAGTTTGGTCCATATTGACATGATGGCATCACACAGTTGCCGCAGATTTGTCGGCTGCACATCCATGATGCGAATCTCCCGTTCCACCACATCCCAAAGATGCTCTATTGGGTTGAGATCTGGTGACTGTGGAGGCCATTTTAGTACAGTGAACTCATTGTCATGTTCAAGAAACCAATTTGAAATGATTAGAGCTTTGTGACATGGTGGAAGTAGCCATCAGAGGATGGGTACATGGTGGCCATAAAGGGATGGACATGGTCAGAAACAATGCTCAGGTAGGCCGTGGCATTTAAACGATGCCCAATTGGCACTAAGGGGCCTAAAGTGTGCCAGGAAAACATCCCCCACACCATTACACCACCACCACCAGCCTGCACAGTGGTAACAAGGCATGATGGTTCCATGTTCTCATTCTGTTTACGCCAAATTCTGACTCTAACATCTGAATGTCTCAACAGAAATTGAGACTCATCAGACCAGGCAACATTTTTCCAGTCTTCAACTGTTCAATTTTGGTGAGCTCTTGCAAATTGTAGCCTCTTTTTCCTATTTGTAGTGGAGATGAGTGGTACCCGGTGGAGTCTTCTGCTGTTGTAGCCCATCCGCCTCAAGGTTGTGCGTGTTGTGGCTTCACAAATGCTTTGCTGCATACCTCGGTTGTAACGAGTGGTTATTTCAGTCACTGTTGCCCTTCTATCAGCTCGAACCAGTCTGGCCATTCTCCTCTGACCTCTGGCATCAACAAGGCATTTCCGCCCACAGAACTGCCGCTCACTGGATGTTTTTTCTTTTTCGGACCATTCTCTGTAAACCCTAGAGATGGTTGTGCGTGAAAATCCCAGTAGATTAGCAGTTTCTGAAATACTCAGACCAGCCCTTCTGGCACCAACAATCATGCCACGTTCAAAGTCACTCAAATCACCTTTCTTCCCCATACTGATGCTCGGTTTGAACTGCAGGAGATTGTCTTGACCATGTCTACATGCCTAAATGCACTGAGTTGCCGCCATGTGATTGGCTGCTTAGAAATTAAGTGTTAACGAGCAGTTGGACAGGTGTACCTAATAAAGTGGCCATACACTCACCGGCCACTTTATTAGGTACCCCATGCTAGTAACGGGTTGGACCCCCTTTTGCCTTCAGAACTGCCTCAATTCTTCGTGGCATAGATTCAACAAGGTGCTGGAAGCATTCCTCAGGGAGTTTGGTCCATATTGACATGATGGCATCACACAGTTGCCGCAGATTTGTCGGCTGCACATCCATGATGCGAATCTCCCGTTCCACCACATCCAAAAGATGCTCTATTGGGTTGAGATCTGGTGACTGTGGAGGCCATTTTAGTACAGTGAACTCATTGTCATGTTCAAGAAACCAATTTGAAATGATTAGAGCTTTGTGACATGGTGGAAGTAGCCATCAGAGGATGGGTACATGGTGGCCATAAAGGGATGGACATGGTCAGAAACAATGCTCAGGTAGGCCGTGGCATTTAAACGATGCCCAATTGGCACTAAGGGGCCTAAAGTGTGCCAGGAAAACATCCCCCACACCATAACACCACCACCACCAGCCTGCACAGTGGTAACAAGGCATGATGGTTCCATGTTCTCATTCTGTTTACGCCAAATTCTGACTCTAACATCTGAATGTCTCAACAGAAATTGAGACTCATCAGACCAGGCAACATTTTTCCAGTCTTCAACTGTTCAATTTTGGTGAGCTCTTGCAAATTGTAGCCTCTTTTTCCTATTTGTAGTGGAGATGAGTGGTACCCGGTGGAGTCTTCTGCTGTTGTAGCCCATCCGCCTCAAGGTTGTGCGTGTTGTGGCTTCACAAATGCTTTGCTGCATACCTCGGTTGTAACGAGTGGTTATTTCAGTCACTGTTGCCCTTCTATCAGCTCGAACCAGTCTGGCCATTCTCCTCTGACCTCTGGCATCAACAAGGCATTTCCGCCCACAGAACTGCCGCTCACTGGATGTTTTTTCTTTTTCGGACCATTCTCTGTAAACCCTAGAGATGATTGTGCGTGAGAATCCCAGTAGATTAGCAGTTTCTGAAATACTCAGACCAGCCCTTCTGGCACCAACAATCATGCCACGTTCAAAGTCACTCAAATCAACTTTCTTCCCCATACTGATGCTCGGTTTGAACTGCAGGAGATTGTCTTGACCATGTCTACATGTCTAAATGCACTGAGTTGCCGCCATGTGATTGGCTGCTTAGAAATTAAGTGTTAACGAGCAGTTGGACAGGTGTACCTAATAAAGTGGCCGGTGAGTGTATATATATGTGTGTGTGTGTGTGTGTGTGTGTGTGTGTGTGTGTGTGTGTGTGTGTGTGTGTGTATAATCAAAATATAAATGAAAGTCAAAAGCACATTTTTAGTCATACCTGGAAACAAATCCTGGTCAAATAGGTTATATGGGTCATTCTATAGAATTGGTTCAAAGTTAGAGTTGGAAACATCTTGAAAAGAAAATTATTTTTCCATATAATGTATTATTTTTTAAAGTAGGCCAATAGATTTTATCATAGGCTACATATTTCAAAGTTAAGGATTCATTATTTTGATATTGCTTGCATTGGATAACAGTGCAACAGTGCAGGATAACAATTCGTTTATTTTTGACAAAACATACTATATATTTAACATATTAGCAGAAACTGTCTAACAAAAGCTTATTTGATGTCTATTTTATAGTAAATACAGTAAAAACTTTATCTGTTCGTTCATTCGTTCACACACCCAGACACCCGATTCATATTTAAACATATTTAAAAACGTCTTTCTGGTTTTACAGATACTATTCTATATCGCGATTAGAACAAATCTCAGTAGGCTATAGCAATATAGTTTGGATGTGTTCATGTAAAATAATGTTTACTAATGTAGGAGCGAGAGTGAATGAACGGCACAGCGTGCCTGTGAATTCATCCATTGATTCACACAAAGACACGCATTTTATATTTAAACAGTCTTTGTGCAGTTTACAGACACTATTCAATAACGCGATTAGAACAAAGCACTTAAGAATAAATGACTTACTACATCAGTTTAATCCGTGCTCCTCGAAATGAAACAGCACTTCTGAGGTAACTTTTCCAAGATTTTTATAGATGGTATTATTCCTCACTGCGCAGCAAGACGAGGTAAATGTAAGATTTGTCTTAAACTGGATGTTTTATCCAGCTGATGTTTTCATGGCTTGCCTCAACATTAGCGTTTGAATAGCGTGCGCTCTCAGTGGGCGTGGTCACATTACGCAATAATTAGGTGAAAGGAAAAAGACTGACATCTCTCTCTATTCATACAGATTACATCAACTGAGAATAGTTGTTTTTTATATAAATTACTTCATTACTTCATTCAGCTTCATAAAGAGAAATCTTTCGTGTCTCTGTGACTAGTATTTACTTAGTTACAGTTCATTTTTCGGACGTGTTTCAGAATATACTCCACTGACAGAGAAAACGCACATCATGTTTATTTTTCTTTATTTGACAAAAAGCAGAACACTTTGTTTTTATTGTGAGTATGCACACTTAACAGGATCTAATGGTGTATAACACTTAGGTCCAATCAATGGCACAGTAAACCAGCCCAATCTCTTCCATCTCAGATATGGGTATTACTTTATTTTATTTTTATTCTAAACTGTTTTAATTATTCTTATTATTTTGATTATTTTAATTTCCTTCTATGTAAAGCACTTTGAATTACCATTGTGCATGAAATGTGCTATATAAATAAACTTGCCTTGCCTTGCCTAAGAAGAATGGCATCTACGCTAATATCAGTCTTTCCATTTATTCCGAGGTTAACTGAAGTCAGCCGGATCCGCGCCGTATCCAGATCAGATTGTGGACCTGCGCCTGTACACGACCACAACACAGTCATGAAGTGCCAACCTCATCAGCCCTGTGAAGGCCTCATGGACACCTCAACAAACTCGTCTCCATACCGGCGTGATGACTCCGACCTCCAACCAGAGGCAACTGGATAATATTCTGAATGTTCTGATCCAATCTGACTTCTGACCTGAAATGCTGCCTGAGTCATAATCATACACTGTTCTTTCGTTGGCCAGAGGAGAACTGGCGCCCGACTGAGTCTGTGTTCTCCCAAGGTTTTTTTCTCCATTCTGTCACCTGATGGAGTTTTGGTTCCTTGCCACTGTCGCCTTGGCTTTTGGCTTGCTTAGTTGGGGACATTAAATATTCAACAATATTATTGATCTGCCTTACTTCAGATGGACTATGACACAATTTTCTAGTGGACAAGAACAAACTTGTATTTATTTTCATGTTATCACTGTGAAGCTGCTTTGATACAATCTGTATTGTAAAAAGCGCTATATAAATATAGATGACTTGACATTATGACTTAAAGAACCGTATTATTTACTCAACTGTGGCAGAAACGGGCTTCCATACGATGACGGTAACGAAAGGAGATTAGTCAAAGTAAAAAGTATTTATATGCCTTAATGTAGCAAAGTTTTTAAAACTTAAAATTTTAAAACAAATTAAAATACAATATATATATATATATATATATATATATATATATATATATATATATATATATATAAATATATATATATATATATATTGTATTTTAATTTGTTTTAAAATTTTAAGTTAAGTTTCTATATATATATATATATATATATATTTTTTTTTTTACCCCATACAATACCAAATAATTTTTACTTAGTTACTTTAAACCACTGACCATAATACCAAGACACTGGGTAAAATTCATATGTTTTCTAGAAATGTTATCAAAATACCTGAGATCAATCTGTGCATCTCCACTCTTAAAATGCACTGGCCGATCCATAGACACGTCACTCCTCATTGACACACAGCTGGGCTCTGGTTCTGGTCTCCTGTGATAAACACTACAGAACAGATTGATTATTTTATGAGGAGGCAAGTCTTTTTTTTTGTTTTTTTTTTAAAATAAAATTTTCTTTTTAAAATGAACAAAATCCTTTTACCATCTTCTATTACTCGAAGCTGATTTATAGTGATTATTACCTGCTTCCTGGAGAAAAAAAATGAATCTCTGAAAGTTTGTGTGTCATCATCCATGGTGAAGCTGAACAGTTAACATAATCTGATATTCACCACTGACTCTGGATGGAAATGACAAACAAACACAAAAATTCAACTGAATGAATCACGAAACCGTCTGAATAGGTTCACTCAAATTTACAATGTTAGTGATAGAACAAACATAAATGCTAAATTAGTCCACAGACAACACGAAAAACCAATGAAACCATTTACAGTTGTTTAAAAATCTGCAAACGAGGAACTCCCGCACACTATCAGAACTTGCATGTAACAATTTATTATTAACATTTATTATTATTAATATTATTATTATTTATTAGCAACGATTCGTTTTTTTGCATTCACATTTTGTGTATGCAAGTTCTGATAGTGTGCAGGAGTTTTTGGTCATTTTTTCCTACGCACCTATTATCTGCAGCTCTGCGCTGTCTTTTTGTTTAGTTGATTAAAAATGAAAAATATCAAAAGCATATCAAAGAACTAATGCTTCCTTTAGGGAAAATGAACACGGATGTCACCTGCAAAGCGTCTTGAGACCTAAACACTCACCTTAATCAACATTTATCTACATACAGATATATTCCCAAAATCCACCAAATTTTCCATCAAGTAAGCTACCCTTAAATTCATTTTAAAGGTTTCTATGAAGCACTCTTATAGTCCGTAATGTAAAAAAAAATCAATTATGGCTGTTAAAATGGCGAAACACTATGAACATTTACTTTCATTTTTTATTTGTGACAGAAAGCAATGATGACATGTTACGCGGGCGATAGGCTACGTGAACAGGCTCGTTTGAGACGCACCCTAGACCAGTGGTTCTCAACTCCAGTCCTCGGGATCCACTGCTCTGCACATTTTGTATGTCTCTCTTATCTGACACACTCAGTTCAGTTCATAGAGTCTATCCTAACGAGCTGAGGATCTGAATCAGGTGTGTTAAATAAGGGAGACATACATAATGTGCAGAGCAGTGGGTCCCGAGGACTGGAGTTGAGAACCACTGCCCTAGACTGTAAAAAAAAACACAAAAAAAACAGCCTAGCCTGGAATTAAGATGAGACCGCTGCAGTGAGGGGAGGAGTGAAACAAGTGCAGGTCAGCAGGTGAGATGGATAGATTTCTCCTGTATAATATTCTCCTGTCTCTCCGCGCCGCATCGAGATAAAAACATCTCAACTTTTCAGAATGCCGCCGGAGCGCCTCCGCCCTAGCGCTTTTGAAAAAGGAGAACGCGGCGCGCCTAGCGTTTTCTACGCTTTTTTTTTTTTTTTTTTTCGCTATAGGGACGTCCCGCGTGACACTCTAATGCTGCGTTCCAGGCAGGTTTTTTAGCACGTAAATCACGACTTCAAACCACGACTCACGACTTTGTAGCATTCCAGGCCAGTCACGCCAAACTACCTGAGCGCAACATACATACTTATTTTTTCAGACACATATCATTGTAATACACAATCGTGTGTGTATATACATACTTATTGTTTCAGACACATAACATTGTAATACATAATCTTGTGTGTATTATTATCATTATTATTATATTATTATTAATTTGACTGCAACGTTATATTGTCCTAAAGTGTATTCTCACTGTGTACCGCCTGCAGAAACACTGCATCCGTAGGGGCTGCCATTGTTGTTTTGTATGGTTTTGCGGGCTATGTGACGTCAGAACTCGTAACTGGGAGTACATCGATCTAGTACGAGTTCACGGGTGGGAAGTCACGGGTTTGACTGCCGTTCCAGTGCACTTTCACGGGTATAAGGTTGGAAAAACACGGGTTACAGGTTGCCTGGAACGCGGCATAAGTCACACTTTAAGCTCTAGTTCACGCTAAGGAACCGAGAGTTGTCATCCAGTCTCTTTGGTAGAGAGAGAGAGAGAGAGAGAGAGAGAGATGAGAGAGAGAGAGAGAGAGAGAGAGAGAGAGAGAGAGAGAGAGAGAGAGAGAGAGAGAGAGAGAGAGAGAGAGAGAGAGAGAGAGAGAGAGAGAGAGAGAGAGAGACGAGGAAAACAAACAAACATGCAACTGGAAGTTATCGCGGCCAGAAAAAATTTAGAGCTCATTTTTTTTATCGTGCGATTAATTGATTTATTGACAGGCCTAGTTCAGATGTTCTCGTTTATTATCTTATTCATAAGTGTTTATAAAAACCTTGCACGAACACTCAGTCACATAATCATTATTCAGATCACCACTAGGGGGGGCTTGAGATCATCATGGGGGGGCTAGGCAAACATTTAAGAGAAGCAGAAACCCTGTAGCGTATTAATATATATCAAACACAGAGCGTTACACCTATGGTTTCATTTGGATATAAAAAATAAAATAAAAAAAAACATCTCTTTCCACAAAGAAAACCTTCCTGACAAACCAAAAACAAACCTTAAAAAAGGCTAGTTTTGGGAATGTTCAGTCTGAGACTGTGTAGGGAAAGGGGAATAGTTCGCTGGGTTACTCCTGTACCTCCATTGGCTCCTTTCCTCAGTTGTTTGTAATTGTCGGCTTGCTGCTGCACCAGATCCAGGATGGTTTTGGAGAGAGTGGCGTCGGCCAGAGGATAAGCTTTAGGATTGACGTCCGTCTCCGCCTGGAAGAGGACAGCATTAACAGCTGAGTGTGCCAGCGCTCTACTGTTTGAGCTACAGCATTACACCTTTGTGTAATGGAGTTTTTGGAAAATGATCTTAAATTATTATAAAAAAATCTGTATTCATATGTATTAATCATGTTGATAACAACAATATTTGTAAATAAATAAAAAAAAAGCAAATTAATCATGTCAATTTCCCGCACCTGTCTTGGACGTCCAAATGAGGTCCAAAAAAATTGACCTAATATGGTCAAATTTTGAACGTCAATATGACGTCCAAATTGGGTCATGGTTGGATGTCCAAATAGTGGACCTAGTTTGGACGTCGAATAGTCCAGAATTGGTCATGGACTGACGGACCCAAAGTAGTATCAACCAGAAACCACCTGTCAAAAATGATTGATTGACAGGTGGGCACGGCTATCTTTTGATCTTGTCCCGCCCCTTCCGGTCCCGCCCCTTGTCCCACCTCTTCCGGTCCCACCCCTTCCTGTTACCTTTGACCCAGTTCCGCCCCTTCCTGTTACCTTTGACCTAGTTTCCGCCCCTTCCGGTTAAACTTTCTGTCAAAATGATGGATGGTTACCTTTGACCTAGTTCCACCCCTTGCGGTTACACTTTGTCAAAATGATGGATGTGTGACAGATAGTTTGATCGTTTGAAGTTAGTTTGATCAAGAAAAAGGGGCGTATAGGATGTGTGACAGTTAGTTTGATCGTTTGAAGTTAGTTTGATCAAGAAAAAGGGGCGTATAGGATGTGTGAGAGTTAGTTTGATCGTTTGAAGTTAGTTTGATCAAGAAAAAGGGGCGTATAGGATGTGTGACAGATAGTTTGATCGTTTGAAGTTAGTTTGATCAAGAAAAAGGGGCGTATAGGATGTGTGACAGTTAGTTTGATCGTTTGAAGTTAGTTTGATCAAGAAAAAGGGGCGTATAGGATGTGTGAGAGTTAGTTTGATCGTTTGAAGTTAGTTTGATCAAGAAAAAGGGGCGTATAGGATGTGTGACAGATAGTTTGATCGTTTGAAGTTAGTTTGATCAAGAAAAAGGGGCGTATAGGATGTGTGACAGTTAGTTTGATCGTTTGAAGTTAGTTTGATCAAGAAAAAGGGGCGTATAGGATGTGTGACAGATAGTTTGATCGTTTGAAGTTAGTTTGATCAAGAAAAAGGGGCGTATAGGATGTGTGAGAGTTAGTTTGATCGTTTGAAGTTAGTTTGATCAAGAAAAAGGGGCGTATAGGATGTGTGAGAGTTAGTTTGATCGTTTGAAGTTAGTTTGATCAAGAAAAAGGGGCGTATAGGATGTGTGAGAGTTAGTTTGATCGTTTGAAGTTAGTTTGATCAAGAAAAAGGGGCGTATAGGATGTGTGACAGATAGTTTGATCGTTTGAAGTTAGTTTGATCAAGAAAAAGGGGCGTATAGGATGTGTGAGAGTTAGTTTGATCGTTTGAAGTTAGTTTGATCAAGAAAAAGGGGCGTATAGGATGTGTGAGAGTTAGTTTGATCGTTTGAAGTTAGTTTGATCAAGAAAAAGGGGCGTATAGGATGTGTGAGAGTTAGTTTGATCGTTTGAAGTTAGTTTGATCAAGAAAAAGGGGCGTATAGGATGTGTGACAGATAGTTTGATCGTTTGAAGTTAGTTTGATCAAGAAAAAGGGGCGTATAGGATGTGTGACAGTTAGTTTGATCGTTTGAAGTTAGTTTGATCAAGAAAAAGGGGCGTATAGGATGTGTGACAGATAGTTTGATCGTTTGAAGTTAGTTTGATCAAGAAAAAGGGGCGTATAGGATGTGTGAGAGTTAGTTTGATCGTTTGAAGTTAGTTTGATCAAGAAAAAGGGGCGTATAGGATGTGTGACAGTTAGTTTGATCGTTTGAAGTTAGTTTGATCAAGAAAAAGGGGCGTATAGGATGTGTGAGAGTTAGTTTGATCGTTTGAAGTTAGTTTGATCAAGAAAAAGGGGCGTATAGGATGTGTGACAGATAGTTTGATCGTTTGAAGTTAGTTTGATCAAGAAAAAGGGGCGTATAGGATGTGTGACAGTTAGTTTGATCGTTTGAAGTTAGTTTGATCAAGAAAAAGGGGCGTATAGGATGTGTGACAGTTAGTTTGATCGTTTGAAGTTAGTTTGATCAAGAAAAAGGGGCGTATAGGATGTGTGAGAGTTAGTTTGATCGTTTGAAGTTAGTTTGATCAAGAAAAAGGGGCGTATAGGATGTGTGACAGATAGTTTGTGATGTATTGGCTTTGATGATGACAGTTAGTTTGATCGTTTGAAGTTGGTGTTTTGTCACCGCATCCCCTCCATAACCCTGAGCTTTATCACGGGCAGCTGTGAAAGTGATAAGAAAAAAAATGTAGAACTATTCACTGAACCAAGCATTTCAGTTTAAATAAAATGGTGGAAGTTTATCTGTTCTTTAAAAGAATATAAAATAAAACTTACTAAAACCTCACACAAAAAGTTTACATAAAATGGAGCCACAAAAAAATTGCAAACAGTTAAAAATGTATTAGAGTTGAAGAAAAAAAAAACATACAGCTTATGAAACAATGTATGAATGATCTGACACTGCCTCAAAAAACATAGGGAGCGCGCGTCTATGTGTGTGTGTGTGTGTGTGTGTGTGTGTCAAAGCAGGAATTCCCCTACCTCTGCATTGCTGGGGACGTTGGAAGTTTCTCACACAGAAGTTGAAAAAGCATTATGTTCATTTAAATCAGTGGTTCTCAACCTTTTTTGGGCCAGCGCCCCCTATCCAATATCCAGGTCCCCGACCGCCCCCCACCCCCAAACTAATGAGCGAGCAGGAACGAGTAACAGATGAAATAAGTACAAAATTGTCATTTATTAATACAATCGAACTATACTCCACAGCGATTAATCCAAAAAACAAGCTATAAACTGCATTGAATAGCAATAGCAGTGTTTCTCACAGGATTTTTGGTAAATCTGTGGTGGGTGAACCTCAGGCCTTCTAGGGGGGTTCGGGGGGCAAGCCCCCCGTAAGAAAAATGTGTGCATTTTAATGTTAAATGCATCAATCTGGTGCACTTTGAGAGTTCAAAATTAAAAGCTCCAACCCATATTCAGTGTGCAAATTAAACAAAGAAAAATTCAAACCTCTTTTAGTTGTGTTTGTCTACATTACACTACTACATAATAATAGTTATATTATATTAATCCCATGACATAAATAGCCATATATTATAAAACAAATGCACTGAAAAATAAAGGACAGTCATTAAAGCGGTAATGTTTGCACGTAGGTTTTATTAGCATTTAGGAGAGTATTGCAAGAAGCTGCTTACATTAACCTTACTTAAAAATAAATATACAATCATGATTTTTCATGAAAAATTATGTTAAAATTGTAGGCCTAAAATACCTTGGTATCAGGTATAATTAATACAATTACAATTAATTTGGTTTGTCGTGATTAATTTGTTTTCATAATCAGTAAAAAGAAAAATCTTCTAACAAGAATAAACACACGAACAATTCAATTATTATTGTATTATTAATTGTTTTTATATCTTGAAACTAACGTTACCCAAGCAGCGTTTCGCTCTCAGATGTGATGGCGGAATGAATAGCCTACATTACCAAAATGTGATTGCAGAATATATTTATTAAAAAAAAATTATCCATCAAATTGTCATTTTCAAATTGAGTTAACAATAATGCCTGACCAGTAAATTACTTGGTGAACAAAGAAAACATTTTGGCATTAGGCATTGGAATTAGTTAATGCCTAAAAAATGTAAAGTTTTACCTTATAAATAGAATTTAGTTTAATTTTGAAATTCGTCGCCGGAGTAAATGGGAACATGATTTATTGAAAATATTTGAAAAAATAGAAGTGTTTCAATACTTAAGTCAATACTTTTTAATGGCATGTCAACTTTCCATTCCTCCGCTGCGTGACTAGCCAGCGCTGGATTGTTGTCAGCGCGAAACACATGTTTGAGCGCGTGAATGCAGATTCTAGCCAGCGCTGGATTCTAGTCAGAGCGCTGGTCTATAACTGGAAAAATAATATAGTCGTTGCAAAAGTAACGATACATAGCTTAGGCTACATGTACATTAAACTGGAAGAAGAATCACAACAAGCGTGTCGGTGAGAACACTCATTTAAACAGCATTCACACCCGAACTTGACTGCACATTATATTTTTGACATTATTGATACTGCTTTCAATCGTAATGCAATAGAAATGAACACAAAAAACCTGCTAGTATACTGACGGTGGACTTGCGGTCAGGAGTAGGCTAGAACGGCCGCGGACGAATGATTTTCTTTTTTTTATTTGAGCGCTGCTGACGTTTTCTTTCACGCGCATCATAGACGTGCGCGCACACACAATATGACATCACAATCTACGCATATGTTTTACAACATAATTTAACATATATGGTCTTAACACTTTTTTAATAGCCCACTTAAAGTGTTTATTACAAATAAATTACTAAATGCTTAAAATGAATCACAGTAAATGAACACAAATTTCCGTTACTCGTGAACGCCCCCCATTAACACCTGAACGCCCCCCTTTTAAGACTCTTGCGTCTAACGCCCCCCGTTGTTCTCTGAACGCCCCCTGGGGGGCGGTACCGCCCCCGTTGAGAACCACTAATTTAAATGAAATGGTTATAAAATTTACATTTAGTCATTCACAAATATTTGACACTGACTCAAGTTGAAAAACCATGCTGTTCAATTAAAAGTATATAAATTAAACAAAAATAAAATCATCTTACTGTTTCACCATGGTTGAAAAAAAAACCCCACAAATGTTTCCCCTGAAGTATTTTCTCTCTGTCACACCAGCGTGTGGCTGGCCTGGTATCTGTTTTTGTGACACGTTCCTGAGCCCATTGAGAAATATCTTACACAACAGTAGAAAAGCATTGTGTTCCTTTTAAAAGTGTATAAATTAAAATATATCATATATAAAATGAATAGTTTACTAATTTAACTAAAGTTGAAAAGCATGTTGTTCATTTAAAATCTTACTAATTTACTGAAGTTGAGAAGCATTCTGTTCATTTAAAATAAATATTTTACAAATGTACTGTACCAATTATGTTAGATTTAGATAAAAATAAAATCACCTTACATTTTCACCAGGGTTGAAGTAGCTCCTATCACATAGATGTCTATATTGACCATTTAAAGGTATTGTAGGTAGGATTTTTATAAAAAAAAACTATTTCCCAAATTTGTTTAAACTTTCTGTATATATCAATGCATAATTAAAATATAAGTACTCTGAAAAAGAAAGTATAAAAATCGAGTGTCTGTAGACCTCTCACGACCAGCTCATTATTTCCATTCACTCCACCCCCTCCCTTCTGGGCTCCTTCCAAAGCCACGCCCCCAAAACACATGAACTCGCGACTCCGACCGCTGAGCTGAAGACGTATTATTTACCTGAGACTAGCGGAGAGGAAGGACCGCATTGCATGTAGTGACATCATGTCAGAATCACATGTAATAAAAAAAAATCTAACTTTATCATTATGAAGATAAACAAATAAGATGTATTTTAGTACTCACTATCAAGCTAGCATATTGATATTGGTAAAGTTTAAAATATATACTTATTGATTCGCTAACGAGCTAGTTATCTATAAGGCAAAGCTAAAAACAGGTTGCATGATACACGTTTTTCCATTGCCATCATTTACACTGTGATGAAGATGAATTTCGTGTAAGATTCATAACATATATGGTGTTCTGCATGTAAGAGTTTCCATGATGAAAGCATTGTTGACTCTGATGAGGACTATATCTGATAATCACTCTCCAGAGACAAGTACCGCATCGTCAGCTCGAGGACAGATAAATCGTTGTTTATCCAAAGACCTTTTGTTCATTACCTTTTCTTGTAACGGTACTGTCTTCCTTTTTTTGGCTGGTTTGCCTTCGCGAACTGCATATGTGAATTTTGATTGGTCTTTCTCTGCCATTGTTTTGCTATTCCTAGGTTCCGTGCCTCTTGAATTCCTCAAATCAAACGGGTACGCGCAAGTGGGCAGGTCCTGTGTGGCAAAAGGGTGGTTGCCATGGTTGTGAGAGTCGCCTAAGCAAATCCTTTGTTTCGTCCCGGATGGAAATAATGAGCTGTGTTTAGTGCAGATTAAACGGTCTAGAGTCACTCGATTTCTATACTCTTTTTATCAGAGTACTTACATTTTAATTATCCATTGATATATATATATATAGAAAGTTTAAACAAATTTGGAAAAAAGTTTTTTATAAAATTTCTACCTACAATACCTTTAAAGTTGAAAAGAACCCCAGAGTATTTCTCTCTCTCTCTCACACCAGCGTTTGACAGTCAGAGGGGTGTGTTCAGTGATCAGAATGAGACTGTGAATGTTTTGCTAAATTTATTTATAAGCATTAAAAGTTTGAAATAGATCTTTTTAAAAATATGATTTTAATTAAATTCAATGAATTCATAAAAAACAAATATGCTATATCGATGGTCTCTGGGGAAAACTTGACTATATTTTTTTTATTTATCAGGGTGCATGTAAAGAACTTTGAAATTTGCGGCTCTCACAAGTTCTCTCACACATTGTGTGAAATGTTTAATAATTCCTCAAGTAGTATCTGTGAGAAAATCCCCACATAGGCCTATCTGTAGTGAGAGAGCAACAACGAAGACTTCTAGAATCTGTGATGCCTCAGGCCGAGCCCCATTGATAGCCTGCTTATAAGCTCCTTCCGATCACCAGCACATCTTCAGAGAAATACGTTACTTTACAATAATGTTAGCTTCAGGATATAGGGTGACAGAGCAGATGAGCCTCTGTGCATCATGTAATGTTAGTCTGCTAACGCCTTTCCAGAGCCAAAGTTTCGTTCGTACTAAATTTATTTCAAAGCATAATCGTAAAAGTTTAAATATGATCTTTTAAAAATGAAAAAGATTGTTTAAATTAAATCTTTATAGTTTTAATACATTCATATCTTTTAGAAGGTTACTGTAATGATTTTGTTTAACGGTGACCTAAAGTATAATTGTTATTAATATAGCCATAATGATTTTTGTACTGTAACAGCATATTCTACCCCGTACACCTAAACACGACCATCACAGAAAACTGCATTTTTTTATAGCGTGTGAGAGTGCAAAAAAGTATGTAAAAAACAAAGTTGGTTCCATAAAATCAAATAAATGATATTCAAACAATTGAACCTTAGTTTTAGCTAAATTAATATATATAAAAATTATATATATAAATATAAAATATAAAAACTCCTTACATTTTCAAAGAACTGAAGAAGTAGTAGAAAGTAGATATATGCAATGATAAAAAACAACAACAAATAGTTTAAGTTGTCATAAACAAAAACCCTCCCAGATCCTTCAGGGATAAACTACAGGGTGAGATTAAGCTTCAGACCCGCACAGAGACAACAGTGACAGGCCAGCTGAGCCTCTGGGGTCACAATGCCGCAGCATATGCAAAGTTAGTCTGCTTTCCACTGTTTTATTCATATTAAACTCGTTTAAAAGCATAATCTTCAAATTTTAAATGAGATCTTTTAAAATTAAGATCGTTTAAATCAAATCTGTAAAGTTTTATTAAAATCGTATCTTCTATTTATCTTCTTCTTCTGTATGATATAAATGATTTTCATAAATTTAACCTAAGGTATTATTTTTACTAAACATCGTTTGTAAAAAAAAAAAAAAAAAACTTATTTCAAACAGTATTTTTGTCCATGCGACATGAAACATGTTGTCAGTTTGCCACAATGTTTTTGTTGTTTTAAAAGAAATCCCACGACTCTACATTGCTCTTATTTAGGGTGCTTTCACACTTGGATCGATTGGAGACGTTGTTCCGAAACAAAGGGGCGTTTCCCTTTTGGCCCGGTTCGTTTGGTCATATGTGAACACAACAATCGCACTCTGAATCGGAACAAAACAACCGAGAAGAGGTGGTCTCGGCTCGATTCCATACGAACCCTGGAGCGGTTCGTTTGTAGTGAGAACACAACCGACCCACGAACCGGAACAAATCAACTTTTGGCAAGGTGGTCTCGTACCTTTATGTACTGCTGTCGGATTTTTTTCGCCTTGGCGCGGCACTGCTCGAATGACCGTTCATAACCCCTCTCTTTCATTTTATAGCTGATCTTCTTGTACACTTCTGTGTTCTTGTGTGTAGTGTCCAACATCCGGGAGATGTGTTCTTCCGACCAAATATCTATGAGGCATTTCACCTCTTCGTAGCACCAAGTCAACCCGCGATTCATTTTGTGTTAGGCTACTGTTGTCATGGCGATGTCCCACAATGGAATGCGCGACCTGCACGCATGAGGTAGTGACGTAATGACGTAAGGAAAGCCCTGGAAGGGTGCGCGATTTGGACCGCTTTACAACAGTGTGGTGTGAACAGAGTGACTATTAAATTGATTCGGAACAAAGTATTCTGTTTCGGATCTGTTCCGGAACAAAACAAATCGATCCAGGTGTGAAAGCACCCTTAGGGTGTATTCACACCTGCCTTGTTTGGTTCGATTAAATCGAAATCAAGTTCGTTTCCACCCTTGGTGCAGACCTTTTGGGCAGGTGTGAATACAGCAATCGAACTCGGGTGCGGACCAAACAACCGAACCGAGACCCAGCTGAAGAGGTGGTCTTGGTACAGTTCCAAACGAACTCTGGTACGGTTCGTTTACGGTGTGAACATGAACCGACCCAATTGCAAGAAAGCACTGCGCCTTTGAGTTAAAAGGCTTCCGTAGTCGGAGATTTTGGCATAATGGTTTGTGTTATTGTTGGTTAAGTGCGAAAGAGAATTCCATTCCCGCGCGCTGTCTGGCCACACGATACTGTTGCGCGTCTTTCTGCGCGTCGTGTGTGCGTCATTGGAATGGAATGAATGAATGAGTGTGTGCATCAGGACATTCACATACAGAGCGTTCTCTTTAGTCTAATCGCGCATAGATGCAAAAAAAGCTTTTGCAGTTCATATAATGTAACGAGAGTTACAATACAAGGATGACGCTGCGTTAAACTGGACAAACTTAAAATCGCAAGCGTTAACATTGACAGCACTTGTTAGCAGTATATACAATAAGAATCTCATTATTTGAATGTGTAAACATAGCCCCTCTCTATGAATCAAAACTTTATACCTTATCCGTCTTCTGCGCAGTTTCTTCATATTGCGTTTGTACAGAATAACACAAAATTAGTCAAATAACAAATATTGCAGTACGA
Source organism: Rhinichthys klamathensis goyatoka (assembly GCF_029890125.1). Classification (NCBI taxonomy): domain Eukaryota; kingdom Metazoa; phylum Chordata; class Actinopteri; order Cypriniformes; family Leuciscidae; genus Rhinichthys; species Rhinichthys klamathensis. Next base: position 105,747 of record NW_026606971.1, read on the forward strand.
AATATCTCCATACTGAGCCTTTTTTGCACTTCCTGATTTCCCTACTTGAGAATCCTTGTCCAATGAATGGACGACCTTAGCACACGTGTGGTTTTGTTTACAAATTTTGGTTCACTTGCAAAAAGAGCAGTGTGAAAGCGAACCGTACAAAAAAAAAAAAAAAAAAAAATTATTTGGTCCGGACCAAAGCAAGTGAACTATCGGACTTTTTAAGTTTGTCCAGTTTAACGCAGCGTCATCCTTGTATTGTAACTATCGTTACATTATTTGAACTGCAAAAGCTTTTTTTGCATCTATGCGCGATTAGACTAAAGAGAACGCGCTGTATGTGAACGTCCTGATGCACACACTCATTCATTCATTCCATTGAATGAATTAATTTTACTTAATTCATTCCATTAATCCATTAATTTTCCTTTAAGCGCACCGGAATGGAATTCTCTTTAGAAAAATCACCACACATGTTCAGAGACGCGATGTGCCTCTGTGGTCCATGACGCTCCATAAGTAAAGTTTGTCTTGAACGAATATTTAATTTTACTCGTCTTAATTTAAAGCATGATCTTACTTTTTCTACGATAGCTATGATCTATTGTACGTATAAGATCATTTTTACTTTTCTTGTATCTCCCAAACTCTCCTTATTCATTGTGGAAACACACAGGGTGAACCCCTTCACTGAGAATATAGGCTACTATCGGTTATCTACTCAAACTATATGTAGAATTTTAAAATGTTAGCCTTTGTTGATGCGACAGGCCACATGAACAGACTTTGGAGAGAGCTGATGATACTATAGCGGGAAGCATGCCCTTTGACCTCCTCGATTTTCTAGGCTTTTTGTCAAATACCCTACAACTTAGTCCTTAATGATACGCTGTGTAGGAATTTCTCCCATCTAGCGGTGAAATTGTATTTTGCATTCAAACGTATAGTGCTCTCCAGCGTCTCGCTTTTTCAAATGCGTGTTGGAACTACGGTAGCCGTTATGTGCCAAGAAGCTATGACAACACGTCTTCCAATAGCACTTCATCGACTTTAACTATACATGTTCTACTGTTATGCTGCCATATAATGAATTACACAACCACAGAATGAAAAAAGCTTGTAATTTAGACCGTAACATCGACTTACCTGTCGAGAAGAAAGCAGACAACTTCTCCTTCATTAGCTCTATCCACCTGGGAAAAGCTATCCCCATATTTACCCTCGTTTTGAATTTGCCGGACACGTTCCCCCTTTAAATGAATTTGTATGCTTTATCACGGCTACGAGGATTGCATTATGAAGTACTGTGCAGTGCAACCTTTCAAGCGCCTCTCACTGACCACTTCAGATGGTTTCAGTCAGCCGGCTCTGAACGAAAAGGTTGGCTAGTGCTTTTTGTTCCTCTCTGCTATTATAGTTTTTCAAGATGGCGGAACGACACGGAGGCCTCCACGGACTTACCCGTACCATGTAAATAAAGATAAGAAATTATTTGCTTACGAGGATAAGTCAGTTCGTTGGCAAAGGTAATTTTACACCAATGAGAAAATATTTATGAATAAAGACATTGATTTTAGCTAATAAAATACTTCATAAAAAACTACCATAAGTTTAATTTCAGATGTGTAAATTACAAAACTCAAAATACAATACAAAAATGAATCTACGCATGAGAGGTCTTCAGAAGTCATAACTTCAAACCAAAAGATTAAAAACCAAAGATTAAACTAAATGACACTAGGTTCCAGCGTACCCCCCCAAAATCAAATACTGTTTTACATTTTTCAAAGTATAATCTAGCTTTAAAGTAAGAATAAAAAAAATTAAATCATGCATATCTACATACTTGTTGTGTTTTGACAAGGCCATTAGCTGATTCTTTTTGTTTTATAAATTTACTTGACTTATTTCTACAAATATCAGCCTGATAAATATGTACTTAATACACAATGAAACGAGATAATCATGCTACCAATTACGTCTGACACAATGTTTTTTAAGAAAAGTAGTGTTTTAAAATGCAACTAAACCAGATGATTTTTCTTTTGACAAACCAACAGAAATGCATGTCAATTACTAAGTTTCAGGTATAGTGCAAACATGCAATGTTCGAGAAAGTGTAATCTTTGCGAGGTCTCACCCACAAACGCAAAACTTTGTGTTGGGTTGATACGGGCATAGCTTTACTAAAGGAATATGTTCTGGAAGTAATTTTCAAACCTTCTTTCAAAAGTAATTTTATTAATATTATGGTTTCATGTTGATTTAAAGTATTTGTTATTAATTAATACCTTTATTTTTATCTAACACTTCAATATCCAGCACAAAATTTTGTTCAAAAATTGTTCTCTGATCCCAAATAATTAGATAATGTAATGTTCACAAGCTACAGTTAGATATTGTCCTGCATAGTATGTGTGTAAATAGTAGTGCTTAAATCTTTGGCTGTATTTTGTCACACCGTAACGATGCAAAGTACCATACTCTAGCCTATGGACTAACTTTATACAGTAATGCAAAAGACCAAATCACTAAGAAAGGAGGGTTGAAAAGCACTGTTTATAATAAATAGACAAAAGTTTGCAAATGATGGTTTTATTACTATTCAGATAGCTAGCCGATGTCACTGTTTCACATGTTGGACCGTATGTGTTTTAGGTGAAGACTTTTCTTTGAGAGCCGTCAACATTCAGTGTTTATAGGAATAAATGACCGTTAATAATTTAAGTGATACTATTTCTGTTTGAGAACTAAATTGATACTTTGTTTAGTGCAACCTTCCCTCTATCTATGTTGTGGAATCACACAAAGTATTAACATGCTGCAAGTATTACTTACTTAAGTTACTTATAAGTAAGTATTAACGCGAAAAGTAAGCGCATGCTGTTTTTTACACTTAAACTATTACAACAGAATCACACCTGACTATTGCACTGAGAGACGCATATTCATTAAAGCTCGAGGCTGTTAAACAAAGTTCGGTAAAACCTGCAGATAACATTGCACAAAGTAAATTCTAGTGATCAACTTGCTAAAATGTAAATACAACATGAGCCATACAGAAAAGCCACTTGTGATCAGTTTTGTAATTGACATTTTATATACTAGTCAATTAGGCCGTTTACATCTTGCTTCTTTTTGTTTTTGTACAGTTTGCAAAAACTAAAGTCTCTGAGCGTGGTCAAACATATAGGAATTTATGAAAAACATGCACAAATATAGCATAAAGAAAATTACGGTCCTTCTACATGAGAGTGTTTAAGACTAAACAAATCATATTTCTTTTCAGAATATTATTTCTAAAATTAGTTATTTTCATATTTCTGCTGTGTCTACGAAACATCGACATGAAAGATGAGTATTGCTGTTTTTCTGTTACCTATAAAACTATTATACTTCAAACTCGTCTAGCTATTGCCCATTTCACAGCACAGTCATAGATACACAGTTATTTTATTTATGTGGCTAAACAACGGTTAAGCTAATGAATTATCGGCTATATTTTTACGTGAAAAGGCGGGATGATTAATTTTTTTATCCGTCTACACCGATACTTTGACACAAGAGTTTTAGGCAGGGGTCTTTTAGGCCTGATCCAGAAAACAGGTGTTGTGTTTTATGTCTTAATAATTGTTCTTCTTTTTTTATGAAAACATGTGATAAGCAGTTTTGGCCTCATCAGCAGACGAAATGTTTTAACATATCGTAAATTTCAATTGTTAGATAAATTATATCCAACTATCAGCAGTTATATGTGAAACACGCTCAGTCGCATTATGAGTTGGATTCTTGTTTATATTAAACATTTTTATTGAACCGCATGTTTAACAGTGCTAGTGTTCTTAAAATTGTTTACCACGGTTTCATTTTTAACAACACTATCGCAACACTTATCGTATTGCCGGGTGTGATTGTAATGTTTTGTATGGTGTCTTCTTTACACTTTCACCCCATGGATATCGGTTTCCTACAGTTAGCTGTAGTGAACTCTAGGTCTTCTCTTTGTTCATATACGACAGTATTCACATGAATTGGCTTGATTTAATAAAATGATGGTTTAAACCACATTATTTTATTATACCATTTTTAAATAGCGCTTAAATGTATATTTTATATTTTAACCCTTTATGCGAATATAGAATAGGCCTACCGCACAAGGATCTCTGAAATATTTTTTTCGTGTAAAACATCTATGTAGATCTATCTATGTTTTTAAAAATACAAAGACATCTTTCTACCAGCGACCCTCAAAATCTGGGCATACAACAAAACACAGTGCATCCGTGTACAATGATTGATCAGAAAATTACTTTTGTTCCTTTGTTTGAAGAAACATTTTAATCAGCTGGTGCTTGATAACTATTAAAATTATTAAACAACCCTCAATTCGGTAATGATGCGATATTGATATCACGTTTTAATTTCACCTCAATACATTTGAATGCGCTAAAGGTCTATAACTGAACTTTAACATCTTAATATTTGGTAAAAGTTGACTTAAAGCCTTACTTTCTAAACGCTTTTTATGGAACTTGTTGCGAACATTCACCCATCCATTTGTTAAAAAATATATATAAATATATTTTTTTTGATGTAATTAATAGAATTCTCTCTGGCGGTATATGCATAACTTCTCCATGACTTTACTTATGATTCAATGAGGCTTTAATCCTACGTAGCGGTTTACGACGTCATGACGATGACACCCCTATACAACTCCTACGGGGCGGGCTGAGCACTATCAGTTGTCCTGATAAACTCTACACAGAGCCCAGCCTCAGTTATCGCACACAACCCCTGGCTCTAGCTCTAATAGGACTGCTGTGCTACAGCAACATCTCATCGATCAAAAGTCGAAGGAACATTGTCTGGTTGTTACATGGACTGTCAAAGCCCGCTTCAACATTCATGTTTGTCTGAGCCTGCCACAAACTACACTTTTTTCGACTCACACTTCTAACCCAAAAACTTTGTTAACGCACAAAGCCTGTCCGATTGTGCTGTAAGGACTTCCAGGAGATTCCAGGAACTAACAGAATCTTTCACCATCGAACAGGTGACCGAAAAATCTGAAAACTTCAGAAATGGCGACGCAAAAGCTGATGGAGAGCGACTCCCCGTTGAGTTCTGGCGTAGCGGGGACAATGCGTCATCCGGTGTGTGAGTGCGCCACGGGGAAAGAGTGTCGTTTAAGAGCTACGCTAGACTATGTTTAAAGATCATTTTAGAGGCCCGATGGTTAGCTTGATGCACAGGATCATCGAGGCTGCGTTTGATGAGAATAACGATTGTGCGAGGGACACCAAACGTGTGAAAAATCTTAAAAAATAAATGGATGTCATAAGAGGCTTGGTTGGATCCTGGACAGATGTTACGCCCATGTTTTTAAACGGCAAAGAACCGATCGGCGTAATCCTCAGAAAATTTCTGGATGTGATGCTTGAATCTCGTGAGGAATTCGAAGTCGACAAACTACTCTGTATGAGTACGTTTGTAACAGATCTCTGTTACCCCTTTTCCACCAAGGCAGAGCTGGTGCTGGTTCGGAGCCAGAGCCTAGTTTCAATTCGGTTCTTTGTTTTTCCACACGCAAAGCACCAGCTCCGAACCAGGAAAAGTGGTTCTTAAGTAGCACCAAATCATTGCTGGTCTAGAACAGAGCCAAGTAAGAACCGCTTGCGTCAGCGGCTGGGGGTGGGGTTACCGTGACCAACAAGACGAATAGAAACTTGTGACCGCCATTTTTAAATAGCAGCTAGTCGAGCTAATAGCGGCTTGATTATAATATGCGTCTATGTAAGTTACGGCGAGCTGCACAAACGCGTTGGATTCCGATGTATTTTTGCAAACCCATGAGCATCCATAGTAACGCCACGTCCGTTATTGTTGATGGCTTGTTCGAGATGCATCGGAGCGGCGCGGACCGATCGGAGCTGCGGGAGTGTTTGGAGATCATACGACTCCTTGTGCTTTTGGATCGCTTTCGCAGTGCTTTGATGTCATGCGGCGATCGATCTGCGAGAAGCCGATGCATCTCGAACAAGCCTGGCGTGTTTGTGTTTGGCGCTACCGCACTAGCGTTGCTGGGCAACATGAGACGTATGCAGTGACGAAAGATCTGGCTCTGTTGTGGCTCTCTAGCCGGTGGAAAGGCAAACCGGTTCTTAGTAGGCTTGTCAGTCGAACCAACTCCGAACCAGCTCTGGCTCTGAACCAGCACCCGGTTCTTGTTGGTGGAAAAGGGGTAACGTGTGTCACTGTTGTCAAAAAATGCATAAACAGATGTTGATGAAATAGTTGAAAGTCTGGTCAGCTATGCCCTAGAGCAAAACATGATTGCGTGCCGCGACTTTATATTCTGGCTGGATCACCTGTAAATGTCGTTATTGTTTTACTTTTTTTACTTCACTATGTTGAAATAAAAAATGACAAAATTGTATTTTGTGGTCATGTCCGAGCTCATAAAAACTGTATTACACAACTTATTCTATAGGAGGTAAAAAAATATTATATATTAGAAAGTAGCTAGGATGTATTTTATTTTGCGCATGCTTTAAGTTAACTTTTACCAAATATTAAGACGTTAAAGTTCAGTTATAGACCTTTAACGCATTCAAATGTATTGAGTTGAAATTAAAACGTGATATCAATATCTCATCATTACCGAATTGAGGGTTGTTTAATAATTTTAATAGTTATCAAGCACCAGCTGATTAAAATGTTTCTTCAAACAAAGCGACAAAAGTAATTTTCTGATCAATCATCGTACACGGATGCACTGTGTTTTGTTGTATGCCCAGATTTTGAGGGTCGCTGGTAGAAAGATGTCTTTGTATTTTTAAAAACATAGATAGATCTACATAGATGTTTTACACAAAAAAATGTTTCAGAGATCCTTGTGCGGTAGGCCTATTCTATATTCGCATAAAGGGTTAAAATATACATTTAAGCGCTATTTAAAAATTGTACAATAAAATAATGTGGTTTAAACCATCATTTTATTAAATCAAGCCAATTCATGTGAATACTGTCGTATATGAACAAAGAGAAGACCTAGAGTTCACTACAGCTAACTGTAGGAAACCGATATCCATGGGGTGAAAGTGTAAAGAAGACACCATACAAAACATTACAATCACACCCGGCAATACGATAAGTGTTGCGATAGTGTTGTTAAAAATGAAACCATGGTAAACAATTTAAGAACACTAGCACTGTTAAACATGCGGTTCAATAACAATGTTCAATATAAACAAGAATCCAACTCTAATGCGACTGAGCGTGTTTCACATATAACTGCTGATAGTTGGATATAATTTATCTAACAATTGAAATTTACGATATGTTAAAACATTTCGTCTGCTGATGAGGCCAAAACTGCTTATCACATGTTTTCATAAAAAAGAAGAACAATTATTAAGATATAAAACACAATGCCTGTTTTCTGGATCAGGCCTAAAAGACCCCTGCCTAAAACTCTTGTGTCAAAGTATCGGTGTAGACGGATTAAAAAATGAATCATCCGGCCTTTCACGTAAAATTATAGCCGATAATTCATTAGCTTAACCGTTGCTTAGGCACATACATAAAATAACTGTGTATCTATGACTGTGCTGTGAAATGGGCATTAGCTAGACGAGTTTGAAGTATAATAGTTTTATAGGTAACAGAAAAACAGCAATACTCATCTTTCATGTCGATGTTTCGTAGACATAGCAGAAATATGAAAATAATAACTAATTTTAGAAATAATATTCTGAAAAGAAATATGATTTGTTTAGTCTTAAACACTCTCATGTAGAAGGACCGTAATTCTCTTTATGCTATATTTGTGCATGTTTTTCATAAATTCCTATATGTTTGACCACGCTCGGAGACTAGTTTTTGCAAACTGTACAAAAACAAAAAGAAGCAAGATGTAAACGGCCTAATTGACTAGTATATAAAATGTCAATAACAAAACTGATCACAAGTGGCTTTTCTGTATGGCTCATGTTGTATTTACTTTAGCAAGTTGATCACTAGAATTTACTTTGTGCAATGTTATCTGCAGCTTTTACCGAACTTTGTTTAACAGCCTCGAGCTTTAATGAATATGCGTCTCTCAGTGCAATAGTCAGGTGTGATTCTGTTGTAATAGTTTAAGTGTAAAAAACACCATGCGCTTACTTTTCGCGTTAATACTTACTTATAAGTAACTTAAGTAAGTAATACTTGCAGCATGTTAATACTTTGTGTGATTCCACAACATAGATAGAGGGAAGGTTGCACTAAACAAAGTATCAATTTAGTTCTCAAACAGAAATAGTATCACTTAAATTATTAACGGTCATTTATTCCTATAAACACTGAATGTTGACGGCTCTCAAAGAAAAGTCTTCACCTAAAACACATACGGTCCAACATGTGAAACAGTGACATCGGGTAGCTATCTGAATAGTAATAAAACCATCATTTGCAAACTTTTGTCTATTTATTGTAAACAGTGCTTTTCAACCCTCCTTTCTTAGTGATTTGGTCTTTTGCATTACTGTATAAAGTTAGTCCATAGGCTAGAGTATGGTACTTTGCATCGCCACGGTGTGACAAAATACAGCCAAAGATTTAAGCACTACTATTTACACACATACTATGCAGGACAATATCTAACTGTAGCTTGTGAACATTACATTATCTAATTATTTGGGATCAGAGAACAATTTTTGAACAAAATTTTGTGCTGGATATTGAAGTGTTAGATAAAAATAAAGGTATTAATTAATAACAAATACTTTAAATCAACATGAAACGATAATATTAATAAAATTACTTTTGAAAGAAGGTTTGAAAATTACTTCCAGAATATTTTCCTTTAGTAAAGCTATGCCCGTATCAACCCAACACAAAGTTTTGCGTTTGTGGGTGAGACCTCGCAAAGATTACACTTTCTCGAACATTGCATGTTTGCACTATACCTGAAACTTAGTAATCGACATGCATTTCTGTTGGTTTGTCAAAAGAAAAATCATCTGGTTTAGTTGCATTTTAAAACACTACTTTTCTTAAAAAACATTGTGTCAGACGTAATTGATAGCATGATTATCTTGTTTCATTGTGTATTAAGTAAATATTTATCAGGCTGATATTTGTAGAAATAAGTCAAGTAAATTTATAAAACAAAAAGAATCAGCTAATGGCCTTGTGTCAAAACACAACAAGTATGTAGATATGCATGATTTTAACTTTTTTATTCTAACTTTAAAGCTAGATTATACTTTGAAAAGTGTAAAACAGTATTTGGGGGGTACGCTGGAACCTAGTGTCATTTAGCTTAATCTTTGGTTTTTAATCTTTTGGTTTGAAGTTATGACTTCTGAAGACCTCTTGTGCGTAGATTCACTCGGTTGAAAAATTGAGTTTTGTAATTTACACATCTGAAATTAAACTTATGGTAGTTTTTTATAAAGTATTTTATTAGCTAAAATCAATGTCTTTATTCATAAATATTTTCTCATTGGTGTAAAATTATCTTTGCCAACGAACTGACTTATCCTCGTAAGCAAAGCATTTCTTATCTTTATTTACATGGTACGGGTAAGTTCATGGAGGCCTCCATGTCGTTCCGCCATCTTGAAAAACTATAATACCAGAGAGGGACAAAAAGCACTAGCCTAGCTCAACTAGCCAACCTTTTTGTTCAGAGCCGGCTGACTGAAAACCATCTGAAGTGGTCAGTGAGAGGCGCTTGAAAGGCTGCACTGCACAGTACTTCATAATGCAATCCTCGTAGCCATGATAAAGCATACAAATTCATTTAAAGGGGGAACGTGTCCGGCAAATTCAAAACGAGGGTAAATATGGGGATAGCTTTTCCCAGGTGGATAGAGCTAATGAAGGAGAAGTTGTCTGCTTTCTTCTCGACAGGTAAATCGATGTTACGGTCTAAATTACAAGCTTTTTCATTCCGTGGTTATGTAATTCATTATATGGCAGCATAACAGTAGAACATGTATAGTTAAAGTCGATGAAGTGCTATTGGAAGACGTGTTGTCATAGCTTCATGGCACATAACGGCTACCGTAGTTCCAACACGCATTTGAAAAGCGAGACGGTAGAGAGCACTATGCGTTTGAATGCAAAATACAATATCACCGCTAGATGGGAGAAATTCCTACACAGCGTACCATTAAGGACTAAGTTGTAGGGTATTTGACAAAAAGCCTAGAAAATCGAGGAGGTCAAAGGGCATGCTTCCCGCTATAGTATCATCAGCTCTCTCCAAAGTCTATTCATGTGGCCTGTCGCATCAACAAAGGCTAACATTTTAAAATTCTACATATAGTTTGAGTAGATAACCGATAGTATACTCTCAGTAAAGGGGTTCACCCTGTGTTTCTCCACAATGAATAAGGATAGTTTGGGAGATACAAGAAAAGTAAAAATGATCTTAATAGATCATAGCTACCGTAGAAAAAGTAAGATCATGCTTTGAATTAAGACGAGTAAAATTAAATATTCGCTCAAGACAAACTTTACCTATGCAGCATCATGGACCACAGAGGCACATCGCGTCTCTGAACATGTGTGGTGATTTTCTAAATGATACAACTTAATCTAAATAAGAGCAATGTAGAGTCCTAGGATTTCTTTCAAAACAACAAAAACATTGTGACAACATGTTTCATGTCGCATGGACAAAAATACTGTTTGAAATAAGATCTAAGACGCCAAAGCACAGTTCTTGATTTATAAAATTTTGTATTTTATTTTTTGAACAAACGAGGTTTAGTAAAAATAATACCTTAGGTTAAATTTATGAAAATCATTTATATCATACAGAAGTAGAAGATACATAGAAGATACGATTTTAATACAACTTTACAGATTTGATTTAAACGGTCTTTTAATTTTAAAAGATCTCATTTAAAATTAAGATTATGCTTTTAAACGAGTTTAATATGAATAAAACAGTGGAACTTTGTATATGCATTGGGCATTGTGACCCCAGAGGCTCATCTGGCCTGTCACTCCTCTCCTCTCTGTGAGGGTGTGAAGCCTCATCTCACCCTGTAGTTTATCCCTGAAGGATCTGGGAGGGTTTTTGTTTATGACATCTTAAACTATTTGTCTTTTTTTTTATCAGTGCATAGATCTAGTTTCTACTACTTCTTCAGTTCTATGAAAATGTAAGGAGTTTTTATATTTTATATTTATATATATATAATTTTTATATATATTAATTTAGCTAAAACTAAGGTTAAATTGTCTGAATACATTTGTCATTATACATTGAGTTATATACTTTATTTGATTTTATGGAACCAACTTAGTGTGTGAGAGTGCAAAACAGTATGTAAAAAACAATGTAGAAATGCAGTTTTCTGTGATAGCCGTGTTTAGCTGTACGGGGTAGAATATGCTGTTACAGTACAAAAATCATTATGGCTATATTAATAACAATTATACTTTAGGTCACCGTTAAACAAAATCATTACAGTAATCTTCTAAAAGATATGAATGTATTAAAACTGTAAAGATTTCATTTAAACAATCTTTTCATTTTTAAAAGATCATTTTTAAACTTTTACGATTATGCTTTGAAATAAATTTAGTACAAACAAAACTTTGGCTCTTGAAAGGCGTTAGCAGACTAACATTACATGATGCACAGAGGCTCATATGCTCTGTCACCCTATCCTGAAGCTAACATTATTGTAAAGTAACGTATTTCTCTGAAGATGTGCTGGTGATCGGAAGGAGCTTATAAGCAGGCTATCAATGGGGCTCGGCCTGAGGCATCACAAATTCTAGTCTTCGTTGTTGCTCTCTCACTACAGATAGGCCTATGTGGGGATTTTCTCACAGATACTACTTGAGGAATCATTAAACATTTCACACAATGTGTGTGATAACTTGTGAGAGCCGCAAATTTTAAAGTTCTTTACATGCACCCTGATAAATAAAAAATATATAGTCAAGTTTTCCCCAGAGACCATCGATATAGCATATTTGTTTTTTATGAATTCATTGAATTTAATTAAAATCATATTTTTAAAAAGATCTATTTCAAACTTTTAATGCTTATACACTATGAAATAAATTTGGCAAAACATTCACAGTCTCATTATGATCACTGAACACCCCCCTCTGACTGTCAAACGCTGGTGAGAGAGAGAGAGAGAGAGAGAGAGAGAGAGAGAGAGAGAGAGAGAGAGAGAGAGAGAGAGAGAGAGAGAGAGAGAGAGAGAGAGAGAGAGAGAGAGAGAGAGAGAGAGAGAGAGAGAGAGAGAGAGAGATACTCTGGGGTTCTTTTCAACTTTAAATGGTCAATATGGACTAGCCTGGTTAAAACCAGACCATTCTCAGTTGTAACTGAGTTATGGTCTGGCAAAGCATCATAGACAAATCATTTCCAGAGGGGCGTCACCAACGGACGTCGCGGATAGACCTAAACCCAATCAGAGCGATGACGTATGCAGAGCGGCGGAAAAACATCTCTGAGTGTTGTTCTTTGCTCAGTTTTTAACTAAAAGGAAACGTTCAAATCGCTTAAAACAGACGCGATAGCTGATTCGAACGAGTGATGTTCGACGGCGGCATCCATCTTTGTAATGTAGGCTACAAAATCTGCTTCAAAATCCCAGCGCTGTCGTCATCGTGTAAAGCCCGCCCCAACGTTTCTGATTGGTGCCTCGATTTCGACGGATTGGAAATGGGCTTGAATGAGCTCTTTGCCAGACTAACTTTCAGAGCAAATCTAAATTTGCCGGAAGTTGTCTGGGTATTCCCAGGCTAAATATGGACATCTATGTGATAGGAGCTGTTTCAACCCTGGTGAAAATGTAAGATGATTTTATTTTTATCTAAATCTAACATTATTGGTACAGTACATTTGTAAAATATTTATTTTAAATGAACAGAATGCTTTTCAACTTCAGTAATTTAGTAAGATTTTTTAATGAACAGCATGATTTTCAACTTCAGTAATTTAGTAAGATTTTAAATGAACAACATGCTTTTCAACTTTAGTTAAATTAGTAAACTATTTATTTTATATATGATATATTTTAATTTATACACTTTTAAAAGGAACACAATGCTTTTCAACTGTTGTGTAAGATATTTCTCAATGGGCTCAGGAATATGGGATGATTATAGTATCAAAATGATTAACACGTGCAAGCACACTTATCAATGAACTTGATACATGTTGCAGAAATGTTTTATCCATGCCTTTCAACTTGCGTGTGCAAAATTCTAAATTGAATGAATGTGAAGCAATTTGTACAAATAGAGACATTTTTGTGAATACAAATGGTTTCCTTTGTATTAGTGTATCATAATTTGCGCATGCAACACAGAAGATGTGCATGTGTGGATCAGGTGACACGCGTGCATTCATTGACGTCTTTTCTTTGTCGATCTCACTTGATTCATTTGGATTTTGAGACTTTCTTTTCGCGGTTTTTAAGCATTTCACAACCCACACACAAACAACTACAAATGAATAGGCCTGGTGCTATTTATTAATGTGTGCACAACTACCCATCTATTTGACAAATTCACAAATGTGCGTCACTACATTTAAACTAATACAATACAACTTGTGTGTGCAAAATCCAAAATCACATGAATGTGCAGCATTTTGTACAAATAGAGACATAGTTGTTAATACAAAACCTCGATTTTGTATTAATGTAGGCCAGAATTTGTGCATGCAACAAGTAAGATGTGCATTTGTGGATCAGGTAACACGCGTGCATTTATTGACTCGTTTCTTAGTCGATCCTATTTGATTCATTTGAATTTTGAGACTTTCATTTCGCGGGTTTCGCCTTGCACGATCCACACACAGCTGTCTGAGAAAACCTGCTACCACTAGATGGCAGTATTCTGCTGAAACAGACAACGGCAGCATAATCAAGCGTTCTTCCGCATTTAAGACGCTTAATGAGAGTGATATTGAAGCACCAAATTTAGTACACAATAATATAGGCCTACCCTATTAATAAAGCATACTTTATAGAGGTAAACAGATAACATCAGATTATGAACAACACCCATAGAAAACCATAATAAAACGCTTAACGTGCTATCGCGCGTTGCATGTTCAATAAGGTGTATTGGCTATTAAGTTTAAATATCACCGTCTTACTGCATTGACGTTAAGCTTTTTCTTTATAATATTATGCTCTATGGGAGGAAAACTATATAGCCTACAGACAAGAGACTACATGAACGCAACGTACGGCGTTTCAAGTTAATAAAATGTTCCTTCCCGAGCCTGTTAAAAAGAAAAAGCTTAACACGAAATTCTGCAGTTGCGTTTAACTTTGCATGTGAATGGGAGAGCAACCGGTCCGAGAGCGCAGTGAAGTAAGTTTTAGGTTTGATATTCGCCACATTTTATATAGGGACCATCTACAAACTCCACTCACAGTCAAAAAAATATAAACGTCCAGTCATTCATTCAAATGTTATATTATAACCTTGGAAGTCTAGTGGGCAGACTGACTTGCCTACTGTTACTGTATGTCCAGCCAATATCTCGATTGAACAGTACAATTTTTTTAATTACTGTAAATTGTTTTTCTATTCATGTTCCAAAGGTTGTAGTACGTTCCTAGTGATAAGTCAGGTGAAATTTTACATTATTCACCTGTAAGTCACCAAAAACCCGTTTGGTTAATTACAGTAATTTGTATATAAAATAATAATAGTTTACTGTAAATAGGCTACATGAAGGGAGGTATTGGGACAATTACACCTGTAGTAAGCAAGCCTAGTCACTAGGAACATACTACAACCATTTTGAACATGAAAAAACCCTTTTGGTGAATTACAGTATTTTTCTGCAGAATACAGGCTACATGAAGGGAAGTATTGTCCAAATTTTACTTGTAAGTCAGTCTTACAGAAACCTTCTAAGAGCTTCTACGGAATTTGAAAATGTCTGTTATTAAATTTTAAAAGTAATTGAATTAAAACAAATTATACGTTTTAACCACTGATCTATATAGAATGACATTATATAGATCAGTGGTTTTAACGCAGTTAGTGGAATTGGCAGACGTTCCCTTGTGCATCATGAGCTGTGGTTAGCGCAGCTCTGTTTTTAATATTTAAAAACAGACATTTTCAAATTCCAAAGCTTGTATACTATGTATACAATGTGTAGTCAGATAAAAAATAAGCATATAATATGAACGCAACTGCGAAATTTCACCTTTTTTTTTAACAGGAAGGAAAATGCCATTAACTTGAAACGCCTTGTCTGTAGGCTATATAGTTTTCCTCCCATAGAGCATATTATAAAGAAACAGCTTAACGTCAATGCAGTAAGACGGTGATATTTAAACTCAGTAGCCAATATACTGTAGGCTATTGAACATGCAACTAATGGTTTTCTATGGGTGTTGTTCATAATCTGATGTTATCTGTTTACCTCTATAAAGTATGTTTTATTAATAGGGTAGGCCTATATTATTGTGTACTAAATTTGGTGCTTCAATATCACTCTCATTAAGCGTCTTAAATGCGGAAGAACGCTTGATTATGCTGCCGTTGTCTGTTTCAGCAGAATACTGCCATCTAGTGGTAGCAGGTTTTCTCAGACAGCTGTGTGTGGATCGTGCAAGGCGAAACCCGCGAAATGAAAGTCTCAAAATTCAAATGAATCAAATAGGATCGACTCAGAAACGAGTCAATGAATGCACGCGTGTCACCTGATCCACAAATGCACATCTTACTTGTTGCATGCACAAATTCTGGCCTACATTAATACAAAATCGAGGTTTTGTATTAACAACTATGTCTCTATTTGTACAAAATGCTGCACATTCATGTGATTTTGGATTTTGCACACACAAGTTGTATTGTATTAGTTGAAATGTAGTGACGCACATTTGTGAATTTGTCAAATAGATGGGTAGTTGTGCACACATTAATAAATAGCACCAGGCCTATTCATTTGTAGTTGTTTGTGTGTGGGTTGTGAAATGCTTAAAAACCGCGAAAAGAAAGTCTCAACATCCAAATGCATCAAGTTGGATCGACAAAGAAAAGACGTCAATGAATGCACGCGTGTCACCTGATCCACACATGCACATCTTCTGTGTTGCATGTGCAAATTATGATACATGAATACAAAGGAAAACATTTGTATTCACAAAAATGTCTCTATTTGTACAAATTGCTTCACATTCATTCAATTTAGAATTTTGCACACGCAAGTTGAAAGGCATGGATAAAACATTTCTGCAACACATATCAAGTTCATTGATAAGTGTGCTTGCACATGTTAATCATTTTGATACTATAATCATCCCATACAGGAACGTGTCACAAAAACAGATACCAGGCCAGCCACACGCTGGTGTGACAGAGAAAAGACTTCAGCGGAAACACTTGTGGGTTTTTTTTTTCAACCATGGTGAAACATTAAGATGATTTTATTTTTGTTTTATTTATATACTTTTAATTGAACAGCATGGTTTTTCAACTTGAGTCAGTGTCAAATATTTGTGAATGACTAAATGTACATTTTATAACCAATTCATTTAAATGAACATAATGCTTTTTCAACTTCTGTGTGAGATAAACCTTCAACGTCCCCAGCAATGCGGAGGGAGGGGAATTCCTGCTTTGACACACACACACACACACACATACATAGTGCGCTCCCTATGTTTTGAGTCAGTGTGAGATCATTCATGCATTGCATTGTTTTTGAATGAAACTAATACATTTTTAACTGTTTGCAATTTTTTTGTGGCTCCATTTCATTTAAACTTTTTGTGTGAGGTTTTACATAAGCTGTATGTTTTTTTCTTCAACTCTCTAATACATTTTTAACTGTTTGGAATATGTTTGTGGCTCCATTTTATTTAAACTGAAATGCTTGGTTCAGTGAATAGTTCTACATTTATTTAAACTTTTTGTGTGAGGTTTTAGTAAGATTTTATTTTATATTCTTTTACAGAACAGATAAACTTCCAATTTTTTTTTCTTATCACTTTCACAGCTGCCTGTGATAAGCTCAGGGTTATGGAGGGGATGCGGTGACAAAACACCAACTTCAAACGATCTAACTAACTGTCATCATCAAAGCCAATACATCTCAAACTATCTGTCACAATCAATCATTTTGACAGGAGGTGCAGGCTAGTAACTACCGAGGAACTCCCGCACACTATCAGAACTTGCTTGTAACAAAATTTATTAACATTTATTATTATTAATTTTATTATTATTTATTAGCAACGATTCGGTCTCACGACCTTCATCAGGCATAGAATGGCGTGATGAAGGTCATGAGGCCGAAACGTTGCTAATACATTTTGTGTATGCAAGTTCTGATAGTGTGCAGGAGTTCCTAGTTTGCAGATTGTCGACCGATCGTTTTTGGTAATTTTTTCCTACGCACCTATTATCTGCAGCTGTGCGCTGTTTTTTTGTTTAGTTGTTTAAAAATGAAAAATATCAAAAGCATATCAAAGAACTAATGCTTCCTTTAGGGAAAATGAACACGGATGTCACCTGCAAAGCGTCTTGAGACTTAAATACTCACCTTAATCAACATTTATCTACATACAGATATATTCCCAAAATCCACCAAATTTTCCATCAAGTAAGCTACCCTTAAATTCATTTTAAAGGTTTCTATGAAGCACTCTAATAGTCCGTAATGTAAAAAAAATCGATTATGGCTGTTAAAATGGCGAAACACTATGAACATTTACTTTCATTTTTTATTTGTGACAGAAAGCAATGATGACATGTTACGCGGGCGATAGGCTACGTGAACAGGCTCGTTTGAGACGCACCCTAGACCAGTGGTTCTCAACTCCAATCCTCGGGATCCACTGCTCTGCACATTTTGTATGTCTCTCTTATCTGACACACTCAGTTCAGTTCATAGAGTCTATCCTAATGAGCTGAGGATCTGAATCAGGTGTGTTAAATAAGGGAGACATACATAATGTGCAGAGCAGTGGGTCCCGAGGACTGGAGTTGAGAACCACTGCCCTAGACTGTAAAAAAAAAAAAAAGAAAAAAAAAAAAGCCTAGCCTGGAATTAAGATGAGACCGCTGCAGTGAGGGGAGGAGTGAAACAAGTGCAGGTCAGCAGGTGAGATGGATAGTTTTTTCCTGTATAATATTCTCCTGTCTCTCCGTGCCGCATCGAGATAAAAACATCTCAACTTTTCAGAATGCCGCAAGAGCACCGTAGGTCACGTAGCTGATGGTTGCTTAACAACGACAGACGCCCCCGGAGCACCACCGCCCTAGCGCTTTTGAAACAGGAGAACGCGGCGCGCCAAGCGTTTTCTACGCATTTTTAGGCGCTATAGGGACGTCCCGCGTGACAGTCTAAAGGCCCATACACACCAGGACGAATATCAGCGCGTGTTATTCGCCAGCGTTTTTCAACGCGTTTGTGTTCACACCCAAGCGATTTTCGCTGACGATGAGCCGACTGAACATGCCAATGCATTCCCTGACATTAGATGGCGCTTAATGTAAAACAGAAATATTCCCATGTGGTAGTCGCTGTCACGTTTGTCATATAGTGCTTTATGTTCCGACATCAACGAGACCAGCAGCTCTACATTCATCTTGCCCTGCATCTTCCTCGTCTTATTTCTCCTCGGCAGTGTAGTAGACGCTACTTGGCGTATATCTTCTTCGCCGTTGCGTATGTGTGCTCGGCAAGACCGTTTTGTGTTTGCGCGCCCCCAAGTTGTGTTTTACTGTAACTTCAGAAGCTCCAGACACGCGAGTAAAAGCGCCAATCTCATTGGTTGGATAGTTTTTGACGCGGTGCGTCAAACCCAAAAAACGAACCCGAGGCTTTTTTTTTTTTAAATGACGCTTTTACGCGTGGCGTTATTCGTGTCGGTGTGCACACTCATATTGGCGCCCTTTGTTTAGTCACGAGGCGTTAAACGTCGGCGAATATCGCGCGCGAAATTCGTCCCGGTGTGAACAGGCCTTAAGTCACACTTTAAGCTCTAGTTCACGCTAAGGAACCGAGAGTTGTCATCCAGTCTCTTTGGTAGAGAGAGAGAGAGACGAGGAAAACAAACAAACATGCAATTGGAAATTATCGCGGCCAGAAAAAATTTAGAGCTCTTTTTTTTTAATCGTGCGATTAATTGATTTATTGACTTTAGCGACAGGCCTAGTTCAGATGTTCTCGTTTATTATCTTATTCATAAGTGTTTATAAAAACCTTGCACGAACACTCCCATAATCATTATTCAGATCACCGCTAGGGGGGCTTGAGATCATCATGGGGGGGCTAAGGTCCTGACACTCCCTGTGCCAGTCTCTGGCTTTACGCTGTATACAGGTAAGTTTGGCCGTTTCTCCATAACGAGGTAGGGTAAGGAGTTCCAGCGATCCTGTAACTTACTCTTTCCTGTAATGGCCAGGTTCTTAATAAGGGCCCGATCTCCTTTCTCCAAAGTCTGATGTTTCACTTTACGGTCGTACAGTCTCTTGTTCCTTTGCTGTGTCTTTAGAGAACTCTCAGAGGCTAAGTGGTAGGCATTCTGCAGCTTTTTTTTTCTCATTCTCTCAACATACTGCTGATGTTTCATCCCACTCTCACCAGCCCCCGAAGCCCCAAAGCATACATCCACCAGAAGATGAGCCTCTCTCCCGAACAACAGATAATAAGATGAGTAACCAGTTGCTTCATTTTTACTACAATTGACTTAATGCACAGCTGCACTACTTCCTGAACTTAAGCCAGCTCCTTTATTTCCTGTCTTACATTATTGGACACACTGATTAATTCAGGTGTGCCGGACCTCAGTAGTCATAGCAACAATAATCAGACACACCTGGATTAA
Organism: Rhinichthys klamathensis goyatoka; assembly: GCF_029890125.1. Taxonomy (NCBI): domain Eukaryota; kingdom Metazoa; phylum Chordata; class Actinopteri; order Cypriniformes; family Leuciscidae; genus Rhinichthys; species Rhinichthys klamathensis. The sequence goes on from NW_026606971.1 coordinate 125,573, forward strand.
TCAGTGTGTCCAATAATGTAAGACAGGAAATAAAGGAGCTGGCTTAAGTTCAGGAAGTAGTGCAGCTGTGCATAAAGTCAATTGTACGCACACACCAACTGACTGATACTTTGGCTCTACCTGTTCTTCTCGGCAGGATCCAGGGTACCCAGCATGGAAAGAAGAGTTTGATTGAAACGCTCAGGCTGCGTGTCTCCTTGAGGGTGGTAAGGTGATTCCCAGAATTCCAAGAAGTTCTTTGATGAGCCTACTTTCAAAGTCACGCCCTGGTCAGAGTGAATACATGCAGGCAAACCATAATGTATGAAAAACTTTTCAACAAGGATCTTGGCCACTGTTAATGCTTTCTGGCCTCTTGCAGGATATGCCTGAGCAAAGCGGGTGAAATGATCTGTGATGACCAGCACGTTGGAGATTCCCTTTGAGTCAGGTTCAATAGACAGGAAATCGATACAGAGAAAATCTTGTGGGCCACTGCATGTTATGCTATTCATGTAAGCCAATTTTTGAGGTAAAGTCTTCCTAGCGATACATCATCCACATTCCTTCACATACTGCTTCACATCTTTGTTCATGCGTGGCCAGTAGAAACGATCTTTGCAAAGTTCTGTGGTTCTCTCAATTCCAAGGTGACCTGACTCGTCATGAAGAGACTGTAGCACCTGGGCCCAGTATCTTTCTGGTAAATCTAGCTGCTGTCTCTCTCTCCCGCTGGTACTTGTCGTAACTCGGTACAAGATGTTGTGGCGAATGTTCAACTGTGCGATGATGGGGTCTTGCTCTTGTGCCAGTCTCAATTCAGAGTTGGACAACTGCTCCTTTTGTCCCATTTCCAACTGTATTGGACAAACATACACAGAGGGAATGGTTTCGTTGTCTTCCCCAGAAGTTCCCCCACCGCGCCTATGTTGGACTCAGGGGAACTGGAACTGTGTGGAGAAAACAAGGCCTGTATGTCAGTCATAGATTTTCCTTCATCTGTAAAGAACTTTGACAATTTCTTGGAAAACTCAGAGGTTGAAACATCAACAGGTGCCACTACCACTTTCCACGACTCTTCTCCATCAGGCCGCAATAGATCAGCTGGAATGTGGGCAGGGTCGATGACCTCACGACACTCACGTAGCACCAAGAGGGTACCAGGACTTGGCCTCAATCTTGAGTCTCTAACTCGCACTCTTCCAAAAACTTTCACAGTCTGAACAGCATCTTCAATACTTGCTACTTCGGTAGTTGCAGGTACGCCAATCAACAGTATAGCATGAGGCTCCTCAATCTCTGCCTCCTTACACCATTTGGAGAGTTCAGCGAGCAGAAGTGGGCTACTTCCAAAGGCCATGCTGAAACTTCAGGCAGATAATTATCAGTTAACTTATTTACGCTTAAAATATAACTAAGCTCTTGTTTTCAGTGTCTCTTTTGTCTTCATCAGGGTAAAAGGAAGTAACATCTCGGGCGAGCCCCCAAATTATGTAGCGCCCCTACCCTTGACCTTTAATAGGGTGGAGCAGGTTCTAAAATTGTCTCTCGACTTTATGATGATGTCCCTCCTATTACCCTAGTTCACTACTGTACCCAGATTAACTATATTTATATTATTTTAGTAATGTGATTATATTGACTGGAATGAACCCAACAGAGAAAACCCTAAATCAACCACAAAAATAAAATAAAATAAATGAATATGGTATTAATATACCCTGGAATGAGTTATCAAAAGTCAGAAGTGTATATCACTTTCGATAAATACCTGTCCAAATACCTGTTGTACTTCACAAATTCTCAGAAAATTGATCTCGTAAATTAAATGAATTTCACCTCAAATAATATTCATTGACCCATGGAAATAACAGCAGACACAGATAAATGCAATGGGGAACAATCAGTATCCCATAGTACACTTAGGTCGTATCAAAACCACAAACAACAGTATTAAACACCAAAATAACAGAACAACAGTCGATTTAAAAGCGTGGGCACACACACACACACCAGTCAAAACAACCCACCCCGTTGCAGGCCTGTTAAGTTGCTGGGGAGCGTTGTGGCCTTGAAAACAGCAAATGGCCTCTTCACTCGAATGAGCCAAAATAAATCAACTGATCACCTGAACAAACCGATGAACTCCGCGATTTTCCTACTTGGAAGCGGCTGATCGTCTTGTTGTCTCCTGGCAACCAGTAGCAGGGCAGCGAGGTCCGGACCCCGGAACTTTAACTCAGTCATACAAATCACGATTCACAAGTCTTTGGAATTAATTAAACTCAGATCACTATTTTAAGACAAACTGCCCTCTGGTTTCTCACTCTCAGCCTCTATAATGAAGCTTCGTGCTGTGCTGGGAAGCAGGCTCAGAGAACCCTTAACTCTTATATTATACTCTTGTGCGGAGTATAAAACACACAGGCAAAGAAAACGAAAGTCCTCAAAACGCTGGATAAAAGTTTAAAACACTGATTAAGTCGTTGTTTTCACCTTATGTTTTAGTCTTAAACTCACAACTAACAGAACTCACCCTCTCACGATCGCAAATCTCCCTCCTACTCACGATCGGCAAATCTCCCTCCTACTCACGATCGGCAAATCTCCCTCTCCCCCTCTCCAATCAGAAGTTCGCTTATCTTCACAGAGGCGGGAATAAGTAAAACAACAACCAATCACCAATAAATGGACAAGCATGCTGGGCAAAGACACGTGTTTAGCATGTACATCCCAATCAAACTTTCATGTAACTCTTAAAGGGGCAGTACATATTAAATGAACACGCAGACCCATAAAACATATAAATACATATTTAATAAAATAAATAGCAGTAAATAGCTGTTAAGGTACTTAATAATAACCCTCACTGGGTTACACACACACACACACACACATATATATATATATATATATATATATATATATGTGTGTGTGTATGTGTGTGAATGAATATTCTGGGTGGATAAAACAAATTTGAAAATAAAATAAAATATGTTAAATTATTTAAAATGTATATAATGTTATAAAATATTTAGACAAAAGCAAACCAAGATTGAGCTGATTTACAAAACCAAAAACGTCCCCGTAATAACAAGGTCCCGAGTCCCGACTCCAAGTGCCATAGTATGTGCTTATTTGCGGGACTTCCGGTGTGTCCATATATGTCAGCGTGGCTGCGGCGCAGTGGATTGTGGGTAGGTCCTCGGGTCGGCCATAGCATTAGCAGTGTTTCCCCGCGGCTGAAAGAGAGAACAGAGTCATGACGGGATTCAGAGGTTTCGCTCATCTCTCCGTGAGTCCTCCTTCTCTCACACTGCACGGCTTGCTCCCCGCTGTTTAAATGTCGTGTTTTAAACACATACGCGCTTTTTAGGGTCACCACAAGCGTCTCATTGCAGTGTTGCGGGCTAATGCTGCTAGTGTCATTGATGAGCCGGTGTTTGGCCAGCGAGCAGCCGCTGGAAACTTTCCTCTCTTTATTAAACACCCGAACACACTGATCACGGACCCGGCAGATCCCGGTGTCCTGATAGTGCTGGTTTATTGTGAATCTGTTGCTGTTTCTGTGATGAAGGTCACCGTGACACACACACTGATACTGTACTTTCAGTCACATGTTACCTTTGACCCGGTCATCATCATCATCGTCCAGGATCATGATGAGACCTTTAGATCATAAACAATATGATGATGGAGTCTGGGTTCATAGGAAAACCGAGGGAAATCAGGGATTAAATTTAAAAATTGTGATTTCTAGGTTTGAAAAAAATATTGAAAATTGACAAATTAAAAAATAAACGTTTGGTTAAATGTTTATGTTCTACACTGATAAAAGGCCTTTTGATTTTACTCTTTTTTTTAAATGTATTAAGGCAAGTGGGTTGCGCAACATTTCTTAAAGGGACAGTTCACCTAAAACTGTAAACGTTGCCATCATTTATTCACCCTTATGTATGAGTTTCTTTCTTCTGTCGAACACAAAAGAAGATATTTTGAAGAATGTCGGAAACCAAACAGTTCACAGACCCCGTTGACTTTTTATTTACTTTTTATTTACCATCCATCAACTGTTTGGTTTCCGACATTCTCCACAATATCTTCTTTTGTGTTCGACAGAAGAAAGAAACTCAAACAGGTTTAAAACAACATGATGACATTTTATTATATTTTGGGTGAACTATCCCTTTAATTAGTTATTTTAGTTGAAGTCAGTCGATGTTTTTATGTTATGTCGACTCATATTGATCAGATTTTGATTTCGAGTTGTTAGCGTTTGACAGGTATTCCTTTTTAGTCTTAAAGTCACCATTAAATCAAAATTGACAATCGTTATTTGTTTATGGAATATTGCAGTATTTTGCAGTGACATCTCTTCTCTGAATTATATAATTATAAATGTATTACAATAGAAAACAATTATTTTTTAGTAAAGAAATACATTACTCTTGTACAGTGGAATTTAGATACCTCTCAATTAAATAACACTATCAATAATAATAATATTAAATCATCAAAACTTTAAGGAATAATCCAATTTTCTTCCACATTTTAATTTTAACAGTATAAAGCTCAGTTTTGTGCATTATGTTGTTTGACAAAAAAGTTTGTTTCATTTCATATGATTAAAAGATAAATTGAATTAATGTTTTATGTCTTCATTTGATTATGAGAAAATACACAACACATACTTTGTGTGTGTGGGGGGGGGGGGGGGGGGAGATGTTTCATAGAAATTATTTTTTTAATTATTTAAATGGTTGTTTTTATGAATTCAATTATTTAGACATTCTTTTTGATTATTAATTATTTTTAATTTAATTAAAACATTACAATGGAATCCATGAAACAGAGAATTTGGTAAAAAAAATAAAGCGGAATTTGAGGAAGAAAATTTTAATATTTAATAGTGCCATAAACATGTAATATTTGTCAAACCTTTAACACATTTTAAAGTTTCATGATTTCAATTAATTAGACATGCTTTTTGATTACTAAAAAGTTTATTTAACCATTAAAATGTCCCAAAAATTAAAAGGAAAAAAAAAGAATTCAGAAAAATTGAATGGAGAAAAATAAAATAAAACGCAATTTGGTAAAAAATAAAACTGAATTTTGGAGAATTTTTTATTTATTTATGACATAATTATTTTTTTTCTTCCTCAAATTCAGTTTTATTTTTTATGAAATTATCTGTGTTCTAGATTCCAATTTAATGGTTTAATTAAAAAGAATGTCTAATTAATTTAATTCATAAACAACCAATAATAATAATGCAATTTAATAATTTAATAATAATAAAAAAATCTATGAAATGTTTTTCCCCCCACAAATCTTGTCGTAAGCTTCACGAAGGGGTGTTCTGGTGTTCTCACAGTGAGTGTTTCCCCAGAGACGCTGTTACGCCTCCGCCAGGAGGAGCGAGGCGCTGACCGAACCTCTGCTGACCCGAAAGCCTGCAGCTCCACCAGCCCTGACGCCACAGGACGTCCAGGTGAAGTTGTGTGTGTGTGTGTGTGTGTGGTCACATGACCCCTGCTGCTCTTCTGACGCTGTGGTCTGCTGCAGGTGTCCAAGCTGCCCAGCGGCCTCCTCGTGGCCTCTCTGGAGAACTACTCCCCCGCCTCTAAAGTCGGCGTGTTTGTGAAAGCCGGGAGTCGATATGAGACCGCGGAAAACCTGGGAGCCACTCACATGCTGCGGTTAGCCGGCAGTCTGGTGCGTTCACACACACCAGCAATGAATACATAGCAGTATATGTGACCCTGAGTCACAAAACCAGCCACAGGTCGCACGGGTGTATTACATGGTGAACACATTACATGGGCCAAAATTATCGTATGCCAAAAATCATTAGGATATTAAGTGAAGATCATGTTCCATGAAGATATTTTGTAAATTTCCTACCGTAAATATATAAAACATTTATTTTAGTGAGTGATACAGCACAATCGCGAACATAAATGGACAACTTTAAAGGCGATTTTCTCAATGTTTCGATTTTTTTTTGCACCCTCAGATTCCAGACTTTCAAATAGTTGTATTTCGGCCAAATCCAAACGTATAAATCTCAATTTTAAAAATGTTTTACCCATGTGACTGGTTTTGTGGTCCAGGGACACGCATAGCAATTATATAGCAGTGAGGTTTATTGTATTTGTTCTGTCTATAGTCCGTTACACCTGACTTCCTATATACCTATTAAAACCCACACTTCACCCAGTGGCCAACAGTGGAACTACAACACATTATAAATCTAGCGTACTGGCTCTTGCAATCATACTGAATCTGCTCTGTGTGAGTTGATCAGACGTGCAGGGGATGTTTCTGTGTGTATAAGTGTGTTGTGTGTTTCAGACCACTAAAGGTGCGTCAGCCTTCAGGATCTGTCGGGGTCTGGAGGCAGCGGGAGCCAGTTTGAGGTCAGCTTTTTCTTATAGTTATCCTTGAATACTTTCTGTATCGCACGCTATCGTTCCTCTCACTGTCCGGTTTCACTTGCTGGTGTTTAGCGTGACGTCTTCGAGGGAACACATGGTGTATTCTCTGGACTGTCTACGGGATGATTTGTGAGTATCTCGCAGGAAATAAGCAGTAGATGTGTGTGAAAGCGTAGATATAGCTTTAAAAACCACACCGAATATTACGATAACGGCACAGAGAAACAATATCGTTGGAATCACTTTCGGCTGATAAACGATAAACATTGTCAGCCAATCAGGATCCATCCTAAAAACACAACACTTTTGTTTTTGCCCCCATTTTTAATGAGCTGAACTCAAAGATCTAAGACTTTTTCTATGTACACAAAAGGAACTATCCCTTTAATAAGGGGAATTTAAGGCGTTGTGTCAGTAAAGAAAAAAATTGAGTGTGTAATAATGACTTGAATCTTTTATTATGGCTTACCCGGTTTTGATGTAAAGTAAATGGAGTCTGAGTCGACTCTGAAAAACCTTGAAACAAACACTCCTATTGTACGTGAGTCTTCTGAAGCCATTGGGCAGTTGTTAAAACAGACTCAAATGTATAGTTTTATTCAGTTATTTATTTATTACTTTGGGTTAACTATCATTTAAAATGTCTGTTTGTTTTAAGTCTAAATCAACTGCGAACTTTAATCCCTAACTAAGTAAATCAGTAGTTTTATCATTATTATTTTGTGTATTTTACTCAAATCCATTGTGTGAGATTATTTGTCAGTATTCAGTTTTATTAGTTGTATGTCTCCTTGGCATCAAGAATTGCTAATTTTTTTATTGTTACTGTGGCAAACAATGTGGATATAGCAGATACTGCAGTTGCAAAATGACGGTCTAAAAGATTGGATTTGAAAACTAATGGTGTGTGTGTGTGTTTGTGTGTGTGTGTAGTGAGGGCGTGATCGAGTACCTGATCAATGTGACCACTGCCCCTGACTTCAGACCCTGGGAGTTGTCTGACCTCTCGCCGAGGATCCAGATCGACAAGGCCGTTGCAGACCAGAGCCCACAGATCGGTACCGCACACACCGATACCAGCAGACATGAGTGTGTGACGTCATCTGAGGACACGCGGAGTCTGACGCTGATGTGTGTTTTCCCTGCACAGGTGTTATTGAGAAGCTGCATGAAGCTGCGTATAAGAACGCGTTATCCAACTCGCTGTACTGTCCAGACCACATGGTGGGGAGGATCGGCGTTGATCTTGTGAGTGGCTGACCGCAGCTCTTCATCTGTTGTGTTTCCTGAGCCGTTTGCTAACTCTTCTCCTTCTGCTCTTCAATTCCAGCTGCAGCAGTTCTTCGCCAATAATTACGCCAGTGCCAGGATGGCTCTCGTTGGATTAGGTAAGACTTTCTCTTGAATCTCATGCAAGTCTACTTGCTTGGTCAAAAATGTGGTTTGTTTGCTCTTATACATAAAACACAAGGCTTCTTCGGATATTGCCTTTCATGTGGTGTGTATTATAGCTGTTAATGTAAATGGTCTGCAAAGTTTTAAAGATCAAAGTGCAGGATAAATGGAGATTTTGTCTCCTAAAAGAAAGAACCGAGTCTGAAACGAGTCATCAGTAATTCCAGTCACTTCCTGCTGAACCTACATAGGTTTGTTACAAATTTGCATAATGCCAGCCAATGGTCAGAGCAGAGTAGACCAATCACAACAGACTGAGTCGTCTGACCAATCAGAGCAGAGTAGACCAATCACAACAGACTGAGCCATCTGACTAATCAGAGCAGAGTAGACCAATCACAACAGACTGGACCATCTGACCAATCAGAGAAGAGTAGACCAATCACAACAGACTGGGCCATCTGACCAATCAGAGCAGAGCAGACCAATCACAACAGACTGGGCCATCTGACCAATCAGAGAAGAGTAGACCAATCACAACAGGCTGGGCCATCTGACCAATCAGAGAAGAGTAGACCAATCACAACAGACTGGACCGTCTGACCAATCAGAGAAGAGTAGACCAATCACAACAGACTGGACCATCTGACCAATCAGAGCAGAGTAGACCAATCACAACAGACTGGACCATCTGACCAATCAGAGCAGAGTAGACCAATCACAACAGACTGGGCCATCTGACCAATCAGAGCAGAGTAGACCAATCACAACAGACTGGGCCATCTGACCAATCAGAGCAGAGTAGACCAATCACAACAGACTGGGCCATCTGACCAATCAGAGCAGAGTAGACCAATCACAACTGACTGGGTCATCTGACCAATCAGAGCAGAGTAGACCAATCACAACAGACTGGGCCATCTGACCAATCAGAGCAGAGTAGACCAATCACAACTGACTGGGTCATCTGACCAATCAGAGCAGAGTAGACCAATCACAACAGACTGGGCCATCTGACCAATCAGAGCAGAGTAGACCAATCACAACAGGCTGGGCCATCTGACCAATCAGAGAAGAGTAGACCAATCACAACAGACTGGACCGTCTGACCAATCAGAGAAGAGTAGACCAATCACAACAGACTGGACCATCTGACCAATCAGAGCAGAGTAGACCAATCACAACAGACTGGACCATCTGACCAATCAGAGCAGAGTAGACCAATCACAACAGACTGGGCCATCTGACCAATCAGAGCAGAGTAGACCAATCACAACAGACTGGGCCATCTGACCAATCAGAGCAGAGTAGACCAATCACAACAGACTGGGCCATCTGACCAATCAGAGCAGAGTAGACCAATCACAACTGACTGGGTCATCTGACCAATCAGAGCAGAGTAGACCAATCACAACAGACTGGGCCATCTGACCAATCAGAGCAGAGTAGACCAATCACAACAGGCTGGGCCATCTGACCAATCAGAGAAGAGTAGACCAATCACAACAGACTGGACCGTCTGACCAATCAGAGAAGAGTAGACCAATCACAACAGACTGGACCATCTGACCAATCAGAGCAGAGTAGACCAATCACAACAGACTGGGCCATCTGACCAATCAGAGCAGAGTAGACCAATCACAACAGACTGGGCCATCTGACCAATCAGAGCAGAGTAGACCAATCACAACAGACTGGGCCATCTGACCAATCAGAGCAGAGTAGACCAATCACAACAGACTGGGCCATCTGACCAATCAGAGCAGAGTAGACCAATCACAACAGACTGGGTCATCTGACCAATCAGAGCAGAGCAGACCAATCACAACAGACTGGGTCATCTGACCAATCAGAGCAGAGCAGACCAATCACAACAGACTGGACCATCTGACCAATCATACCAGAATAGACCAATCACAACAGACTGGACCATCTGACCAATCAGAGCAGAGTAGATGATAGACCGAATCTTTTATCGAACCAGTTCACACACGGTTAGAAAAGAGCTGAAGCTGCAATTCTGAGATAATTTAAGTTCTTTTCGGTCTTTGATGGATGTAAACATGTTGTTGGAGACCTTAAAACAAAATAAGTAGCCTTTAAAACAGCATAATAGGGGCATGTCGAAAAGACAAAAATACTGTTTTGTAGCTTCTATTAACTAGCCCAGACCGTGTGATGAGTGAATGTTGTTGATGATGATTGTGTGTGTGTGTGTGTGTGTGTAGGAGTCAGTCATGCTGCTCTGAGGAAGGCGGGAGAGCGGTTCAGTGGACACTCAGGGGCCGGGGCACCAGGAGCCGCAGCCGTTTACCGTGGCGGTGAGTGAGCACATGCGTTTCCCTGCAGTGATGATCGTGTGTGTGGGACTGATGAGTGAGCGGTGGTGTTCTGCAGGAGAGCTGCGTGTGCAGACTGGAGGAGGGCTGGTCCACGCGCTGATGGCCTGTCAGGGGGCCGTGACGGGCTCCGCCGAGGCCAACGCCTTCAGTGTCCTGCAGAGGCTTCTGGGAGCCGGACCACACGTCAAGAGAGGGTCCAACGTCACCAGCAGACTCAGCCAGGGCATCGCCAAGGCCACCGCTCAGCCCTTCGATGTGAGGAACGCTCTTGTGTCTTCACTGCTCTGAAGGACACATGCTTACACAAGCGCGCGCTTAGTGCTGGGCAAAACATTATATCATGGTATTTTTCAAACAGATACCGGTTTCACGGTTTATGACTTTTTTTGGGGGGGTTTCAAGCATGACTGGGTGTTAACCACATTTTCTGCTGATTGAGAGAGGGAATACTGCAGTAGATTGACTTATAATGCCCTATTTTACTGTCATGAGGGAATATTGTAGACAAAATCCACACTAATATTAATACAGGTTTGCAGTGTTTACAAAGAGCTCCAACAGGAGGCGTTTTAGGAGCGGCAGAAACAGCGGTTTCCACGGTAACGGCTGTACACAAAGCAGTTTCCCCGGTAACGGCTGTACACAAAGCAGTTTCCCCGGTAACGGCTGTACACAAAGCGGTTTCCCCGGTAACGGCTGTACACAAAGCGGTTTCCACGGTAACGGCTGTACACAAAGCAGTTTCCCCGGTAACGGCTGTACACAAAGCGGTTTCCCCGGTAACGGCTGCACACAAAGCAGCGCAGCGCTTATAAACGCTGCTTTATCATGAAAGATAAAGAAAGATTAAATGAAAATAATATCGAAACTTTTCTAAAGACCGTCAGTTCACTTTAGATACATTCATATAAAAACACCCGTGCCACATTTTGACTTTGAAACGTGCAGCGCTCGTGTTTATTCAACGATAAAGGCTTTTGGTAAATCTATTTGTGGCGGGCTGTGTGGATATTGTGAACCAATGTATGGGAAACACTGTAATATAATTTGACAGCTATAATAGTTTATCCTATTCATCTCCACCGTCACGTGTAGTAACACACACAGATGTGCATCGCCACAGTGTAACAGTGAAAATACCCTCTCAAATAACCGCGTTCCCAACATTGGTAAAGCGATATACACCAGTATTGCTGTATATTAAAAATTGATATCATAACAAAAACAAACACTGGGATTCGGTATGAACCGGTATATAGCGCCCAGCACTACTCTTGCTGCAGTTGAGATGCTTCTGGTGTGTTTTCTGCGCAGGCCACGGCTTTCAGCTCCACGTACTCGGACTCTGGGCTCTTCGGGGTGTACATCATCTCTCAGGCAGACTCGGCGCGCGAGGTGAGTGTGTTCAACAAACCCACACAACACTTCAAAACACTGCTTTATATCTGAATTGACTTTAGTTTATACTTGATGAATTTTGCAACATTGACACAGTAATGGAGCTCAATTGAATGTGGGTGAAATGTTCCTTTCAGGGGCGCCTGCAAGATTCTCATTCGTGGTTTGCAAAATAAAACACACATTTTTTTTTTTTTTTTTTATGATTTGAATCATGCCGACAGTGCTAGTACTAGTTTCGGGGCAGCGCCACCTTGTGGTTAAAAGTTATAATGAAATTTCCAAAAGGTTTAATGACTTCTTTTTTTTAAAGATTTATTTTTGCCATTTTCACTTTATTTTATTTTGAGAGAGGACCGTTCAGAATGGGCAGGAAGCAACGTGGGGCAAAGAGAGAGGGGGGCGGGATCGTCACTCGGACCCGGGACGCCTGAAGCGCAACCACGCTATGTCTGCGCTGACGAGCCATTAACTTTTGATTAAATTAGCCTATTGTAATGAAACTGGTCTACTTTTTTAACTCTTTCTAGACCGTGTTTTCGATTTTCACCATATATCTTTAGACTCTGCTAGCAAAAAGTTACGGGTTTCATGCAGTGTTGCCAGATTGGGACGGTGATTTCCAGCCCAAAAGCTCACCAAAACCCGCCCACTACAAGAAAAAACCGCCCAAAATTTTACTGCCAAAATAATGTGATATAATTTCATTACCATGTCATTTAAGGTTGATAAGCACAATTTGTATCTCCTTAAAACAAAATGATGTTGATGATAAAATAAAATAAAAAATAAATAAATTTTCCAGCAAAACAGATCAAAACAGGGCAATAATTAAGGAGAATTAGCCAATATGACTAAAATGTCCAAGTGGACACTGTCAAAACGGCAATCAAGAAATGAACCGATGACTTTAACCCTCGGAAGTACACATTGCAGAACATAACGCAGAATTTAGCAGTCAAAACGGATTCATCGTTGATTCAAACCTTTTTCAGCAGCTGTCAGGGACAAGTAGAGTGCAGTCTGGATGGTGTAAAGTTGCAGATGTTTGGTTAGGCTAGTGTGCACATATGACATGGACAGGAATCGTCCCATTTTTTATTTCAATTCAAGTCATTCAACTGTGCTCTCCTCTCAGAGTTATTCACCATAGAGTGATCTCCTTCCACGTGTGCGTTTTTTAGAGTTGCTCACTACTGTACACTCTTTTGTATAGGCTATGTCACTTTGCCTTAGCGATCACTTGAATATACAGCTACAACTCGCGCTCAATCGCGTCTGCCTGGATCGCTGATTGGCTAAAAGTGCGTGCTCGTCGGTGATGTCAACACTAACGCCAGCTGACCCTGCATGAGCGTGTGTGTACAGTAATGTCATGATGACTGATTTTATGGACTACATGCACTTTAGTTTCGTTTTTTTAACCAATTAGACTTTAAAATGTAGATGTTTGAAAACCGCCGAAATGATCCCAAACCAGCCCACATTTTGACCACCCGCCCAAACCCTTTTTTACCCGCACAATCAAATTCAAAACCGCCCAATTGGGCGGGAACCCGCCCAATCTGGCAACACTGGTTTCATGTCAATAGACAAACCGGTTTCATTTTACCGCATCAACAAAGTTGATTAAATGATACCAAAACGACTCGGAGGCTGTATCTCCGCAATGCTTTGGCACATTGACACCACACTTTTGTTATTGTCACCTCACTCTGACCACAACACATCAGTTTGGTAAAGCATGTTAACAGTAAATGCCCAATGCTCTCTCTCTCTCTCTCTCTCTCTCTCTCTCTCTCTCTCTCTCTCTCTCTCTCTCTCTCTCTCTCTCTCTCTCTCTCTCTCTCTCTCTCTCTCTCTCTCTCTCTCTCTCTCTCTCTCTCTCTCTCTCTCTCTCTCTCTCTCTCTCTCTCTCTCTCTCTCTGCAGGTGATCAATGCAGCCGTGGCACAGGTGACGGCTGTGGCTGAAGGTAAACTCACCGAAGAGGATCTCACCAGAGCAAAGTGAGTCAGCTGACCAAATCACCAGTCTTTGCATTGGCAAAGCTTTTACACCCATAATGCACTGCCGAATAATCAGTGCCTTCTGAACTAATGCAAATGAAATGCTTGTAGTTACAGGAAATATTTCTATAAAAACGACAGGCTTTCATAAAGCTCAGAGTTGGTGTGTGTGTGTGTGTGTAGGACCCAGCTGAAGGCGGATTACCTGATGTCCCTGGAGAGTTCGGAGGGTCTTCTGGAGGAGCTGGGTGTTCAGGTGATCAGCAGCGGCTCCTACAGCTCACCAGAGTCTGTCGCGCAGGCCATCGACTCCCTCACCGCCAGCGACGTGCTCAAAGTAAGACTCTTAACCGAGCGGCAACTGTCCGGTCGCTCTCATGAAGCAACACGAACGTGACTTAAACTGCAGTTCATCGACTGGCCACTAGAGACAGGCTCCAAAAGAGAGTCACTCCCATAGACACCCATGTTAATATGTCCAACTTTACAGCTGAGAAAAATGTGTTTTCAGCCTGGTTCAAAAAGTGCTTTTGCCCTATAAAGCTAATTTTGGCCTTCATGAAAACTGTGAGGGGGTGAATTTTTTTTATAACTAATCAGTTTAAATTAAATTGAGCCTTAAAGTTCTGCATAATTAAGGGTGTGGCCACTTGAGTGACAGGTGGATTGCCGCTAATGTCACTTCTAGCCGTTTGCCTGTAGGGCTGTCAAAATTGCTCAAAAATGACGTTCAAATATTCCCTAAAAAAAAAAAAAACATGTATTCGAACATCTGGTTGCGCATTTTGTCAATGTCAATTACGTCAATAACACGACAAATTCATAAAAAGAGACATAACTACTTGTATAGGTAGTTTATTTAAGTTTAAACATATTTGACAACGTATTACCAACACAAATGGCCAAGACCGCAGACCTCACTCTCACTCGCACTCAGGCACTCTCTCTCGCCCTCACGCTCTCTGCGCAAAACGGTTTAAACGAACAACAACAATAAACAAATGTTGAGTGCTGATCAAGAGTTTTGTGCAAGCGATTAAAGGTCGTGACTCCTGTCCCAAATATACCAGGCTTCATTCAGTGATTGAAACAAATATTATTCACATTAATTGAAGTTTTACAGTATTTTAAACCGACATTGAACGCTCCGAGCGAGCTGTGCTGTGGTAAACATGGACCTTTCCTTGACATGAAACGGTAAATGATCAAACCAGTGGAAGCCTGCAGTGCACGAATCTGCTGTATCTAACCTACCGTATTCATGCAATATCTATTTAGTCAGTGCAGTATCCTACACTTTAGGAAAAAACACCACATTCTAATATTAATTTTCACCTTCGAAATTCAGATTTTTAAAACTATTCGAATTTAGAATATCCGGGAAAAAAATTCACAGTATTATCTGGAATCTTTTTCTTTCGGTTCAAATTCAAGCTAGTCGGACTGATTGAGGGTTTTTCAGTCCGATTGTGGCGTCAGTCCCATTATAAACTACACCACTGTTCAAAAGCTTGTGGAGTCAGAAAGATTTTTACGTTATTTTTTTATATTAGTGATCTAAATAAACAATTCTCGTGACTAATAATATAAGCTAATAGCTCACCTGGTGGGTTTGCCAGTGGCTTCACTTGTTCGTGAAATGGTTAAAGCAGTAAAAAAAACATCTTTTCTTTTGTTTTGTCTACAGGCTGCAAAGAAGTTTGTTGAAAGCAAGAAGACCATGTCAAGTTGTGGACATCTGGCCAACACACCATTTGTTGATGAATTGTGAGGGGAAAGTCCTAGTGTAAAGTGCACACATTGTGCAGCTGCCTCCTCAAGTGTAAAAATAATCCTGATTACTGTTGACGGTTGTGTTTTTTTGGCCTGTTCATCATGAAGTCTGGTCTTTAGTAATGGTTTACTGAGAACACAGCCATCCTTTTCACTGTATATGTGCTGTACATTCATTAAAGCAAGTCTATCGGTCATAAACACTGCTCGTCTGCTTCATGATCTGTAAATATTTCTTTCATAAATGTCTATCTGTGTCAGTTCTTCCGGTGGCCGGAGGAGGGAGACAATGAGGAGATAAACGTGGGGGGAAATAACATAGTGTGTAAGGTTTTAAAAAGGTATGTGTGAATTATTAAAAGTAAAAGACTACAACAAAAGATGCATTTAAAAAAAATAATTTCACCAAAACTCTTTATTTCACTAGAATAAGGTCATGCATGATTAATGCGTTTTTGTAATTAAAACATTACCAGGCATGTTTTAATTAAGTCAAAGATTTAGCATAAATGTGTTAAAAGTATCTCTCATATATATATATATATTTAAACTAACCTATATAGTTTTAAATTTAAACTCTAGTCATAGATCAGTCAATAAAAATAAAAACAAATTTCAACATACTTTTCTCCTGGCTTGTATTGAGTATTTGTCATAAGGTTACTGAAGAATGAACACTAACTTACTTGTTACCTATTTCCATATGTAAATCAATTATGATTATATTCTATTGTAATTTGAGCAGTATCCATCCACATGCTCATACATTAGACAAACATTTTCCAGTGTCTATCTTCATTTTTGTCTGCTTAATATCAGGTTTTTTTTTTACATTGTCCTTTTTATTTATTTTATCTGTAATGTAAACATAAGCACATGATATAATTGGTGCCCGAATGCGCAACTAAACGCATTTGTATGGCGATCTCGTGCTTTTTGGACCCCGCTGCTCGTCATTCATAATACAAACACGTTATTGTCTCTTTCTCCTTCGTCCATAACGCATATATTGTTCATGAAATGTATTTTGAGATTCCTGCCAGCATTAAGTGGGTAATTACAGAAGTGCTGACAGATGTTGATGATGCCCACACACACACACACACACACACACACAGAACTGACCTCCTCTAGTCACGCGGATGAGTCTCGCGAGAGCATAGACGACGGCGAGATCTCGCGGGCCTGTTGTGTCTGACGACAGACGCTGCGTGGGGGTTTTCGCTTGATGTCATTGGGAAAGACGCGAGAGAGGAGCGTTTACATCGCATGCTTCTGCGGCTTTCTTCACGAATCCACGCAGTTTAACGATCTTTCTCCGCACATTTCGACGAGTTTTTCGGCCACGAAAGTGATGCGGTGCAGCCGTGCTCGCGCTCGTCGTCCGTGAAGCTGCGCGCGCAGCTTGAGCTGAAAGATGGACCACAACACCGTCGACCAAAACGGCCGCTAATTCGTTACTTTCACGCCTTTTTTTGCTGTTAAATCCCACGATCGAGACTTTATTTGAGATGGATACGTGGACGTCGAGTGGAAGTAGGCCCTCCGGATGGCAAACAAACCGTGCGGAGGATCTGTAGCCTGTTAGCAAGTAACGTTACGTTAACAGAAGAAGAAGAAGCCCGCAGTGTGTGATGAGGATGATGATGATGATGGAGCATCAACTGTCAGGAGGAAGATCAGAAACACAACCTGGTCTTTAGGGATCGTGTGTTTCCTTCTATAAATCTGCTGGACTTCTTGCCATATCATATCATAACACACACACACACACACACAGCGCGTATCATGCGGGCGGACTCGAGCAGTGCTGTTGTTCACTGATATATCTGTAGTGTAGAGAGACTAGCTCAGTTGTTCACTCCTGAATCTGAGCCCAGGGCACCTGAGATGGATAAACTCACCATTATTTCAGGATGTCTCTTTCTGGCTGCGGATATATTTGCCATAGCGAGCATTGCCAACCCGGACTGGATCAACACTGGCGAGTCAGCAGGTGAGAAACCACATCTGATCAATAACTCGTGTGTGTGTGTGTCTTTAAAGAGATGTGTGTACATACCAGCTTCGTCCTCATCTGTTCTGATAATAATAAAGTTCTGGCTCAGATTACATTATAAAGATAGACATCTAAACTTGACGTTAAAAGCATGATTACGGCCATTTGGTTCTTGTGTCTTTTTACACACAATCGCATTTGAATGTACATGAACTAACGTTACTTGAGCTGATCAGCATTTACTATTATAATGTTTGTTTAATGCAATCAAATGTAGCAGAGCTGGGCTGTGTATTATTGAGACAAAATGAACGATTTGATTCACAAGCTTGCGATTCAGTTCTGATCTCGATACTTTTGGATATATATATATATATAACATATCAGTCACAGTACATGCATCATTTGTTACCTGAATTTCGTAGAAAGTGACTGAAAATAGATTAAAGCTTTTTAATATCAAAAGTATATCACTTATAAATCATAACAATAAATTCTGAATCATATAAATCATAATTTTCACAGGGACGGCGGATGTAAAATAGCCTTTTGGCTAATTCTGGCACACTATACATTTATTTATGTATTATTAGTGTGCATTGTCCCTGTTAAATACACCTGAAATAAATAAATATCAAAGCGATTTATTGGATGGGAGGTGTTTTGTAATAAACAGGACGGACTACTAAAACATCAAATCTTTGGATTTAAAGGGATAGTTCACCCAAAATAAAATTCTGTCATTAATTACTCTATCATGTTGTTCCAAACCCGTAAGACTATAGTTCATCTTCAGAACACAAATTAAGATATTTTTGATGAAATCTGAGAGATTACTGTCCTTCCATTTACAGACTACGCAACTACCATTTACCACCATTAAACATATCTTCATTTGTGTTCTGAAGATGAACAGCATTTTCATTTGAGTGAACTAACCCTTTAAGAATCAATATATGTTTATCAAAATGAGAATCTTTTAAAAACCAAATATCGATATTTTCAACACAGTCCTAATATTTCCCAACAGGTTTCCATGATCATTGCTATATCAGTGAACTTTAGCGCAGTCATTTGATACTCATAGAATGGTCTAAAGTTTGCAGCTCAAAAATATTGTTTGGTTTGTAATTAAATATTGAAACTTGCTTTTTTTTGTTTTAAGCTCATTTAAAGATGCGTATACAATTGATTGTTTTTCATTATAACGTAATCTCATCTATTAAACATTTTGGTAATCAGTAATACAAAAAAAAAAAGCCATATAAGCATGTTTAAAATCATTATCCAGTAATCAGGAGCGACCCAAAAGGTCACAGATTGCACCATGATTCTTTATTAATATTTAACCATAGATATTGTAATGATCTGACCGCTTCTTCATGCGCATATGAGCTTTAGATGATTTTACCCAAGTCATTCATTCAGCAGGCCTGTTTTAGTTATTGTCGGGTGTTATTTATTAGGCGCTGTTATTATTAAAGATGTAAAGTGTGTGTGTGTGTGTGTATAAACAGCTGCTCTTTGTTCAGCATTCATGACTGCTCAATAAGTGGGTCAGCAGGGGTTCAAGCTCAATCCTCCACTGCGAGTCACTGCCCTCTCTCACACACACACACACACACAGTCTCGCGCTGCAGTGCTGAATCAGGTGTCAGAACACACACGGCCATGTCAAGATATTCCTTTGTGTCCGCTTCAGCACACGATGTTCACCACACGCGTCCTATCGGGTTCATTCAGCCCACGTGACTGTCTGGGGTCGGTGGCCCACACTTATGATGAAACCAGCGGCCAGAAGTTGTTATAGCTGAATGTCAACAAATTAGCTATATATATATATATATATCAGGGCTCTAGAGTGCGACCAATTTGGTCGCATATGCGACCAAAATTTGTAAGGGTGCGACTAAATTTTTTCCAAGGTCGCACCGGTGCACCTAACGTCCTCGCGTCCGCTGCCAAGTTTCCATGAGCGAAGCGCTTGTTCTCCTTTGTCGGAACTCACAGCACACTCATGGTTGGATCATATCGTGGTCTAAACCAATCAGAGACAGAGATAGGGCGGGTCTTTGCCTCTGATTGGCTGTGGTAGGCCTACACTGCTCCGTGCTGTGTGACTGAAATTGCGACCTGAGCACCAGAGAATCAGTTACGGCAATCAGCATCAGCAAAAGAAACGCAAGAAAACAGACGACGAACAATGAAAAGAAATAGACCCATAGAGTTTTTTCTTTTAGAAAAGTAGGCCTGTTTCCACCAACACTCTGCCCGGTACGAATGGGTACCGAAACCCGGTATTCAACTTCTGAAAGACCGCTGTATCGATCAGCTCGGACGTGAGTTCTGATGTCGGTAACTTACTGGAGAAATTAAGAAAATACAAATTTATCTTGCGAGCCTTTTCTGTGTATAATAATATTACACCATTTTTGCTATTCGCAGTCCAAGAGAGAGAGAGAGAGATCTCACGCGGAGCCACAGCGCGCAAAACACGACAGCTCTGCTTAATGAGTGACGACGCAGAACTAAACATTCAAACGTAGCCTGGTTACACTTTAGGTCTGTGATATTAGTCTGATTTTGTTTTAGATTTCGGCTTCCAAAGATTGTAAAAAAATATATTGAGGTAAAACCATTAAAAACTACAGACACATTCGGTCTGGCGCAGCTTACTTCCATTCGCAGCAGTGCGCTGTCACTTCTCCCTAAAACTCAAACTTAACGACAGAATCAGCTCGTGATTGTTGTAAAATGCAGTCCAGCTACTGTTGCTAAATTGCGGGACGCGTTTAATAATAAAAAGAGCTATTAAAAGCACAAAAGTCTGCACAAGAGATGCTGTTCCCAAGGCGACGCGCGCTCTAAAAACAGAACGTAACGAGACAAGCAAATTATACTTTGGGTTTCATGTGCGTGTCTAAACTATTAAATGTACACAAAAATATGTCAAAATGACCGGCTTGTATTCACAGCTCTTGAATTAATAACTTCAGCTTTAATAAGCATTATCTATCTATGATAAAATATGCAGTGTTATTTTACATTTGATTACTTTATTAGATTTCTTTTTAGACCATACTTGAACAGTAGCTAATGTTAGTAGACCTTCCTGAAATTAAAGCACTGTGTAGGCCTATATAATGTGCATCTTTGTTTAATTGTTTATCTTTGTTTATAAAACAAAAAGAACCGATAAGAATACTGTTAAAGTACCGGATCGCTAAGGAGTATCGGTAAGAGTAGTAGTAATACCGTTAAAACCTTATGGATACCCATCCCTACTCCCCGGTCAATGCTCCGACAACAGCCCAGACATGGAGCTACTTCAGCCACCCGTCTCCCCAGTCCCTGTAAGATGCCAAGCCCTGGTCCTTCCTCGGTGAGCCTACCGAGCCTGAGCTAGAGACTCAAAATAGTTAGTTTGGCAGCTCAGTGAAGCACAATTTTTTTTTGTATACAATATAATTGTGCTTCAAATTAAAAAAAAGTATTTACCTACACCTTATTCTTGTTTAAAATCATTTACATAATATATATGCATGTATATGGAGCATGATAAAAAGCTGAGCTTGAAATTGTGGCGTTAAAGGCGACGGGAGCCGAGGAAACATTTGGGTGCACCTAAATTTTGTGCTGGTGCACCTAAATAAAAAAGTTAGGCGCACCAGTGCAACCAAGGCAAAAAGTTAGTCTGGAGCCCTGTATATATATATATATATATCACTAAAACACTGTACTTAATGAAAAACTAATGTGTGCTATATATTTAAATATATATATATATATATATATATAATATATATATATATATATATATATATATATACACACACATATTAGTTTTTCATTAAGCACAGTGTTTTAGTGATTATAATTATGATCCACAGCATTGTGTAATTAACACTTACGCACATTAACCAAACCCACAGCCCAATTCTGTAATGTGTCCAGGGGTCTGGTTTACTTTTCTTTCTCAGTTTGTAATTAAAAGAAAAGTTACCCAAAACTAGTCTCATTTTATAGTCCTTTTTTATAGTGGTCAACCGAATTTTTTTTTATTTTTTTTTTTTTTTTTTTTTTGATGGCCGATATCTTACAGAAGCAGGACGGCCGATATAAAGCCTATATACATTTATTTTAATTAATATTTAATAAATTGGAAATAAATGTAAATAATAAAGATTTAAAGTAAACATGCTTATACTTTAGATGGCAATTGATTCTGCATTCCTTTTACAGTATTTTTCACAAATAAAGTAATTGTTTAAAAAAAAAATATGAATAAGCAGCAAGTAAACACTGTAACAGGGCCCTCGGTAATCTGGTAAGTTTGTGCGCACTGGTAATCATATTTTTGTTATTAATAAAGTCTAGGTAACACTAATTGTAAGTGAGCGCTGTGTGATCAGGCGTTCGCAGCGACGCCCGGCAAAATAAAAGTCCCGCTTCTAACACACCGGATTAACTTATCAGCCGATGTTTACAAAAAATACCAAATATCGGCCGATATAAACCACTACTCTTTTATGCTGTTATGAAATTAGTAAATGGGTGATGGATCCACTGGGAGTCAAACACATGTTTTGGCATCCAAACACACACGATATGCTTTGCAATATATTACTGGAGTGTAATATGGCAATATAATATAATGCTTAACAATAGCTATGTTTCCAACCAACTATTCTCATGTGCGTTTTGGGATATTGCGTAAGAAAATCGCTGGATGGAAACGCCAACATGCTCATAATTTCAAGAAATGCACATAAAAAAACTAGCGATGCACCGATACCATCTTTTTCAGAATCGATCCGATCCGATACCAAAAATTCTGAGTATCGACCGATACAGATACCGATCCGATACCAGCGCAGTTTTTTTTTAAATCAAGTAGAATTTTTATAACTCTGTGTGTTGAACTGATAATCACTCTTTTGTGTGTTAAACACAATCTACTTATACAGACAACTTCATTATAAAGAAAAACAACAAATCAAAAAAATATATGATCATATATGACAAAAATGCTATTATAAACTAGATTAGTGGATAATACACATTGCTCTTTGTATTGTTGTAAAATATATTCATGAAAAACAAGATCAATAAAATTGAGACATGTTTTTAATGTATCGCACAGCTGTTTAATGAGGCAGCAACATATGATAGATAGGACAGAACAAGAAAGGCAATTAATAATCTTTCATTGCGTCACTGTGATATGAAAGGCTCCAATACAGTGCGGCACAAAGCGCGTATGCGCATCCCGAGCGCAGAATGATGCGCTTGAAGCAACACAGAGTCACAGCGCGCAGCGCGTCGAGTCCGCATTGAAAAGTTCAAAGCACAAAGGAAAGACATATTGATGCGTAGTGTATTATACAGTATCTATCTATGCAATAGTTTATTGAGCCTTTTCTTTTAACAGTTTTAAATTTCAGTTACTGTGCGCGTGAAGAACAATTATAGTGCAGCTGACTCCATTGTTGTGATCTAACAGACACCCGGTAGAAAGTAACAGGATTAAGTTACAGCAATAAAGTCCAGCAAGATAAAGTTGTTTTATGCGAAACCATAGAGCTTTATCTACAGATCAAGGATAATAATATTAACATTGAATCATCTTGAAGAGAGTTTCATCGTTGACTGTAACCGAACGCGACACGCTGTTTGAATGCTGAATGGAGAATGACTGACAGCCGCGAGAGGGAAAAGTTTACGTGATCTTGAATTTAATGACTTAAATATTAATTTTTATCTCACATAAGGGCTTCAGAACACTTATAATAGAGTGCACGAAAACTTTATGGTACTTTAGAATGTTTTTGTGCCTTTTGTGGGGCTTAACAATAACACAGAATATACGCACAATATCGGATTTGGATCGGCCTCGTCTGATCGATACCCGATCCGGCAAAAATGGCAGTATCGGAGCCGATACCGATACTGAGTATCGGATCGGTGCATCCCTAAAAAAAACATATGCTCTCAATTGAGACATGTGTATCCGATAAGAAGACATGCGTATGAATTACAATGGAAACACATTTACCGAATAAATCCGTTTGATGCGCAACAAAAAAAAAACTCTCTTCGCCTCAACAGAGGCTGTGATTGGATAACTGGAGTAACCAGTGGACCAATCGCATCACAGCATCTCACGTGTTGGTTTGGTCGCTCTGAAACGCCTGAGCCAAAGTCTGTCATGAGAAGGATCTGGTGTAATGATGGCCTACTGGATCACATGATGGTGTTTGCTGCGTTTCATCTGTCGCTCTGAGACGCATTTATCATTTATGACGGAGGATTAAAGAGACTCGATTGCAACAGCTTCCTTTTATATGACTGATGTTTTACACCAATTCAATTTCCAGGAAGTGATGTTTGTTCTCTTGAACACGCGCGATGGAAACACACAAATTGTTAATGTGATTGTTATTCCAATTTTGTGAATGTTAGATACTCAACTTTAGATTGAGATTTACAGTCAAACCAAACTTTATTCAGACACCTTCGACATTTCTCACATTATCACAGTTTATTCGCTATAGCTTAGAAAATGGTAATAAAACTCAGTTATCAGATCAGTTGATATTTCAGTGGTTTTGTCCGTCCTTCGGTTAGACTCTCACAGATGAATTATGTTGAGTATCTGTCAGCTGTTAAATTTAACTACACAATTAGATAATACCAGTTTAGCTCAACCGATTACCAAGCAATGCTTAATGTTGTTCAGTCTGTGTGTAAAAAGAGCATTAGCAATTAAAGACAAAACACACTTCAGCAAAACATGCTCAGCTCAAAGTGTCGGAATAATTTCCGGTCCCAAATTTTACTGGTAGTCACTGTATGAAGAGTTTTAGGGATTATTTTGCTCTCCTCACTCACATAAGTGAACTATAGTGTCCTGCACACACTAGAAAAACAAATATACAGTTGAAACTCTGAAAATTTCGTGCAAAAGTTCATTTATTTCAGTAATTCAACTTAAAAGATGAAACTAATATATTATATAAACATATTAGTTATTACATGCAAGTATTATTTCAAGCCTTTTTTTGTAAAAATAGATGATTATGGCTTAGAGCTTAGGAAAACCTTTTCACAATATTCTAATTTTGACTTTGGGGGTTTCATAAGCTGTAAGCCATAATCATCAAAATTATAACAAATAAAGGCTTGATATCTCACTTTGCGTGTAATGAGTCTATAATATATTAGTTTCACCTTTTAAGTTGAATTACTGAAATCATTTAATGAATTAATGAACTTTTGCACGATATTCTAATTTTTCGAGTTTCACCTGTATCTTCTGGTGTCTGAATAATTTTGGGTTTGACTGTATCTAACGAAGAAAAAACCCTAGCGATGAACAGTAAATCAGCCAAAGCACTGATGATGAGTCCCGTGAAGGCGTCAGGGCCGCGTCGCTAGAGTCAGCCCGTCCCGCAGACGAGCACTTCTCGTGGAGGTCTAGTGTGATCAGTGAATCGGCTCTTTGTGAGCCGGTGTCAGGCGGTTTGCTTCCTGTGAATGGTAAATCATGAGTGTTTGTCCTGTCCTGTGTGTGAGGGGTCTGAGGCCGGAGTGAGCTGCTGATTGGCTGATGATGATCACGCATTGTTTCGGCTCTCGCAGGGAAATGGTGTCTTTGATCCACTTCTAGACGTCTCGACTAACGGCTGCACTGAAGGTGTTGTTGCTGTGAGTTCTGATAAGGCGCTGGTTTTAGTGGTGTCCGAAACCATTGGTTATTGTAAACAGCTGTTGCGACGCGAGCAATAACGCTACGTTACAACATCAAGCAATATTCCAATAATTTATATAATTATAACACTTTATATAGGGCCATTTTGCATTAAGAGTAGCCTAGTTTCACGTTTAGTAGCCTACATTTTGCTTACTAATTATTTAAAATAGTAGTACTGTACTTTTGTACATGTAATTAAAACGTTTTCATTATATTATTAATTTTACTTTAGTAAAAAGATCTGAGTTCTTCCTCCACTGGTAGAGATTGGAGGAATTAAGACTAAAAATAGAAGATAATAAGGTTTTGTCAGTGACACTTTTTATATATTTGTTGATACAAGTTATGACTAAATTAAAAGACAAAGTCGTTAGTGAAGATTATGCAACAGTATTTAGAATATAATATAATATAATATAACATGCAATGCAAACTAGTTTGGTTACAGCTCAGCTGTATAATTCTCATTCTATCATTCCCCCTGCCTCCATTACATATCTGTGTCACACAAGTGTTTGATCACCACATTTGAGTGATCATTGCAAAACGTGTTTATAAAATATATTTATTCTGTTTATACTGTGTAAAGTACCCATCAAAAGTTTGTACACACCAGTAGGAGAGTGTCCAAACTTTTGACTGGTATACTGTACTATAATACACATAAATAATATTGCTACTGTATTATAATATACACATAAATAATATCGGACGATATATCGGTATCGGACTTTTTTACTCCCTAATATCGGTATCGGTATCGGCCCCCAAAAATCCATATCGGTCGGGCTCTAATTGTGGGTTTATATCTCTCAGTTCTGGCTTTATAACACACAATTGTGGGTTTATATCTCTCAGTTCTGGCTTTATAACACACAATTGTGGGTTTATATCTCTCAGTTCTGGCTTTATAACACACAATTGTGGGTTTATATCTCTCAGTTCTGGCTTTATAACACAATTGTGGGTTTATATCTCTCAGTTCTGGCTTTATAACGCACAATTGTGGGTTTATATCTCTCAGTTCTGGCTTTATAACGCACAATTGTGGGTTTATATCTCTCAGTTCTGGCTTTATAACACACAATTGTGGGTTTATATCTCTCAGTTCTGGCTTTATAACACACAATTGTGGGTTTATATCTCTCAGTTCTGACTTTATAACACACAATTGTGGGTTTATATCTCTCAGTTCTGGCTTTATAACACACAATTGTGGGTTTATATCTCTCAGTTCTGGCTTTATAACACACAATTGTGGGTTTATATCTCTCAGTTCTGGCTTTATTATGCACAATTGTGGGTTTATATCTCTCAGTTCTGGCTTTATAACACAATTGTGGGTTTATATCTCTCAGTTCTGGCTTTATAACGCACAATTGTGGGTTTATATCTCTCAGTTCTGGCTTTATAACACAATTGTGGGTTTATATCTCTCAGTTCTGACTTTATAACACACAATTGTGGGTTTATATCTCTCAGTTCTGGCTTTATAACGCACAATTGTGGGTTTATATCTCTCAGTTCTGGCTTTATAACGCACAATTGTGGGTTTATATCTCTCAGTTCTGGCTTTATAACGCACAATTGTGGGTTTATATCTCTCAGTCCTGGCTTTATAACGCACAATTGTGGGTTTATATCTCTCAGTTCTGGCTTTATAACGCACAATTGTGGGTTTATATCTCTCAGTTCTGGCTTTATAACACACAATTGTGGGTTTATATCTCTCAGTTCTGACTTTATAACACACAATTGTGGGTTTATATCTCTCAGTTCTGACTTTATAACACACAATTGCGGGTTTATATCTCTCAGTTCTGGCTTTATAACACACAATTGTGGGTTTATATCTCTCAGTTCTGACTTTATAACACACAATTGTGGGTTTATATCTCTCAGTTCTGACTTTATAACACACAATTGTGGGTTTATATCTCTCAGTTCTGACTTTATAACACACAATTGTGGGTTTATATCTCTCAGTTCTGACTTTATAACACACAATTGCGGGTTTATATCTCTCAGTTCTGGCTTTATAACACACAATTGCGGGTTTATATCTCTCAGTTCTGACTTTATAACACACAATTGTGGGTTTATATCTCTCAGTTCTGACTTTATAACACACAATTGTGGGTTTATATCTCTCAGTTCTGGCTTTATAACACACAATTGTGGGTTTATATCTCTCAGTTCTGACTTTATAACACACAATTGTGGGTTTATATCTCTCAGTTCTGACTTTATAACACACAATTGTGGGTTTATATCTCTCAGTTCTGACTTTATAACACACAATTGTGGGTTTATATCTCTCAGTTCTGGCTTTATAACACACAATTGTGGGTTTATATCTCTCAGTTCTGACTTTATAACACACAATTGCGGGTTTATATCTCTCAGTTCTGGCTTTATAACACACAATTGTGGGTTTATATCTCTCAGTTCTGACTTTATAACACACAATTGTGGGTTTATATCTCTCAGTTCTGGCTTTATAACACACAATTGCGGGTTTATATCTCTCAGTTCTGGCTTTATAACACACAATTGTGGGTTTATATCTCTCAGTTCTGACTTTATAACACACAATTGTGGGTTTATATCTCAGTTCTGGCTTTATAACACACAATTGTGGGTTTATATCTCTCAGTTCTGGCTTTATAACACACAATTGCGGGTTTATATCTCTCAGTTCTGACTTTATAACACACAATTGTGGGTTTATATCTCTCAGTTCTGACTTTATAACACACAATTGTGGGTTTATATCTCTCAGTTCTGGCTTTATAACACACAATTGTGGGTTTATATCTCTCAGTTCTGGCTTTATAACACACAATTGTGGGTTTATATCTCTCAGTTCTGGCTTTATAACACACAATTGTGGGTTTATATCTCTCAGTTCTGGCTTTATAACACACAATTGTGGGTTTATATCTCTCAGTTCTGGCTTTATAACACACAATTGTGGGTTTATATCTCTCAGTTCTGGCTTTATAACACACAATTGCGGGTTTATATCTCTCAGTTCTGGCTTTATAACACACAATTGCGGGTTTATATCTCTCAGTTCTGGCTTTATAACACACAATTGTGGGTTTATATCTCTCAGTTCTGGCTTTATAACACACAATTGTGGGTTTATATCTCTCAGTTCTGGCTTTATAACACACAATTGTGGGTTTATATCTCTCAGTTCTGACTTTATAACACACAATTGTGGGTTTATATCTCTCAGTTCTGGCTTTATAACACACAATTGTGGGTTTATATCTCTCAGTTCTGGCTTTATAACACACAATTGTGGGTTTATATCTCTCAGTTCTGGCTTTATTATGCACAATTGTGGGTTTATATCTCTCAGTTCTGGCTTTATAACGCACAATTGTGGGTTTATATCTCTCAGTTCTGGCTTTATAACACAATTGTGGGTTTATATCTCTCAGTTCTGGCTTTATAACGCACAATTGTGGGTTTATATCTCTCAGTTCTGGCTTTATAACACAATTGTGGGTTTATATCTCTCAGTTCTGACTTTATAACACACAATTGTGGGTTTATATCTCTCAGTTCTGGCTTTATAACGCACAATTGTGGGTTTATATCTCTCAGTTCTGGCTTTATAACGCACAATTGTGGGTTTATATCTCTCAGTTCTGGCTTTATAACGCACAATTGTGGGTTTATATCTCTCAGTCCTGGCTTTATAACGCACAATTGTGGGTTTATATCTCTCAGTTCTGGCTTTATAACGCACAATTGTGGGTTTATATCTCTCAGTTCTGGCTTTATAACACACAATTGTGGGTTTATATCTCTCAGTTCTGACTTTATAACACACAATTGTGGGTTTATATCTCTCAGTTCTGACTTTATAACACACAATTGCGGGTTTATATCTCTCAGTTCTGGCTTTATAACACACAATTGTGGGTTTATATCTCTCAGTTCTGACTTTATAACACACAATTGTGGGTTTATATCTCTCAGTTCTGACTTTATAACACACAATTGTGGGTTTATATCTCTCAGTTCTGACTTTATAACACACAATTGTGGGTTTATATCTCTCAGTTCTGACTTTATAACACACAATTGCGGGTTTATATCTCTCAGTTCTGGCTTTATAACACACAATTGCGGGTTTATATCTCTCAGTTCTGACTTTATAACACACAATTGTGGGTTTATATCTCTCAGTTCTGACTTTATAACACACAATTGTGGGTTTATATCTCTCAGTTCTGGCTTTATAACACACAATTGTGGGTTTATATCTCTCAGTTCTGACTTTATAACACACAATTGTGGGTTTATATCTCTCAGTTCTGACTTTATAACACACAATTGTGGGTTTATATCTCTCAGTTCTGACTTTATAACACACAATTGTGGGTTTATATCTCTCAGTTCTGGCTTTATAACACACAATTGTGGGTTTATATCTCTCAGTTCTGACTTTATAACACACAATTGCGGGTTTATATCTCTCAGTTCTGGCTTTATAACACACAATTGTGGGTTTATATCTCTCAGTTCTGACTTTATAACACACAATTGTGGGTTTATATCTCTCAGTTCTGGCTTTATAACACACAATTGCGGGTTTATATCTCTCAGTTCTGGCTTTATAACACACAATTGTGGGTTTATATCTCTCAGTTCTGACTTTATAACACACAATTGTGGGTTTATATCTCAGTTCTGGCTTTATAACACACAATTGTGGGTTTATATCTCTCAGTTCTGGCTTTATAACACACAATTGCGGGTTTATATCTCTCAGTTCTGACTTTATAACACACAATTGTGGGTTTATATCTCTCAGTTCTGACTTTATAACACACAATTGTGGGTTTATATCTCTCAGTTCTGGCTTTATAACACACAATTGTGGGTTTATATCTCTCAGTTCTGGCTTTATAACACACAATTGTGGGTTTATATCTCTCAGTTCTGGCTTTATAACACACAATTGTGGGTTTATATCTCTCAGTTCTGGCTTTATAACACACAATTGCGGGTTTATATCTCTCAGTTCTGGCTTTATAACACACAATTGTGGGTTTATATCTCTCAGTTCTGGCTTTATAACACACAATTGTGGGTTTATATCTCTCAGTTCTGGCTTTATAACGCACAATTGTGGGTTTATATCTCTCAGTTCTGACTTTATAACACACAATTGTGGGTTTATATCTCTCAGTTCTGGCTTTATAACACACAATTGCGGGTTTATATCTCTCAGTTCTGGCTTTATAACACACAATTGTGGGTTTATATCTCTCAGTTCTGACTTTATAACACACAATTGTGGGTTTATATCTCAGTTCTGGCTTTATAACACACAATTGTGGGTTTATATCTCTCAGTTCTGGCTTTATAACACACAATTGCGGGTTTATATCTCTCAGTTCTGACTTTATAACACACAATTGTGGGTTTATATCTCTCAGTTCTGACTTTATAACACACAATTGTGGGTTTATATCTCTCAGTTCTGGCTTTATAACACACAATTGTGGGTTTATATCTCTCAGTTCTGGCTTTATAACACACAATTGTGGGTTTATATCTCTCAGTTCTGGCTTTATAACACACAATTGTGGGTTTATATCTCTCAGTTCTGGCTTTATAACACACAATTGCGGGTTTATATCTCTCAGTTCTGGCTTTATAACACACAATTGTGGGTTTATATCTCTCAGTTCTGGCTTTATAACACACAATTGTGGGTTTATATCTCTCAGTTCTGGCTTTATAACGCACAATTGTGGGTTTATATCTCTCAGTTCTGGCTTTATAACGCACAATTGTGGGTTTATATCTTGCAATTCTGACTTTATAACACAATTCATATATTTATAATAAAGGGTTAAGTATCCCTACACATAGGCCTAGTAGTATCACATTAAGCGTGTGCTCTCGCCTGGTCAGGCCTGTCATCTAAACCTCATTGCGCTCAGACTCCTCATGCTGTTGGGCAGGAGTGTGTCCATCCATCCGCTCTTAAATACTGGGAAGCGAGTGGCTTTTACTGCTGCGTGATGCTGTGTCCGTTGGCTTTTCCAAAGGGAAGGACAGGAGATTCTGCAGAGGAGACCTTCAAACTCCCCCCGAGCGCTCGCGGGCACAAAACACGGGTTGGTGGTCGTGACATTTACAGAGCGATGAAGCCCTGCGAGCCTTTAGTTCCCAGAGACACCGGCAGTGAGAGGAATGATGAATCTGTCGTACAGCGCTGGTGTCTCTCTCACGGCAGGATCTTACACTCCAACACACAATATTCAAGTGTGTTTTAAACTGAAGGTTTATTTTTGTAATTATTCTGAGTCTTCGTCTACATTAATCCGGATAAAATTAAAAACTGAGTTTTCATCTCAAAACCATCTTCGTCCACCAAACGAAAAGCCAAAAATGGAGAAGAAAAGAAAGATGTGTTTTAAAACGTTAACGTATTAGTGTGGACAAGGCCTTATTCCTGTGTCAAATGTGCTTTTTAGTTTCGATCACATTTAGCCAACCTGGTCCGCTTTTTGTTTAGTCATGTTTTTAGTCGACACATGCCCGGTTTCACAGACGAGGCTTAAGATAGTCCCGGACTAGGGTTGCCGCGGTGAGGAAAAGTTCCCACCGGTTAATCGACGTGTCACAACACCGGTAATCCCGGTGTCACCGTGGGGGGCGGGGCGGGGGGGGGGTTAAATAGCTTTTAAATGTGTGCGCGTTATACTTTCACTTTCGAAATAAGCGTCAATTGGCAATTCAGCGTCAATTGCTTGAATGGACAAAAAAACAACTCGGCTCGCTGATAATAAAACTTTTATTTATAGACAGAACTTTTATTAGCATAACGAACGAATAAAAATAACCCCATGCATAGGCTGAAAATCGTCAAACTGTGGGCCCAAACAAATAAGAACCATAAAACGTTTATTAACGAATAAGAAAATAAAACAGGCCTAAATAAATTACACATTCCGCCATTATCTTGCTTTTCTGTAATTTGACTCGTTCTCATCTCCACACGTGCTAAATGGACTCCTGATGCTTGCTGATCTGTGACGTGACTGGCTCTTGGCACGCACTGCGCAGTTCAGTTTTTAATTATAATGTATGCTCTCTTCTGAACTAAATAATTGATAATTATTATTTTTAATTCATTCAAATAAATATTTTAGCAAAAACGAATACTTTAAAAAAGTCAAGACATCGCGGTGTCACGGTGGGAAAGTGATGTCACCGGTGATGGGGCTTAAAACCGGTAACACCGTCAACACCGTCTATCGCGGCAAGCCTATCCCGGACTAAACTGCATGTTTGAGCTGTTTTATCTGAAAGCAACTTGCACTGATATATCTTAGAATATAGTGTCACTGTTTTGTCTCAAGATATACACACCAGTAATGTTTTCTACTAATGCCGAGTTCACACTGCGGGACTATCTGGGGTAACACTTAGTTGCTGGTGTGTGTGTGTGTGTTCACACAGCACGATGGCTCAGCGACAGGAGGTTTCACATTGCATGACTTTACTAAAGAAAGAATCGCTGACAACTTCTGTCTGGTCCACAAACTATGTTTCACAACTAAACACATGCGAGAAGTGACGAGGAAATAACGCAGGATCACGCGTGCGTGAGGCTGAAATTGTTGTTAAAAGTGATAGCCTGCAAGAAGCTTGCGATCCACATTGTCTGTGCGCTGATTTGCAGAGAAAAGGAGAAAAATAAACAGATTATGCTGGAGGGAATGGTTGGGGAGACGCCGGGAGCAAGGACTGTTTCTGCAAAGAGAGTTGGGTGTAAATAAATAATTTTGCAATGTGCTGCTGGTCAAGCAAATGTGTGTGCTTTGTTTCTGTTTGATATAATTGTAAATATCTATTAAAATACTGATATGCTGGTCTATAACTACTCCCCGCTGTCCGGTATCTTGCTCTCTCATTGGCTGTCGGTCATAGGTTACACATTCACTCGTCTGCGTTTCTCTCAGATCGCGTCGTTGATAACTCACACTGCGTGACTGTCACTCGCGTGAACGAGCACCGATTTGCCTGTGATTTCGGGCATTTGTCGGCGATCTGATCTCCCAAAACATGTCGGCGAGCGAAAATCGGGCCTAGAATCGTTCAGTGTGAACTCGCCATAAGACATGTTTAAAGACTTAAAAGCCACTGAAATGTCCTTATTGAAGGCCTTATCCTGAGTTAATCTAAGCCCGGTCTGTGGAACTGGTAGGTTAGTCGACTAGAAGAGGCTTGGTCGACTTTATTCGATTTTATTAGTCGCGGAAAAAAAAAACGGTGGCAAAATCACGACAGATCGTTAATGGCAGGAAATCCAAACATTTATCTGTCATTTATCATCCTCAAATATCACTTGAAACATGTAAGTAGCAGCAACTTTACAAGCCCACTCGCGCTAATACTAACCTAGATAAATGTGCGCTATTAGTAGGCACATCTTCATGTGTTTGTGTGGAAAGCCGCCATCACTTGAGTTTAACTTAAAATACAAATTTTTGTTTATACAAATGAGAGTAATGCAAACTGTAAAGGGTCTACTTTTATTTCTGTAAACTCACAATAACAACAAAACGTTGTGCTTTTGTAAAATTATGAAAGCAAACCGCACTCTCTTTCTCGTATACTTGCCTCACAGACATGAGAAATATATCTATAGAAAGCTTGAAATGTCTACTTTTAAATGTACCTGTTCAAATGGAAAATAAATATTCTCAGTTTATGTAATCCGTATGATTACTAGCTATTGCGGAGATGACGAGTCAGCATATCTGACTTAATCTCTGCAGCCGAAAACACAGAAAACATCATCAATAAATGATTCAAATGTTTAGACGGTCTCGTTTTGTTCACGACACATTCATAATCATTACGTTTGGCGAGCTTTATGCATGCGCTTGAGCGCTGATTAGGCTATGTATTTCATATAGGCAATTAAAGGCTTGTTATTATGATTTATGGCTTATTAATATAAACGCGTGATTAGTCGACTAATAGCTTGAATGAACGACGACTAGAAGAATATTTAGTCGAGGGCAGCCCTAAACCGGGCTTAATTATGTCTTGTGTAAAATCCCATGTCACTTGACGCACATTATTTTAACAAACACATGACATTAACCCCTGCCATCTATAATAAAAGTGTCACATAATGATCAACTGAATGGATGATCAAAGTACTCATGTTTAAAACAATAATACAATTTGGTGAAAACAAAAAAATTTATTTACCCAGAAATAACAATTCAAAATGATATACTGCACTTTTGGACATACACCTATGGCTGATGCGTCATATTTCAGGTTTTTTATTTGTTTTTATTTTTTTATTGCAACTTCCTAATTAGCATGTGTAGATGCACCTTTACATAGCATTATGCATTTGTAGGTTCACTTATTTTTTGCGTTTTTTTTATTCCACAAGATTAAGACGCTGTGCCAAGTTAAATAGTTTTGAAGTATTATTTTTAAAAAGCATTTCACACAACCCCTGCGTTCTGTTCAGTCCGTCTTCTCTCTTTTCCACTCAAAGCAAACTCCACACATGCATTGATGCGCTTCGCTGAGCATTCGGTGTAAATACAGCACTTCAGTGATGGTCCGTCCTCTGGTCTTGTTCTCCTTACCAAGCCAACACAATCCAATTAGAGCAAATATTAAGCGCGGGAAAAGGCCCGAGAGCGTTAGCAGATGTGTGTGATTGTGAAAGCCAGGTGACCCGGTGCTGAGGAACCCCGCTGAGCTTTCCTCAGGCACAGATTCTGTGCGGTTTCCCCGTTATTTTCTCCCGAATCATTGAGCCACATACCGAGGAGCTCTTAGGAAGAGGACTTTATGAGAAGGACTGACACGCTCTTATCCGAACACATGAAAGGAGTAATAAGGCCGAGCTCTTGGAAAGTGATGAGGCCGGTCTGTTTATGCCACCGACTCCGAGAAAATAAAGCCCATCTCGCTGACTCAGTTCAGCATTTCTAGAGCTCATTTACCACGTTTATTTTCTTAGTATATGTCCATGACTCTTATGGTTCATATAGTGCTCCACTTATGTGGGTTTTCAATGGCGAATAATGATGATAATCAGATTGCAGCGTTTCCTATGGTTGGTCGAATGTGAGCTAGGATTATACAGTTTATTTAAAGCTACTGAAAAGTATTCTGATAATTTCACTCTTTTAAAAAACTACTCATGCCACTTAAAGTAATTTAAAACCGAAGCAGGGCTCGACATTAAGACTTGTTCAGGATGAGTGGAGTTATGTTGAAGGGGAAGTAGGGAGGGATGGATCCACCATCATCTAATCAACATCTTTAAGATGCATTTAGAAAATAGAGAGAATTTCCGTTTCATGATGACTTTAGTTTTAACTTATACATTTCAGAATCGACTTGGTACCAAAAGTACTGGTACTTCAGACGACAACGTGCATGATAATGTCATGAATGCAGTTTCATCTCACCTGTAACGAGCCTTCAGTTTGACCATATTATCCTCTTATAATATATTATTATTACTATTTAGTAGTGTTTAGCTACATCAGGTTTTGCTATGATAAAATCTAGGGCTGTGAAACGATTAATCTCGATTTATCGATTAATCGCATCCAAAATAAAAATTTGTGTTTACATATGTGTGTGTGTACTGTGTATAATTATTTTATATAAATACACACACGCATGTATATATGAAAGAAAAATGTTAAATATAAAATAGTTATACACAGTACACACACACACATATTA
Organism: Rhinichthys klamathensis goyatoka; assembly: GCF_029890125.1. Lineage (NCBI taxonomy): Eukaryota > Metazoa > Chordata > Actinopteri > Cypriniformes > Leuciscidae > Rhinichthys > Rhinichthys klamathensis. Next base: position 161,433 of record NW_026606971.1, read on the forward strand.
TGTAAACACACATTATGTAGGGAAACACAAACTTTTATTTCGGATGCGATTAATCGTTTCGCAGCCCTATTAAAATCGTACATGCTTCCACCAGTACATTATCCTCATGTTTACTGTGTGTGTGTGTGTGTGTCTGAGAGGCATCAGTGCAGTAAAACAGAGCAAGCCTGCAGGTGTGTGTTCGGCCTCCGCTTTCCTCCCACTAGGGTTCATAGGGCTGTTTGACTCATCTATACAGCGCTCATGTCTCCGGAGCGGGACTAATGAGAGGACGGCCATGATCAGGAAGCGTTTCCGCTTGTTTCACACACAGGCTGCGAACAGCAGAGCCGTCCAGAGTGTCTGAACGTGTCAAGCCGCTGTTGAAATGGGCGTCTCCCAAAGATTACTGGTGTTTATCTGCCAGTGAACTGCAAACAGAGCCCACTCGTTGTGAGAGAAAAGCATGTAGCTTTTGAGCAGTTCTCAATTAAAGGTGCAGTCTGTAAGAATGACAACTAGTGGTCGAAATAGGTACTGCAGTCGATTTAAAAATCAGGTCGTTTCTCCTGTTCCTCAGACGGGACGGCGCTCACACGGGTCGCCAGTTTGAGCACACACAACGGGAACGAGCGCAACGGACCATGAAAATTGGCAGCGTTCAGTATCACAGACCAAAACAATACCGAACATCCAAGCCTGGAAACACACATTTCACAGTAAAATAACCGGCTGTAGAAGGGTTTTTCAGAGAATCCAGTATGTGAACTTAGCATGTTTCCTCAATATATGCAAACTAGGGCTGTCACTTTACGTTGAAAATCGATTGCACAATCAATCGGACCAACCAACACAAGTTTCGAAAACGAAAATAGGGAATCGATTTTAACGGCCTTTTTTTTTTTTTTTTACCAAAAATGTGTTTTAGGTGGACAGATCAATACAGTATCAGAACATGTAGGATGCTGGAAAATAGCAATGTCTTTTCTGTTAACCAAATTCGCTATTACCTCAATGCAAGTGAACAAGTGCGCCGTTATTTGTTGCTTAGTGACATGTGTGTGTGTGTGTGTTCAAGTAAGCCAGAAATGCGCAGATTCTGTGCAATACGCTGTATTAAATATATCATGAGGACTCACGAGTTGCGTATTTGCGCTAAATCCGCACAGATTTGTCTTACACGAACTTCCCCAGCAAAGTGAGTTAACACAGAAACACACCAGATTGGCTCGTGATTTGACAGCGTTTCCCGCCAAAGTTCATTTTTACCCGCGTTTGGCGGGTCGGAGGGTGTTAATTTCAATCCCTGAAGTTTGCACTCCTGTTTATCATTGTGCACGAAACTTCACGCCAATAAATCATCAGAAATATTGCGACTCAAGCGCCCTCTTTTCGCCCGTCCTAATGCCTGTAGGGTGTCCGTGGATTTGCCTGTATTTGGTGTTGAAAATGGAAACGTCTTTAGACATGGAAAATCGATTTTGCAATCGATTCAATGAACACTTATGTCTCTAAAATCGATCAGGATTTTTCCACAAAAGTGACAGCCCTAGTGCAAACATATTTGTATTTTTATGCTTTAGTAGAGTGAAAAAGTTACATACCGCACCTTTAATTAAACAATGTGTCAGAAAAGACGAGGTAAACATTTAGCAATCAGAGGCCATTTATTACCTTTCCTATTTCTTTTACACTCTCAAGACCTAATTCTGCTTCAAGTGCACTTGATGAAACTTGTATCTTTGAGTTGAGCATTTTTCTTCTAGACCTATTAAACTGTCTACCGCAGTCGAATAAGAAAAGTAACACAAAACAGTAGCCTAAATTACAATCAAATCCATGCTCATCTCGAATCGAAATCGAATCGTGACCACAAGAAGCGAATCGTGAGTTTCCCACCCCTACTAATTACCGTTAAACTATTAGCGACAGACACTGATCTCTATGTATAGGTTATTGTCTATATTATAGATTAGTGTTTGTTTATTTGACACTCCCCTTCATAGTCACAACTTGCTAGATCTTGTGTCGTCTAGAATTACGAGTTTCCCACGAAGTAAACATGTCTTTGTTTCTCAGAACTTGTAATCACGCTATTGAAGGCTATAAAATGCACATCTACTTTGACGACAACTTTTTTTTTGTAATAGTTTTGAGTTTACATTTCATTTTACATTTGCACTGACAAGGATTTCGACCCAGAAATGCATCCGACTAGTCACATTTACACAAAAAGCGACTTACCTGTGAGCACAAGTATAACTTTGGCATTTCTGATTTTAAAATTGTAAAATGTAAGTTCTGGATTTGCTAAATATTCATGACCACATTTACTGAATTTGATTGCGGAAACATTTGGTTGTGTGTATCGATTAAGGACACCTGGTCTGTGTGATAATCACACACACAGCAGTTTCAGTCAACAACACAATCTGCTGAATGGTGTGTTTCTAGTTTCAGCCAATGGCTTCTTGGGAATCTGGCCGAGCTCCAGCTTGTTCCAGGTTTATTTATCCAGATGTGCTGTTGTAACTGACGTTCTTCTTGGTGTGTGTGTGTTTGGTGCAAGGACACAGTGGGTTTGTGCCTAAACTGTAGTTGTGGGTGCGATTCAGCCTTGTGTGTCTTTGTTTTTAGTGTACCATAGCGTGCCAGCTGGTTGTAATGATGGCGTTAGACATTGAAGTTGTGAATCAGCGGGGGATTGGTGGAGCTGGGGGAAATGTTTACCGGATGCAGACACTAGTCTTTATCAAGCTCTTTAAAGGCTTTCTTCCCACCAAGACAAAATGCTTCTTTCCCATCATCAAACTCAGGCTTAACCTCGAAGATCTGTTTTACATTTGCAACTCTGTAATGGAGGGATCGTGGTGATAAAGCTTGAGTTTAAAGCTTGAGGTTTCTTGCATTATACAATGTGAAATCCTCTAGAGCTTGTAATGCAAATGAACTAGTTTTTTGTTGCCCGAAGCAGAATGAGTACAGCTGTTTTCTGAACTAATTGATTTCATAGTGCCATCTATGCCGAGCATAATTTACTTTTTTTTACTTTATCTAAAAGATACTTCAAGTAGTTTTTCTCAACTGGAAAAAGTCAACAAAGCTAAGTGTCTGTTGCTATTTTACGTTATACAAATACTCTTATAACCAAATTTACTGTAACTATCAAAATGAAGGCATATAACAATTGCAGTTGATGAGGATCATCTAACAGAAAACTCAAAAGCTGGGAAATCTTCATTCAACAATAGGAAAACAGTAGCGCGAATAAACACAAGGAACCCAAAAGTAAATTCAGGGTTCCAGACTGCGACCAAATTGGTCGCATATGTTGACCATTTTTTGAGAATGTGCGAGTTAAAATGTTATGTGGTCGCATTTGTGACCATTTTTTGAGAATGTGCGAGTTAAAATGTTATGTGGTCGCATTTGTGCGAGTGGACGCTTGAGCAACAGAACGCCGTTGTATCAGCTGCTGCAGTCCGTAACTTATGTTCAAAATGAACGAGTAGGCTACATCATGAATCCATTTTCCAAACCGTGTTTTTGACTTATTCTGAATCACTACGGTACGCCTATAATAAATTGTTTATATTCGGACTATTTTATCCCGGGGTCGACTCGGCTGCGGAGTAGCCCAGTGCCTGCGTGACTCGCCATAGACATTAACGGAGAGAAGTTCCGTCTACAATGTTCTTCCGCAAGACACGTGCAGTTTATTTATTGACGAACGTAGACGTCACGCGCATTGCACACTAATGGTGAAACGCGCCAATTACGAATTCACAAATTAAGGCATATAAAAATGATAAAAATGGTCTCACGAATCACAGAGCCCCTTCCTCCTACGTCTTTTCAGCGGTTATATTTTCCTCTGTCGAGTGATTACTCTCATGATCGCTCGACAGAGGAAAAGGAAATTATTATAAAATGCAGAAGGTAATAAGGAGTGTGAGATTTCTGCTTTTAGTTATAACTATAAACTTTGATAACGAAAATTCTGTATCAGTTTATTATAATACTCTAATCTTTTAAAATAATGCATTTGACATTTGAATGTTTAATGATTTTTAAAAGATAGAAAGATGATAATAGACAGATAGATAGATAGATAGATAGATAGATAGATAGATAGATAGATAGATAGATAGATAGATAGATAGATAGATAGATAGATAGATAGATAGAATATGATTCAAATGTAAATAGATAGATTGTATATAATTCAAATGTAAAATGCTTAAAATTACAGATTAAAATTACTGTCCAAAATCCATGAAAATCCTGAAATTTGGCAATGATAATTAATATATTACAGCTATTTCTGCTGCAACCCAGAAAGCCTTTGCTAGCCTTGGTCCATTAAAACCACTATTCATCAGCATGCATTGATTAATCCCATGGCATGTAAAAAATAAAATAAAAAAAAAGGTGCGACCAAATCAAATGCTGGTGCGACCAACTAAGAAAGTTGGTAGCACCAGTGCAACCAGTGGAAAAGTTAGTCTGGAGCCCTGAAATTATTGTAATATATAAGTTTGATATATTTGCCAAAATCAGGCAGCCAAGCGAATCTGTTATATTTGAATCGAAGTATATTTGGGTTGGCTTGGTATAAACTAGGGATGCTCCGATAATCTTGTTCTATGACCTGATCGGTAGTCACGAAATTTTGCCGATCTCACAAACGAATCGCAATTTACTAGAGATGCACCGATTACAATTTTCTAGGCCGATTCCGATTTCCGATTTTTCTTGAGTTTGACCTGCCGATACAGATTTAAGCCGATTCCGATTTCCTTTTTTTAAACCACTTTACAGCGCACACAAACATATTATTTTCTATCTTCTCTTTAATAGAACATTTTGCATAGAACTTTTTTTTACCAGATAATCACTATAAAATAGGACTATATAAATTACTCCTGGTGTGGGAAATCCACACACATCTAAAGTGCAGTGTTATGGAAGAAGCATTTCTTTCTTTTCACATCCAATATCCAACTTAAAAAAAATTGATATATTTAGCAAACTAAACTTTTGTATGAAAACAGGTAATGGCAATAAAATAATATATAAATAACAAATAAAAATAAAATAAATATAGCCTACCCTTGCAGTATATATTTCTCAACACACACACACACAGGCCTATTGCAATCACTTGTTGCAAGTTATATTTCTAAAATAGTTTTTCTCTCTGACACATGTCCGGCTAAACAGGACAAGTGGAGCATGTGCAGAGAAACGATTGGGAATAAAAACAAGTTATATTCTATAAATATTTTTGAGTCTTAATTTTCTTTTCTGACATAGCCTGGCTACTTCAGTTCTTGTTAAAACACACCAGACGTGCAAATTCTGTGCATTTTGGGCACTTTTGGGGTGAAATCATATTTATTTTGTCCGTCAAAAGTATGCTTTCACTTTAATTGAGCGCGAGCAGAATAGACTCGGCGCTGAAACCCGCGCTTCACTGTTGCTCACGCGCCGCTCCTGCTCGACGCTCACGCGCTGCTCCGGCTCCCGGTGTGAATGCACTCATTGATTAACATGCACGCCGAAGAAAAAAAACCCCACTGCTCACGCTTGCGGTGTGAAACGGTCGTAATTCACGAGGTTTCCTACATGTGTGTGTTCCGTGTGCACGTGTGATGCTGATGTTGCGCGATGTTAATCATGCGGCGCCCGAGTGCATTTGACCGGCATAAAATCAAATGTCAGACTGACCGGCCGGTCGCCGATCATGGCCGATCACCTGAAAATCGGCCGATTCCGGTCACCAGCCGATCAATCGGTGCATCTCTACAATTTAATGATGTGAAACCGTAAAAAGTCGCCGCCAACGTGCATGTGAACAGTATGAGGAAGCTTTAGCGACATGTCCTGGTTTGCAACTACGCAAAATATTAGTAAACCATAGTAAATTGCACATCTTTATTCAGAGCGGGTTGTCTCGATTCAAACGAGCCCACGCACAACATAACATGATGCGTAGGATCGCACAGTTTTTTCCAACGTCATTTGAAAGTTTGACCAATAGAAACTGTTTGATTTGGTTTAAGATCCGCTGTTTCACAGCTGGAGCACGCTTGGATTGGATTGATCGCCTAGATTGGCAGGTCTCGGTTTCCCATAGAATAGAAGCGACTTATATAAAGTTATAAAAATACAGTGGTTGCCCCGGTTACTACGGAACAAATTACAGTAGCACAACATTCTATCGTGTTACTGAAAAACGCCAAATACAAGAGAGCCGGTTCCAGATTGTTCCTCTGATATTCACTGTCAATTGACCGTTCGCAAAGACCCTCCCCCTTTAGTTACTGTTGCTATGTCCGATAAGCGACGCACGCCGCTCTCACGCCCCACCATGTTCTCACGCAGTGAAAAACACATTGTGAAGCAGAGAGGACACTGACAACGTGCTGACAGACACAGACCAGGTTACTTTTGATATGAAACTAAGTCTCAACTTTTTAATTTAAGAAGAAATTGAAACAATAAATACCGTTTTGTGGCTCTTTAATGTGTCTGACAGATCGCTGCCTCAGTTAAAGCTGCTCGTGAACCGATCAGTTAATTTATAGCATCAACTAAACATGAGTGAACAACATAAGCATGAATGTTGTTTTAACCGCGGAAAGACCGTTTTTCAAGTTAAAATCCTCCAACGTTAGTCTACTAACTCTCCTGACTGCTTTGACGGACAAAAATGGCGGATTCGGCGGATTATGATTGGTCAGATCGCCTGTCAATCAAACTCCCTGCGAAGGGTCAATTAGTAAAAAAGTATGATTGTGAGTGGCAGCAAGTTGTAGTTTTTACAGTATGTTGACCAAATGTGCAATTCTTATTGGTTGGCTGGTTTTATTCGCAGTGCAATGGAAAGGAGATTACACATCTGTAAAAAATAAATTAAAAAAGTACCGCATTGATGGCAGGAAAATGCATTAAGAGCTGTTCATTGAAATTAAAATGTTCAGCGCACCAAAATTCCCCACTGTATATGCGTATTATAGTGTGAACAGGCCATCAGGGATCACTTCCAACCAATTTCAACAAACTCAAATCCAAATGTGCATCTGGGATTGTTTTGGGAACTTGTGCTGTCTGACTAACAGACTGCTTTTGAATGCTGTACACACACATATTTCTAGTGAAACGGCACAACTCTTAATGCAGAATCAACGGGCCACTTTATAAATGGACCACTTTTGTCAGTGTAGCTTCAAGCTTAAACGCATTGTGTAACTGGGAGAGGTGCTGAGTTGTTATCATTCTCCCTGTATGTGGAGTAAAGGACAGGATTTCCTCCGTTCTTCCATGTCCAGGATGTTTTCCTGGTGGATTCTCCACAGTCCGCTGCCTATTTTCCAGGGCGTAATGTGAATTCCTCCTGTATGTGACCTCTAGTTCAGTGATGTGCTTTAAGAGCACTTACAGCTTCTCTAGGCCTGCTCTTGGCCTTCACAGACGTACAATGTGAGCTTGCTGTTGTGTGTATAAAGGACATGCTGTCTCCGAACTCAACCTCATTCCTCTTCCCAGAACTTGCTCCTAGCAGACTCGTTTAAGGTGTAGTGGAGATCACGCCTTTTCGGTTACGCCTCCTACACTTTGAAATACCTTGCCGTTCATTAAGTCTTCGTCAACTATGGATATGTTAAAAAGGGACTTAAAGACTTCTTTATTTTATCAGACTTTTGGTGTTTGATTGGGTCGGATAATTGCGAGTGATTTCATTGTATGATTTATATTGGTGTCATTCTGATGTTTTTAATGGTTTTATTTGTATCTCTGCACGGCACTTTTGGTCCATTCTTATGATTTGAAAGTGCTTTATAAATAAATGTTGAGTTCATTTGATGGCATGTTTCATGTACATTATGTTCTCAAAACCTTCAGCCTAGTATGTAGACATAATGGTGTCTTCAGTAGACTTTACAGAGGGGATTTTTGACCTAAAATGTCTATATCCTTTGGGCATGAATGAGGAATTAACTCTCAATTGTTGTTTGATTTTGATGTTTAACAATGTTAATTAGTGGATTTACACAGTGATATATATATATATATATATATATATATATATATATATATTATATATATATATATAAGAATCATGTAATCGTTATGTACTTTAACGTCAAATTATGTGCCGTGTAGATATTGTTATGGTACTTTTTGTCATATTCAATAATGGGAATGAGAATATTTATGGTCAGATTTTTTTAATTTTCAAAGCTTTGATTAGATGTAGTAGTTGTGGTATGTATAATTATTTAGACTGTTTATGTAAATATTTTTCTATGGGATAAAGTCAGATTTCGCTATATTACATTGATAACGGTAATAACGCTTGTGAATTACTGCAGGTGTACGCTTGGAAACACATGGCACTGATGAAGGGTTTGCACTTTAGTTGTGGCCTCTGAATCTGGACGATAAAATCGTGAGAGCTTTTTGACCAATTTTCGTGTGCAGATTTTTTTTTCTTCGTACTTTTAAGGCTTTTTGGGGGGATTTACGCACCACAAGAAGTATCTCCTCAGCAAGATCATATTTGTACACAATATTCATATAATCATAAGATCATATTTATATTCATTTTACGGAGACACAGTTATGTTGCCAATGCCAAGTGTAAATTGACACTTTGATCCGATCAGTAACTTTTTAACGCAAGATGTAACCTGCTACTCTACATATAAAAAGTTGTGTTGTAACTAGGGCTGTGTATCACCAACAATGTCACGATACGATACGTATCACGATACTAAAGCCACGATACGATATGTATCACGATATGGATCAATTTGGAATTTAAATTTCTTTTGAGCTGAGTTTAGTAACAGTAATATCTGCTTATTGAATAACCAGTGTTATAACAGTTGTGATAACTGAAAAACAATGAGTTAAATGAATAAAAAAGCTTAGAATGGCTCTTCCTTCTGCTTTTAAAGTCTGCCTCAATAACTGAAATGACAATTATAGTGACACTGAAGCATGTCTACACTGCTCAATGACTAAACAAAACTTAAAACATTCCATAAAAGCAAAAACGGTAACAACTTAAATTTAACTTAGTTTTCTCAAACTCTTTTAAACACCTAGTATTTAACAGGTCTTAAGTGTTGGAATGTGCACCAAACAAAGTAATTTCTTCTACGTTGAAATCATTTTAAATGATTACATTTTCACATTTTTATGCAGAAACAACAATTGATTGACATGCTCAGGGTTAAGAGAGTGACAGCAGAATATCTCGCTTAACTTCATCATACAACCGGGGAATTGCCGTTTCTGTTAAAAACCTTTATGCTTATTTAAGACATAACCAACTGTGTTTAGAGGATACTTACCAAGAACGAATTTTTTACATCATTTTGCGTGTTTTAGTCTGTTAAAGCGATATAATCTCGCGAGCTGTATGTGAGGCGGCTTTACTCTAGTCTATGTGCACGCAGAGAAAACCAACTCTCAGAGAGCGCGCAAGTACTGAATAGTTTAAAATCGTTTGAATGTTTAAACTGGTAAGACTTAAAGACATGTAAATGGTAAACTTTAGCCACGATGGCCCGATTATGCAAGTGAATATTCCATCATGTCCCGACTCCTAACCGTGAGCGTGTAGTTTCACCGGCTGCAGCGCTGGACGCTTGCCCGAGACGAGAGAGAGAGAGACGCAGCACTGCATTGAACTCACGCTGTTTGTGAAATTTCGTCTCACAGAAAGTTTTAAAATGATGACTGATTTGATTTTATAATCTGTGTGGATTCATTTACTAATACTACAACCTACATGCTAAAGTGAATCAATGTTTCCGGGAATTTCCCGCATTATAAACTGCGGGAATTATTCAAATTATGCGCAATCCCGCGCCGAAATTCGAGCCCTGAATTGGCTACATTCAAAAGCACAAAAGTATCGATACGGCAGCTGCTGTATCGATACGCGTATCGCCAGGAGTTCATGACGATATATCGTTGTATCGATATTCTGAGCACAGCCCTAGTTGTAACTTTATTAGTTACATTTTTAAGCAATACAATAATACAATCCCTAAATCTGAAACCAGTTCCATCAAACTCATGCTCATCAGCCACACATGATTTGTTTATATATTTTTTTAAAGTTTAACATGTTTTCGGCCAGGTTTGTGTTATCGACCTAAACATAGGCTTCAACACAAATGATATAGGGCTGAATTAACAAGCATGACTTGAATGTTCAAGCATGACTAACATACCATACGTGTTTAGACCGGCTCACACTGCCACAAACGCGTGTCTTTACGTGTAGTTGTTCGCCTCTGAAAGAAGGCAGTTGAAATGGTTGTGAATGAAACCATTTTTCACAGACAAGAAGCTTTATATACTGTATATGCCATTATTGTTCATTATTGGTAAAGCAATGAATGCATGAACTTGTTCATATATTGTGTAAATGTGTGTCTATGGTATTTGTACACATTTATGATCCATAAAGTGTAGGAAAAGAGTTTTTTTTTTCGGGCGTATTTTTATATACAGTGCTTAGTATAATGAACACACCCATGCTAAAGTTGACTAAAAAGAGGAATAAAAAATCATCTTTTGGAATTTGATCTTAATGCCTTAATTAAAAAAATGAGGAAAAATGCAAGCTTTAAGGACACCAATTTTCTTTGTGAATGAATAATGTATCGTAAATAAATAAATGTTTTCTTCCTTAAAATTAGTCAGGACACCCCTATGTTAAATTCCCATAGAGGGGCAGATCAGTTATTTCATGGACCCAGGATACTATGCATCCTGATAAAGTTCCCGTGGCCTTTGGGATTAAAACATCCCCACATCATCACACACCCTTCACCACACCTAGAGATCGGCATGGGGTACTTTCCATTAGATCATCTCCCAATGCTAATCAAACCAGCGTTTAGGCTAACTGAAATAAAAGGGTATGGTGAAGGGTGTGTGATGATGCACGGCTGTTTTAATCCCAAAGGCGAAAGTGTGTATGCTTTCTGCTTTTTCCTCACTACCCAAAATGTTACAAATTCACAATTATTTCTGCTCCAGTTGTTTGACCAGTTTGGGAAAACCGATTGCTCAAACAGTTCGAGTTTAAAAATGTATTTATTTATACGGATAGTACTGTAAACTTACTTACTTTGAGGTCACTGAAAATGAATATCTCTTAATATAAATCTGTGAATTAATTAAATCCCACTGTTGACATTGACGCCAGACTCGACAAACACCAGTGGACCCCTTTCACAGACTAGGGAGGGTAAATTTGACTTTTTTCCTTCTCCCTCTCTCTCTCTTCTTCTGACTCTGTAATCGATCCTTCTCTAGATAGTTTTTCTTCTTTTAGAAAGTCATGGGAACGGTATCAGGGTTTGTTTCTTTTGCTGTTGGAGCAAATGGGAACGCGAGGATCATATTTGCCGCAGCCTCTCTTTCACCACTATAGAAGTTACCCGTGGACTGACGACTTCTGAGAAACCTGGAGATGTGAAAAGAGTCCATTGAATATTCAGTCTGTGAAAACTGGGTTAACACGCCGGTTCACCAAAACCCAGCAGCGGTTGTTGGTGTTGGGTCAGTGTGACTTCAGCTGGGACTCTCCCTGGTTGATCGGTCTTTGGCAATCATGAGATTGTTGAGATGTTAAAATTGGCGATATAAAAAAGGTATCACATCTACAACTGGAATGACATGTAGCCTACATAAATATAGGTAGGCATGAAAACAAATATAGCCAATACAAATGGTAGGGATGCACTGAAATTAAAATTCTGGGCCAGAACCGAAAATGACCACAAAAAAATATATATTTTATTTGTAGAATTGTGTTATTGTAAGACTTTTTGTTTTTTAATTAAATACAATAATGAATCTGAATTTTAAATATACAAGCCAATAAAACAACCACACTTTTTTTTAACTAAAGTCAAATTGGACAGAATATAGGCCTATATTAAAACATAGAATATCAATATCTGCATATTTTCGGCTTATATTTTCGGTCTTTTTTTTCTTTCGGCCAATAAACCGATAATTTTCGGCGGGTGAAATTTCGGGGCATCCCTAAAAAATGGTCCATGGCGAAAATCCTTTGGATAAAGATTATTTTTATAGTGCGATTTCTGGTCCTTACACATTAAACCTGGCGTATGGTCTTAACTGGATTGGGTGGCTGAGCCCTACAGGTTAACACAGTCTCTCTCGGGTTAATCTGTGTGTGATTGGCTGTAAAGCTGGCGTATTGGCGTGAGGATCTGGCCGGCTGGGAAGACAGACCTTGAGTGTAATGTAGGGTTGCATACTAGTATACCAGCACTTAAATTGTGGTACTAAAATTTTAACGGTACACTATGGTTGTTCTGCTTATTTCAGTACTAGCCCAGACAACAATGTGCATTCAGCGCTTTTCAGCTCTTCAGGCAGTGAAATGTATTATAAATCCATGTAAATGTCAGCCTTGAGAGTGCCGTGTGGTTGAGCACCGCCTCAGGGATCTGCGTCTTCTTGACAGGTGCCAGAGCCATATAGAGAGAGAGTTGCGACAACGGAAGTTCTAAAAGCTTGGTTGTCACGTGATTCGCGTAGACCTCAGATAGTTCCAGGAAGAGCTTCGGCGCCAATTCAAATCGATGGAGGTAGAGAGCTGAACTGTGATTTTTGTTAGTTTGTAGTCAATAAATGCGTTGGTTTACAATATGTATATAATACATTGACATTTGGATGTAGTATGTGTATGTAGTTACAGCAATATTGTTTTTAAAAGATAAATATCTGCTGATATTTAATGTTTATTGTGGTCAACCAGTGTTGCCTGCCTTTGTTAACATGTTTTCTGGCTAACTTTACCTTGGTTAAAGACCGTTTTGCAGTTGTTTTGAAGTATTTTTGTGTTCTTAAACTTGAATGTTATTTAAGGGTTATCATGTAATGTTCACTATGGTTTCACAAGGACAGGTGACTTGCAGGAAACAGGTGAAGCCATTGCAAACAAGTAAAATGTAAAATTGCATTCATCGTAATGTTTACAATGCTTATGCACTTATTACTATATAAATGAATACATAATATATTTCATTTTAAAACAAAACATGATTATACACACACACACATACATTATTTCCTAAGTGTCCAAGTACATTATTTCCTTAACATAATTTGATAAATTCATGACATACATCACTTTAATCTATAAAACCTATTTAGTTTAAATTCATTTTTAGTACATTTAGATAATACATATTTTATGTTTTAACCCCCCCAAAATGTCAGGTTGTGCAACTGTCCGCACAAATGAACAGACTAAAATACTAATTTAAATGGTGTTTTAAATGAAATTCTATGGCATCATTTTAACCTTTCATATAAACAAATTTTATACGTTTCAGTAGATTTATAGCTGATAATTGAAAACCTTTTGTCTAGCAATTTGTATGTCAGGGGGGCACAACTGCAAACATGGCTCTCTTATTATGGTAATTGCAGTGTGCATGATAATGCATTGTCCAGAGGAGCCATAATGATCCTTGTAGATCTCTATCAAATACTGATAAAAACTGCTTTCAAGTATGGGTAGGTTGGTACACTTTCAGGTGAATTTAAACACTTAGAAATGTTCACAGCTGAAACTTGTTCAAATACATTGTTCATGACACAAAAATTTACATTACATCAGTTTTGAAAAGATTTAAAAAAACATTTATTTGTTTATTTGTCAATGACCTATATATATATATATATACACACTTTTGCACTGAATTAGCACAATGGGATTTATAAATGTCTAATAAACTGCACGTCAAGCATGTTGTCTGGCATTTCCTCTATGTTGTTCTTGTACTGTCAGACACAGAAAATATGCTCAAGTCAGGAGCAATCTAAATAGAACTAAACATTTTGTGCTGATACTTAGGTGTATCTGCACTTTTTCCACAAAGACCAACACTGGGAAGTTTAATGTTTATTAAAAATAAGGAGCAAGTAAAGTCTTGCAAAATCCAAGGAGCTGAGACTGATGAGGGTACAGCGTCAGTGCAGGAGTCTTCAGGATCCACCGAATCCTCTTTGTGCTTCTTGTGTTGAAAGAGATAAAGGAAACAAAAACGGGATAAATTATATATAGGAGTTAGTATATAATACAGTTATGGTATTTATAATACCCCATTTAGCCTAGTGTGATTTGATCTAGAACACGGCTTGCTGCCGTTTTAAGCAAGTTTTTTAATCTTACTTATAAACTTCCATCTCCCTTTCCCATCAATACAAATCAGCTGAGCTAAATCATAATATAGACAGGTAATAGTCAACAGAAACACAATGAATAAAAAACGCCAACCATACGTTTTTCCTTACTCAAATATGAAATCTAAAGTAAGGATTTTTCCCGTTATTGCACATTTATGGAATGAAACCGATATTCTCATTTTATCAATTACAACTATCACACTCCCCAATGTCCCCATTGTTTTATTATATTTAACCTCTGTTTAGAAGTATTTCCCTCTTATTACACAACAAAGGATAAACATGCATTAATAGAACGGGTTTAAACATTAATATGCTGTTCGTGGTTTGTTATGCGGTATTAACTTTATCCAATTACCTTTATTTTACCTGATAACGTCCCCTAAAACTACTAATTTAGAGAGCAATAATCAACTAGCATGCTTTAATACAGTTAAAGTTACAAGTTAATTTGATTCAGATGTACTGATAATATACAATCTTATTCTTTAAACGTCTTACCTTTTAAAAGTGCATCACAAACCGTCTGTTCTGCTGTAACTCTACCGCGCTGCTGCTACTTCCGGGAACTATTGAGAGGCTCCGCGAGCCGCCATTGCTGTAAAAAAACGTTCCATTGGAGTCAATGGAGTTGTCGCAACTCTCACTCTATATGGCTCTGACAGGTGCAGTGTGTTTTTCTGCACAAAACAAGCTCTGAACTTTTGTACTCGACAGATATGTTGCTGTTGTTTTTCTCTCGTGTGCCGTGTTGTAGTTTAGTCCCTAGCTAAACACTAGTGCTGGGGGGTATGACCAAAAATCCACATTTTAACACATCCACGGTATATGACGGTATTTTTTTTCAAGCATGACTGGGTGTTAACCACATTTTCTGCTGATTGAGAGAGGGAATACTGCAGTAGATTGACTTATAATGCCCTATTTTACTGTCATGAGGGAATATTGTAGACAAAATCCACACTAATATTAATACAGGTTTGCATTAAGGCTGTTTACAAAGAGGCGCTTTAGGAGCGGCAGAAACTGCGGTTTCCCCGGTAACGGCTGTACACAAAGCGGTTTCCCCGGTAACGGCTGTACACAAAGCGGTTTCCCCGGTAACGGCTGTACACAAAGCAGTGCAGCGCTCATAAACGCTGCTTTATCATGAAAGATTCAATGAAAATAACATTAAAACTTTTCTAAAGACCGTCAGTTCACTTCAGATACTTTCATGTAAAAACACCCGCGCCACGTTTTGACTTTGACACGTGCAGCGCTCGTGTTTATTCAACGATATCAATGCCAACCACAAATAGATTTTCCAAAAGGCAGAGTTGATATTGTGAACCAATGTATGGGAAACACTGTAACATAATTTGACAGCTATCTATCATAGTTTTAACCAATCCATCTTCACCGTCACGCTTAGTAACACATACAGCTTTTCACCGCCTCAGTGTTACCGTGTTCCTAACGTTATTTAAGCGACATACACCAGTATTGCGGTATATTACAAATTCATATCATAACAAAAATAAACACCGGTATTCGGTATGAACCGGTATAGCGCCCAGCACTACTAAACACCCTGATAAAGAGTGATTTTCGTGGTTGAATGTGCCTTGCTCGTGATTGACACTGTGTGTGTGTGTGTGTGATTGCAGGAGCTCTTACGGTGGGGCTGGTGCGTCAGTGTCAGACGATCCACGGCCGGGACCGGACCTGCATCCCCCCCCGACTGCCCCCGGAGTGGGTCACCACGCTCTTCTTCATCATCATGGGCATCATCTCCCTCACCGTCACCTGTGGCCTGCTCGTGGCCTCGCACTGGCGGCGCGAAGCCACCAAATACGCCAGGTGGATCGCCTTCACGGGAAGTGAGTGACACGTCTCCTGTTCCAGTCGGCTTTCCTCGGGCCCGTTTCTGACCCGCCCGCCACAGATGTGTAGTGTCAGTGATTAGAGCTGGGATATCGGATATTAGCATTATTATCACGATAATTGAATAATCAATGTAAAATGACAGAATATTGTAAAAATCAGGGTTTGATTTTGATTTTGGTACTAGCCAAAATAAAAAGGTTGGGTGGGGGGAGGAGAAAGAAAAAAAATCACTACGTCACAGCTTATTTATAAATTATAAATGGATATTATAAAGGATTTCATAGCTTACATTCAATTCTTATTCAAACAAAATCCTGTCATCCAGCAATCTCTTTCATCCTCATCACCAAAAATGTGTTTTAGATGGACAGATCAATACAGTACAAAGAACATGAAATAAAAAGTAGGATGTTGGAAAATAACAATGTTTTTTTTCTGTTAACCAAATGCTTTTTTTTATTGCTTCAATGCAAATGAACAAGCGCGCCGTTATTTGTTGCGAAGTGACACGTGTGTCTGTGTGTTCAAGTAAGCCAGATATGAGCAGACTCTGCCCAATACGCTGAATTTAATATATCATGATGGCTCACACGTTGAGTTTTTTTACTAAAGGTGTGCAGATTTGGCTTACATGAACTTCCCCAGCAAATATTGTTCAAAATTAAGATTAATGTGCCAAAGACGCCACCAAATATACCTTTTTTTATTATCCAAAACTATCTAAGAAGTGCTTATGTGTCCCAGCAGCTTTTTCCCCGTCTGAAAGAGTCTTTAGTGCCGGTGGGAACATGCTGTCGCTCCACAGAGCATCTTAAACCAGAAACCGCTGATAGACTTGTGTTTCTTGTTTAAAAACTTGTGAAACACTTGCATAATTGACCCTTCGCTAAGCCCCGCCCTCCTTAGTTACTGTTGCTACGCCTGTCAAGCTTTCGCGGCTGCCACGTCTATTACAGTGTGAATGCACCGGTGTCAGACATTCCCAAGGAGATATTTAGTCATTTTTGGCGAACAAGTGAAATATCTGAGAGAGCAAGACAAAAGGGACAGCAGTATGCATTCGAGGGATATATCCACGACATAATATGCAACCGATTAGAGAATAATTTAATCAAAATTGAAGCTAAAGCCTACAACGTTAGGTCCCAGCGCAAGCAGCAGCCGCCTCCATTCAAATGGGAAACACAAATTGAACAGCTATATTCATGCACAGCAGAGTAAGTGAAATGTGAAAATAATCTAATATCAAATCAATTTAAATCAAAAAGCTTATCAATCTAACACCGGGAGAGCCGCGATCGGATTGGGGTAAAGTTACAGGGATAAAGTTAACGTTAGTAGGCCGTCCGCCGTCGATTAACACAATGCTGAAACATATTTTAAAGTATGTCAGTGAGCCTCCGTCTTGCCTTTAATCGTCTTATTTTACGTTCAAATATATGCATTATGAACAAAGAACCGCCATTATTTCCAAGAAATAGGCGGGTTTTTTTTGTTAATCCTGTCGACATTTAGTTGTGAATGGGTCTCCACAGTCCACACTGCTTGATCCACGCCCGGCATTTCTCCCCTTTGGCTTTTAGGTTTCGGGAAGAGAAAAAATGCCACCCCACCGTCCAAACTTTTAGAATACCGGGTATCAGATTTGCACAATCCATACGCACAACGCGTCGGCATGTTTCCCTCGCTCGAAAGCTTGACAGACCTCCCGCGCCTAGTTACGGTTGCTAAGCCACGATTGGCCAGTGGCGGTTTTCGGGCGTGGCTTAGCGAAGGGTCAATTTACCCCAGTTGCACAAGTGTAAAATGTGGTCTGTGAATTAGACTGCACCTTTTGTACCTATTTTGCACTGTTTCTTTTTCATATTGTTACATTTACATGTTAATTTAATAAAAGTGGTAAAAGAAAAGTGGTACATTTTTCACGGGGCAATGGGAAACTCATCTTTTTTTAATTATTCTAGAGCAAATGCAAAAATACTGAGATTGTGGCCAAAAGTGACATCCAGTCTAGGAAAATTTACATATTTACCCTTCATTAAAATATCATTACAAATTTGCTAAAGATTTTGCAAGCATGCTTTTTTATTGTTTTGCTTGCAGGACTCCCTGGTAGAAGAGATATTTTGGACCTTACTGGTTAAATAAATAATTTAAAAACATAGTTTTTGGTCGCAATAGCTTGAAGTCAATTGCTTTATTTGTGATGTAATGAAACTGTGCGGACATACATTTTGGCCAGGCTGTCAAACAAACAAATTATGAGCGCATGTAAAAACGAGAAAACCAACTAAATATTAATAACCAATTATGTTGTAGTCAATCTATGCTTTTTTTTTTCCTGTGAGCTTTTTGATTATTTATTTATTTATTTATTTGCATAGTGAAATAAAACCTGCAGCTGTAGTTTGCCTATTTTGCCAAATCATTTTGTCAGATAAGCAACTTAACCAAGTTTAGCCTCATATTTAAAATATAAAAAACGAAAATGAAAACTAACAAGTTCGATTAAAGTTTGGAAAATCCTCATATTTGTATACTTTAACTGAACTTGTAGGGTCAATAAAAAACAAACATCCCCTATGGACATCACTTTTGGCCATTACTGTATATCGATTTATCGTCAACATTGGATATCATATTTTAGGTATATCACCAGTGATATTCAACTAACACTTTCCATTATTGATATGTCTGTCTGCTCAAACCCATTGCAGTTCTGTTTGCCACCTCTAGGGCTTCAGAAACCACAGACGTCAGCTTTTAAGACCTACACACACTACACACAATATGAACCATTCTTAAATAATACAAATATATTATTATTGACGAATTTTGTACGACAAACCTGCGCCTCTGCAGTGAAAATAATGGCTACATCTGTTTTACTAGGTTAATTTAATTAAATTAAATACATGAAATGTCTATTTTGTTGGGAATTGATTGTCATATCACTTCTTAAACCCACAGTACACTTAATTGTTGTAATGGAAAGAGTGAAAATGTAGACTTTCCATTGAAAAGTAGGGGTTATTTCACAGACGTAACTGTTCCCAAGCTGGAGCTACACGTGCGCCTGACAAAATATTAGTTTTACCCCTTCAAATGAGGTGTCGGTTCCCAGTTGTGGGTAATACGAATAACAGCGACCGCTTGACAGTCGCGCACACAAGCCGGCAGTCAGTGAGATAGATGATCTCTGTGGTTTGTGTGTCTGTCCGGCATGTGTGTAGCATCTGTTGTGTTCGCTCACTGGAGACACTATTAACTTTCTTCTCTCTGTTCTTCAAGATCCCGTGTGTATCCTATAAAGAAACCCTTCAATTTAGACTTCCTCTCAGGATACGAGGCGTTCAAGGGTAAAGTGGGAAATGGCTATAGTTAGCGGCGCTGCAGATTAATCACCTTAATGCTTAATATAATGTCGACTTGGCTTCAGCTCAAGCCGTATCGCTGTTGCTAAGGTGTTCGGGGGGGTTTAGGACATGTGGTCACTAGGGTGTTAGCAGGGGTTTTGCTAGGTGGTTGCTAGGGCGTATCTAGGTAGTTGCTTATAGAGTGTAACATTCGGGTGCCATAAGTAAAAACTACATTAATGTTCTCCATAGAGAATTTAGTTTTTAACAATAACTACTTATTAAACTTTAAAGACAGACCTACAATGAGTTTTGAGGTTATTAATCAATGGTAAATGCTTTTGTTGAAGCCATCCGTTCACATTATTTCAACTTACTTTTTAGAATTATTGTTTAACCCTCTAGAAACTGAAGCTAAAAAAAGTGAAAAGGACCTACAACAATGTGCTATTTTCAAGTGCAAGATGTCTTTTTTTTTCCTTGAAAACAAATGGCTGTCAATGAATTAGTTTATCGTTATTGTGTGGGGAGTTTGCAAATGGAATTTAAATTGACAAAAATAAAATAAAATGGAATAAATGTACAGATTTTTATTTAGAAAAACTCAGAAAAATCGTTTGCTGGCAGAAAGCATTACCGTAATAAGCCGTATATTGCAGAAAATGCAATTATTTTGATGTGCAAATGTTTGAAGAGTTACTGTAACATGAATAAAGCTTGGTTGGATGTGTCTGTGAGAATGAATCGATGGTGAAAAAACATAAATTACCATAAAATAAATAAATTACCCATGATAATACTGTACAGAACAGTCCACCAATCAGAGTCACAGCGAGCAAGTTGCACCAAAAGAGCTGTTTAGCTCCGCCCACTCCCATGATGCACTGCAAATTACGTAAGTCTGTCTAGCGATGGGGTCAAAATACTTTAATAAATGTATATATCTTGCAATAAACTTAAAATATATTGTTTCTATAGATATGATCAACAACTTTAAATGAATTGGGGGTTTTTGTCCACCAACTTTTTAAATTAAATTATGTCATTTGAAGTGATTCAGGGGATTGTAGTTCTTTCCCTCAGCAAAGTTCACATAGTATTTTTAAATACATTTTGCCTTAAATAAGAGTTGGTAATGTTGTAGTTCACCTCGTTGCTTATGGCTTATAACACTTTAACAAATGTCATTTTTTTTTCTTTTCTTTTTTTAAATGCCTACTGGAAAAAGTATTATTCGAGATACGGCTCCGGTTGCTCCTTCAGTCCAAGTCTATAAAATTTTGATCACCTTTTAATTGCCCGCCAAATTAAGAAAACCGAAACCATCTGAGGTAGAAACTAAGCACCCACATAGCTCTCCTGAACCACCCCGGATGGTTTGAGTTATTGTGAGCGTATTAAGCTATTTTTAATTGGCCGAAAAACTTCAGATTAGCTCCTGATTATCTCTGCCGTCTCCGTTGTGCAATCAAAAAGCCCAAAATGTATAATCGGCTCACTGGTGTGTCACAATAGCCAAGTACAGTGTGATTATGAACTGGTCTTTGGCAGAGAGAGATGCTGTTGAAAGTCGTTTTCGGCGCTGAGATTCGCATGGTTGCCATGGTAACGGGAGAGAAATAGTCCCAATTGTCCAGGCTCCGCTTACCGTCTCTGAACCTCGGTGAGTCACTTGTCTTTTTCTATCGCTGTGTGTGTGTGTGTGTGTGTGTGTGTGTGTGTGTGTGTGTGTGTGGGCGGTAGTTACGGCGTTTAAAAGAGCAACAGCTCCTTAACTAGACCAGCTCCGCAGGCTGGGATCATAACCTCCTCCATCGGGGTCACGGTTGAAGACCGGCGGTTTAGCTGAATAGCGCAGGATTGCTACAACACAAAACACAGATATGTTATAATGGTGCTCATGGTTGAAACCTCTCCAGATAGGTCATTCTTTTCATGTTGTTTTTTTTAATGTAGGGAAAACATGAGTGTTTAAAATGCTGATATTTCTGTAATTTTATCGATTTTAAAGTGAGACAAACCAACTAATTCCACCAAACCTGAGAAATCATCAGTTCACACCAAAAAGTAATGTCACTCCCTGAAAGAAGGAACTACTTGACTGTTGATATTTTAAAGGGATGTGGACTGATATTGAGCACATATTCCCAGCCATGTTTTGTTTGAAACAATTCAATTAGAGATGGAAAAATAAGAAACACTCTGAATATTTTAAGTGGCAGTTTTTCACGTCAGCGGCACACGTGGAGACGGCAAAACAATGGGCATTTCTGCTCAAAACAAAGTAGTAAAATCTCACCTCATACTTACATTATTGATATAATGACAAAACAACTATGATTTCACTGTTACAAAAATAGTGAGTATTATAGGGCCGCCCCCTAATAGTCAACTAAACGTTAGTCTACCAAAACTTTATTAGTCGGTTAGCCGCAGAAAAAACTCCACAGGAAGTGATTAAATCAGATCGTTAACTGGCGTTATATGACACTCTTCTTTCAGACGAATACAATCGGAGTTATATGAAAAAATGTCCTGGCTCTTCCAAGCTTTATAATGGCAGTGAATGGGTGTATGTCTTAGGAAGTCCATTAAAGTGCATGCATTAAAGTCCCTGTAAAGTCAAAATTAAGTATGTGTTCTGAGTTTGTCACACCACAGAAAAATGTGTTATTAGTCACCCTGCCAAATTTGAATGATAAAAAAAGCCAGCAAGTACATAAAATAAGCTATCAAAATCTTGAAAAAATGAGCAGTATTCTCTGCTCTCAAACGCTGGGGGCGTGTCCACTGGCTGCGCTGAAACCACGCCCACTCGCGGGAAAGCTGCCGTCATCGACTCGCCACACTCAACTCTACAGCCGGAATGGATGCTCGCACGGTGGGCACGCACTGCCGATGATGGCACCAGTTGTCGGCGCGACGGGAGGATGAATGCCGAGGCGGGAGATAGTCGGTTCGGCCCCATTCACCAGTAACAGCGGATTATCAGTGAGTCCCAGTTGTCTCCGACGAAAGTTTATAAAACTATCCCGTGTAAAATGATCACTTACAGAGGCGGGTGTTTGGCAGTGATCCTCAGCTCTCCATCAAGGTTGGCTCTTCACAAAATTAATCCACTTCTTCTTGATGTGATCGTTTTTAGGAAATTTAAATAAGGACACCGATCTGTTTTGTATGTGATCCGGTGATCGCATCCAGGTAGTAGGCCTACGCATTTCCGTGACGAAGGCATAGCTAGCTAGCAATCTGTAGGCTGCTGTAGTAACTAATATTGACCGTAACTCACGATTGAGCGGCAAAACTGATGTGAATGTGCTCTATAATATTGTTAGGGGAGCGGACAGCCTCAGTGGCTCCAGTGCGTCATCGAGCCCCGTTTTAGCCCCGCCCAAAAAATCCAGAAAATAGCAATGGTAAAAAACTGTTTAACGGTCTAACTCCACAATTCAGTAATTCACAGTTCACAGTCTTTGTAATATGTTTTAGCAATACATTTCTAACATTTATAATGTGTTTAGATTTTTTTATTTTTTTATTGCCTTTACAGGGACTTTAAAGTAGGGATGTCCTGATTCGATCACGCGATCGGAAATCGGGCCCGATCACGTGGTTTCAGACTCGATCGGAACCGGAGGTTACCTCCCGATCAGGACTCGGATATATGTAAATTAGGGGTGTAACGGTACATGTATTCGTAATTATTGAACCGTTTCGGTATGAGGCTTCCGGTTCGGTAGCTACGCATACAAACCGATTCCTAGGACCATTTTTCCTGCAGACAAAATCCGCGCTGGCGCGATCACCACAAGGTTACGCAACATCAAATGGCAAACGTAATGAAAGCGGAACGAAACTGCGCTACTCATTATATTGTGCTTAACGGACCATTATCAGTTCGGACCAGCAACATCTGTGCAGCGCGAGATCAAGCGACACTGTGCTAAGAGATCCAGTGGAGAAAACATTTGAGTTCGCCACTGAAGTAATAACATTGCTGCGAGATCTAGTGAGAAGCATTCACATTTCTCCGTTATTAACCGTAGATCTCTATTAGATCAAACAGCGCTGACGTGGACACCAGGAGAAACATTGTGCCGTGAATAAACATGGATTTAATGTTGCACTTCAAAACTCAAATATTATATAAATATATATTTAAATGTTATTTTTAATGTGATTACCAAAACATTATTTGTTCATCCTTCAAAGATTACCCCCCATTTATAAACCTGAAAGTTTCAAGATGTAGGAAAAATCAAACTTATTTAAAAATAGTTTTTCTTTTAATAAATAGGAAATTTATCTGGCATTTCTTTCTTTTTGCTGTATCGTATCGAACCGCACATTTTGTGAACTGTTACACCCCTAATGTATATATATTCTCATTATTTTTTTATACACTTTTAAAACATTTTTTTGTTTTTGTTTACATCCCTGCCGGGTATTTTAAGTTGAGGTGCTATTTGTTTTTATATTGGACTTTTTCTATATTTACTGTTGCACTAAAGTCCAAAAGTGAAGATGTTATGTTATTTATTACTTGATTGTTCAAGCTACCTCACAGCAGTGCTCTGTTTGAGTTGTTGAATGTTAAAATAAGGTGAATTAAATCAAAAATACTGGGGGTTTTTCTCTCTTCTTTATTCTTTTTTTATGTATTATATAAGTATCGGATCGGGACTCGGTATCGGTAGATACTCAAAATCAAATGACTCGGACTCGAGGGCAAAAAAACCTGATCGGGACATCCCTACATTAAAGTGCTCCACGGCGTCTCCGGCAGTCATTACGTTATGCGTCAAGTTCAAGGGTAACTCTTTAGCCGTAAATCATGTGTACGACACTTTAATCGTGAATGCATGCGCTTTGATGGACTTCCAAAGACATACACCCATTCACTGCCATTATAAGGCTTGGAAGAGCCAGGACATTTTTTTAATATATCTCTGATTGTATTCGTCTAAAAGAAGAAAGTCATGTACACCTAGGATGACTTCAGGGCGAGTAAATCATGGGCTAATTTTCATTTTTGGGTGAACTATCCCTTTAAAGGCTCATTATGGTTTAGTATTCCCACCAGTATAGATTTAAGTAATTCAGTTAATAAAAACTAGTGGCTAATGGCTTAAATAAACTAGTCCACAATACTAGTCCACCGGCCTTATATTACAACATTTTATGTTGTAAGTGGGACTTGCAAATATGCATGTCAAAAATAACCTGCAAATATTTTAATAAAAGCTTGTTTTAGATCTGCTGTACGTTCACGTTGTGTCCACATCCCGTGTGCAGTGTTGGAAGGCCTGCGTATAACCCGTTTAAAGCTCACTGCAGGAGTGTTTGGGCTCCAGGTGGGGTGAACACAGGTGTCTGGGCTAAAGCTGGCACTGGCCTCACGCCACCCGAGCCCTGAAAGAGCAGCTCTGTGTGACGAACACAAGCCCCCTGTGTCCCGCGCACCACGCCCCGCTCCACCAGGCTACGCTCGCGGCCCGGCGTCTGCTGTCAGGGCCACAGCTGCGGCTTCAGCGTATGGCAGACGTAAACATTAGCTGCTGTCTGCTCGGACCTGACCAGCATGCACTGCTGGACAACATGAAATAAGAAGAAAGTAAAACAGAGGGAGCCTTCATAACTTTCATAACATGAAAAAATGCCATGCTTTGAGGTTGTTGATGCAACATTGGTTCATTTGGAGTTTCAAGACTGGCGTACTGTTAGCATCAGAGTGTTTTGTGTATGAGTGTATTATGATAAATCACATGCAAAATTACATATGAATTGTATATTATTTCAATCAGTTGTTGGCTGAAATGTAAAAAAAAGGTAACACTTTACAATTAGGTTCATTAGTTAAAGGGGTCATATAATGCCATTTTTGTACAAGCTAATATGATTCTTTAGGGTCTAAATTAAAAGTTTGTAATATACTTTAATTAAAAATTCTCATTAGTATTGTGAGAAAACACTTATTTTACCTGGTCAAAAACAGCTCTGTTTTCAGCACGCCGTTTCAGTGCATATGCCTTTAAATGATCATGAGCTGCGCTCACTCCGCCCCTCTGTTCTGTGCATACACCGTTTGAAACACAATAACACAATAACCATAACGCGTTGTTCAGTTTAAACGTGGAATTATATTGAGAACGTCATACATAGAAAACATGCCGTAATGTACCCTGACTGAGTGTAAACCTTAGACGCATTCATTGTGAAGCGTGCAGCTAGCAATTTGCAAAGATTAATATATTAATATAAAGTTTAATAAAACGTTACACTCACTTCAGTTCTTCTGGAGATTCAGCAGGAACACGAATATCTGGTAACGATCCTTTTTAGCAAAGCTTCTTAGCAAATCCAACTTTATACTGATCCTCCTTTATAAAGCAGTCTGGTGAGAAATGATTCGCGCAAACATGAGAGCATTGACGTTGCTCGTGGGGAATATTCCCTTCGAAAAACAAAACTCAGCCACTGCGTCTTCAGCGGTTCGGATTTAGGAACATTAAAATGACTGTGTTCGTTATTACACCCAAGAACAGAACACCACAATCGCTTAGACGCCATTCTGCTCATAGACAGCGCTCCAGCATATCAACAATGACCGCGCCGGTCCGCGCCGCGCAGACTATGATTGACAGCTCCCTCATGAGCGAGGGCGGGTCTGTGTTGAAACGCTCCCGTCAATCAACAATCGTGGGAGGGGCGTGCGAGCGTGTGACGTCACAGGCTCGAACGGCTCGATTTGAGGCAGGGGAAAATATATAAGGAGATTAAAACAAAACCACTGGATGGATTTTTATCATTATATGATGGTTGTGTACAGACACTGCCAACACACATTTCAGTACAATCAACTTGTAAAAGTGCATGTACCATTATATGACCCCTTTAACATTAGTTAACTACCTTGGTTAACAAGAACTAAGAATGAACAATACTTCAGCATTTATTAATCTTTAGTTAATATTAATTTCAACATTTACTAATACGTTATTAAAATCAAAGGTTGTATTTGTTAACATTAGTTAATGCACTGTGAACTGACATGAACAATGAACAGCTTTTATTTTATTTTATTAATTTTAATTTTATTCATTATTAACTATTTAAATTCTGTAACAAATGTATTGATCATTGTTAGTTCATGTTATTTAATACATTAATGTTAACCAATGAACCAAAATAATGTTCAGCTATTGGTAGTGACAATCTTTTCTTTTTTGTTCATGTATGAGTTAATTGTATACAGTATAGCTCAAAACTAACACTTAGGGGCACTTACACGACACCAAGTCTTTTTGTGTATGAGTGTATTATGATATACAGGTCTTTCTAAAAAAATTAGCATATTGTGATAAAGTTCATTATTTTCCATAATGTAATGATAAAAATTTTACTTTCATATATTTTAGATTCATTGCACACCAACTGAAATATTTCAGGTCTTTTATTGTTTTAATACTGATGATTTTGGCATACAGCTCATGAAAACCCAAAATTCCTGTCTCAAAAAATTAGCATATTTCATCCGACCAATAAAATAAGTGTTTTTAATACAAAAAAAAAAAAGTCAACCTTCAAATAATTATGTTTAGTTATGCACTCAATACTTGGTCGGGAATCCTTTTGCAGAAATGACTGCTTCAATGCGGCGTGGCATGGAGGCAATCAGCCTGTGGCACTGCTGAGGTGTTATGGAGGCCCAGGATGCTTCGATAGCGGCCTTAAGCTCATCCAGAGTGTTGGGTCTTGCGTCTCTCAACTTTCTCTTCACAATATCCCACAGATTCTCTATGGGGTTCAGGTCAGGAGAGTTGGCAGGCCAATTGAGCACAGTAATACCATGGTCAGTAAACCATTTACCAGTGGTTTTGGCACTGTGAGCAGGTGCCAGGTCGTGCTGAAAAATGAAATCTTCATCTCCATAAAGCTTTTCAGCAGATGGAAGCATGAAGTGCTCCAAAATCTCCTGATAGCTAGCTGCATTGACCCTGCCCTTGATAAAACACAGTGCACCAACACCAGCAGCTGACATGGCACCCCAGACCATCACTGACTGTGGGTACTTGACACTGGACTTCAGGCATTTTGGCATTTCCTTCTCCCCAGTCTTCCTCCAGACTCTGGCACCTTGATTTCCGAATTACATGCAAAACTGAGCAACAGTCCAGTGCTGCTTCTCTGTAGCCCAGGTAGGGGTGACCCCGAATAGTCGAAGATTCGATGCTTCGATAGGAGGAGCCTGATTCGACTACCAATCTCACGGTCGAATCTTCGCAGATGTGTTATTAAACGAGGATTATGTCATTTTGGCTATGAGTGTGCTCAATGTCTGATTTCACATAGAACTACTGGTTTTCTGTCAATATGTTAATATACAGCCTATTATGATAATGCTGTCGATAAAAATGTGCAAAGAAAGAAGCTTTTAATAAATATTTTTAACGTGCGCGCAGCGTGAATAAATCCGAACACCCCGTGACAGATTTAAGTTTCACTTTCGATATCGTGACCGACAGAGGAGCGTCTTGTCGGCAGGGATTTAAATCTTTAAAAATGTCTGGGATAAGACAATCTAAAGATGCACACCATCAGAAAGGATATTCTCCAAGGCTGGATTTAGCATCAGGAAAACCATGATCGCACTTCTGTTAACAGGTTGGTTTTCCTCGGGACGTTCTAAAACGCTTAACGTGAAAAAAGCTTTTAAAACGCTTAAATGGCACTTTTACGTGCTTAATGTATGTACACAGTAGGCTACACACCTTAAGAACCCATTCTATGTGCAGATAAGCAGATGAACCCAGAATATGAACGCAACGCGTTTCTCCTATTGAAAGTCACGTAAAGCTTTTTCTTTAACGGTTTTCTATGGGAGGAAAATGCTTAACGTAGCCTATAATAAAACGCGTTGCGTTCATATTCTGGGCTCATCTGCTTTTCTGTAGGCTATATAGTATGCTTTATTAATATAAGGTGTGTACAGAATTTGATCTTTTAATATAACAGTTTTAGGACAAAGCCGTTAAGCGTTTTTCACGTTAAGCGTTTTAGAATGTATTTTATCCGCGCACACAATTTGAAAAGACTCAAACGGACACAGAGTGAAAGACTGGATTTAGTTTTTTCGATCAGGTATGGGTACAAGTGATTTCAAAACATTTCAGCTGGTTCTAATTTGATTTTTGGATACTGTGAACACGTTTAGCTAAAAAGACTGCCGCTCCAGTTTAGCGTTTATTGTTGTTTCTGCAGTTAAAAAGACAAAGTTGAAAATCCTGGCCATACTTTCGTTATTTTAAAAATTTCTTTATTTTTATTTTTATTAATTGATCACTCAGGGTGATCTAATTTAACTATTTGTGACTTGTTTTGAATATTTGTTCCCCTGCACTTTAGGCATTTTGCACACATTTGTTCTGCTTCTTGTGACTTGATTCTGACTTATTTCGTTTTGTATTTTTATTTATTATAAATGTATATTATGTTCTTAATTGTTGATTATTTTTCAGTGCATCGATGTTGCGCTGTAGGCCTACTTAGAGCATGCTCGTACAGGCAATTCAGCCGATTTAATTTGATTTGCATGTGAAATGCAAATCCTATCTGCAGTGTGGCCTTTCTGCAGTTATTTATGTTATTTCTTAGTTTTATTGATCCAAAATGTTTTTATACATTTTCTTCTATATCTTTGTGTGTTTTTTTGTACATAGCGGCTTTAAAATGTTAAAGCCCCGCCCCCTCCCCAACACCACACACATGATTCGACTATTAGTCGACTATAGGCAGGACTTGACGAATCTGATTCGACTATGAAAATCCTTAGTTGGGGACACCCCTAAGCCCAGGTCAGGCGCTTCTGCCGCTGTTTCTGGTTCAAAAGTGGCTTGACCTGGGGAATGCGGCACCTGTAGCCCATTTCCTGTACACGCCTGTGTACGGTGGCTCTGGATGTTTCTACTCCAGACTCAGTCCACTGCTTCCGCAGGTCCCCCAAGGTCTGGAATCGGTCCTTCTCCACAATCTTCCTCAGGGTCCGGTCACCTCTTCTCGTTGTGCAGCGTTTTTTGCCACACTTTTTCCTTCCCACTGAGGTGCCTTAATACAGCACTCTGGGAACAGCCTATTTGTTCAGAAATTTCTTTGTGTCTTACCCTCTTGCTTGAGGGTGTCAATGACCTGATGACCTTCTGACCAATGACCTGATGACCGATGACCTTCTGGACAGCAGTCAGGTCGGCAGTTTTACCCATGATTGCGGTTTTGAGTAATGAAACAAGCTGGGAGTTTTTAAAAGCCTCAGGAATCTTTTGCAGGTGTTTAGAGTTAATTAGTTGATTCAGATGATTAGGTTAATAGCTCGTTTAGAGACCCTTTTCATGATATGCTAATTTTTTTAGATAGGAATTTTGGGTTTTCATGAGCTGTATGCCAAAATCATCAGTATTAAAACAATAAAAGACCTGAAATATTTCAGTTGGTGTGCAATGAATCTAAAATATATGAAATTTTTATCATTACATTATGGAAAATAATGAACTTTATCACAATATGCTAATTTTTTGAGAAGGACCTATATTACATGCAAAATTATATATGAATAGTATATTATTTCAAGCAGTTATTGGTTGTAATGTAAAAAAAAAAAAAAAAGTTAAGCTATCGGGTAAAATTTCTATTTGTGCGTATCGCGTCTAAAAAAGTAAAAGAAAAAATCATGTATGAGTTAATTGTACACAGTATTGCTCAAAACTAACACTTGGGGGCTGTTAACACGACACCATTTTCAACTAAAAACGTAAAACTTTTTATGCGTTTTAGGCGTTCTTTTACACAACAACGGCGCTTTGGGCGCCTGAAAACATTAACTCTGGAAAACGGGTTTTTAAATTGGAAGTTTTTGAAAACAGTCTCCGTGTAAACAACAAAAACGCGAATCTCTGAAGACGATGGCGTTTTTAGTCGTTTTCCCCAATCCGTGTGAATGGGGAACGTTTTGACAGTGAAAACTCAAAGGAAAACTTCTCAGTTTTAAGCATATTGTTGTCGTGTAAACGTGTACACCCTTAGAATACAAATGATGAATCATCATTAAGCTTTTGTGGTGCCAGATTGTAGATTTTCCACATGCATTTCTGTATCCGTCAATCCATCCAACAGAAATAGACTCTCAGACAGGTCTGCGAGCAGCATAAATGTGTCAGGGCTGAAGCCTGTTTCTATTTCCTCTCTATTCATTCAATTAGTTTTTTCTTCATTGTGCTCGAAAAAGCACCTCACCTCTTTTCAAGGAACATGTTATTCTTTTTTTAACAGAATGGTAGTTTGGCATTTACCACAGCAGGAAGTGCCTTTTTTACTCTTTCCTGAGGCCATGACCTTTTGTCCACAGCCTAGTTACCATTCATCTCCTTAACCCACTCCTTTGTGTGCGTCTAAGAGCTGAGGCCGACTAAAGTGGTTTATGCAATATGTGTTCAAAGGCAGAAGCTTAATGCTGACACACACCGCCTCAGTCAGATCAGTGCACTTCTTCTCTCAGGGTCGGCGTGTTTAATTGCAGCGCTGCATTCTGCTGAAAGATGCTATTATCTTGCTTATATGAGCACCAAGATTGAGCCGAGACTGCACTCAGGCATCTATTAGCAGTGTCTGTTTTTATCTCGCTAAAAGCCTTTCTGCCAGGCTAACATGAACCCATGCTGAGTGTGATCACTCCGGTCTGTTTTAAACGTGACGGGCCAGAGGGTTTTTGAAGGGTTTATGATTGGGAATAGAGATTACAGGGCTTCGTTTTAAAAAATTTTTTTTTTTTTATTAGGGGTCGAGCATCCATACGGTTGAGAGTTTAGGCAGGGTTTATCATAGGCCTGGGCGATATGCAAAATAATAAAAAAAATCTCAGGTTGATAGTTTTCCATATTGAACCAAGAGGGTTCATCAATTACATTTTAGAATATAGGTAATTAACAAAAATAGAATAACATAGCGTAAACTTTAAACTGTGCAAACATGCTTTTTCTGCCTTAAAGGGGTCATATAATGCCATTTTTGTACAAGCTAATATGATTCTTTAGGGTCTAAATTAAAAGTTTGTAATATACTTTAATTAAAAATTCTCATTACTATTGTAAGAAAACACTTATTTTACTTGGTCAAAAAAAGCTCTGTTTTCAGCACGCCGTTTCAGTGCATATGCCTTTAAATGATAATGAGCTTTGCTCACCCTGCCTCTCTGTTCTGTGCATACACCGTTTGAAACACAATAACACAATAACCATAACGCGTTGTTCAGTATAAACGTGGGATTTTGAATTATATTGAGAACATCATACATAGAAAACATGCCGTAATGTACCCTAAGTGTAAACCTTAGACGCATTCATTGTGAAGCGTGCAGCTAGCGATTTGCAAAGATTAATATATTAATATAAAGTTTAATAAAACGTTACACTAACTTCAGTTGTTCTGGAGGTTCAGCAGGAACATGAATAGCTGGTATCGATCCTTTTTTCATGAGCAGCTACTTAGCAAAACCAGCTTTATTCTGACCCTCCTTATAAAGCAGTCTGGTGAGAAAAGATTCGCACAAACATGAGAGCATTGACGTTGCTCGTGGGGAATATTCCCTTCGAAAACAAAACTCAGCCACTGCGTCTTCAGCGGTTCGGATTTAGGAACATTAAAATGACTGTGTTCGTTATTACACCCCAGAACAGAACACCACAATCGCTTAGACGCGATTCTGCTCATAGACAGTGCTCCAGCATATCAACAATGACCGCGCCGGTCCGCGCCGCGCAGACTATGATTGACAGCTCGCTCACGAGCGAGGGCGGGTCTGTGTTGAAACGCAGCTGTCAATCAACAATCGTGGGAGGGGCGTCCGAGCGTGTGACGTCACAAAATCGAACGGCTCAATTTGAGGCAGGGGAAAACATATAAGGAGATTAAAACAAAAACACTGGATGGATTTTTATCATTTTATGATGGTTGTGTACAGACACTGCCAACACACATTTCAGTACAATCAACTTGTAAAAGTGCATGTACCATTATATGACCCCTTTAAAACAAAAGCAGTTAGGTTGCCTTTCAACTTATCAAAATAGGGTAGAGGTTAGGGGTTAAAAAAAAAAAAAGTTCAATGTTAGATCAAATACAGTTCAAAAAGTATAAACTATGCATTAGGGATGGGCATGATTAATCGACGATCAATAATTGATCATTAAGAATTTCGTCGATCATGTTAATTTGTTACCGATTAAACTAATGCAGGTTGCGTCTTCAAGAAATGAAATTAATTTCACTGTGTGGCAGCAATTAAACATTTTATCACCCGGGGGCAATATTTGACGCCATACTCGGTTACCTGCGAGTTTCCGTTTTGATTTCAAAAGAAGAATCGGGTGTTTTCAGCGTCTGGACTGACGGTCACCGGGTTGCGGTCGCGTCTGACCCCAGATCATGTCAGCATGCTTATTTTTCTCAACAAAAATCAGTAGACTGGTGCAGAAGTTGCATGTGAGCTACTAGTTATTTTTTATGAGGGTTCGTTAAGTAGCCTAATTTGCTAAGTAGCCTAATTCATTGTTAGGTAGGCTAATCTCTCTCAGCCTCTTTCTCGACGATAGTTTTGAGTTACGTTTTGACACAACCTGTCAGATCGAAGTATTATTTGTTATGTTTTTGGTTAAGTTAATTGTTTAACATGATTCTTTTTTATTTAATTATTTATTATTTTGGAACAAACGAGGGTCTCTGTTTAAGAACGCAGATTAATAATAATAATAATGCATTTTAATATAAAAATATTAATGATGAATCGATAGTCAATCGTTAATTCTCCCGACGATCGACTAAGAAAATGTAATCGAATGCCCATCCCTGCTATGCATTGGTTTTACATCTATGACATGATTGAGGTAGAAATTTGAGTAAAATGTGAACTTATTGTGCCACACAGATTAAAAAGGGACCGCATTTTCATGCTCTCGGTGATATCGCTGGGATGGAAAAGGTTGTTTGTTCATTGCACCATTTCACCTGAACCAGTTCCTTATAATTGACGTTGTTACCTTTTTTGAACAATTTCCTCCTATTTGGAGCGAGGGATCAGTTCTGCTGTCGTTTCCCCTACACCGACTGGCTGCTGTGTTTATGACTGTTAGGGTAATTCATATCAGGTCCAGAGCTTATCATTGTGATCAATATAACTGGTTTATAACCAAGCCCCAGTTTATCATTCATGGGGCCACTTTTGGGGAGGGGATCAACCACCAACCGTACAAATTTTCATGTCACAATATCACATTTCACAGCACTTTCATTCAGTGTGTGGAGAGACAAATTACTTCTTGTTGGAAACTCCATGTACTAAACCTAATTAGTACATGGTGTTACGCCTAACTAGTTTTTTTCTCTCTGTGGATTTTAGAGAAAATGTTTTTTGCCTGTCCTCCTACATATTTTGGCCGGTCTTAAAATGTGGACTTTGGTAATCTTCAAATCAAACCTCAAAAAAGATATCAAATGGACTTTTGTTAATCTACTATTAAAGTAGGGCTGCAACAACTAATCCATAAAATCGATTATTGTCAATAGTGAAAATAATCGACTTGAATATTGATTAGTCATGTCGCTTTACAGAAGTAAATAACCCATGTCTAAGGACAAACACATGGAAAATAGCAGAAGACACAGTGAACTGCTGCAGAAAGGTACATGAACCAAGTTGTTCGAACCATGAGAATGCTTTATAATTATAAGTGTTTCAAACAAAAGCTTAAGTCTTTACCGCGTCTTGCTTTGACAGATGCGCGTGCTGTTTAATGCAGGAAGTAATACTATATCTTTTTTTTTTTAAATAACAAATGCCATAATGAAATTCTAAATCAATTAATTGAAGTTGTCAATTTGAACTAATTCACGGAAAATAACAAATATACCGAACACACTGACTCTAATTTTTGCTATTGAAGATGAAATCAGAAACAATGAACATCCTTAATGTTCTTACGCTTGCAGTTCATGAAACACAGAAGGAACATGAAAGGATTGAGTCTTTAGGAAACTTAAAGGTCCCCTGACATGGGGTTATTTTATTATTTTATAATGTTTCCTGGGTTGTCCTTATAATGTTAGTATGTTTTTTAGATCAAAAATAGTCATAATTTAGAAATAAAAGGCATTTTTCCTAGCCTGATTTTAGCCTCTGATTTGAACGCTCTGTTTGAAGGGGCGTGTCTGCTGTGTGATTCAGTGGAACCACCCACTGCTGTGATTGGCTGACATGCTTGCATATGAAATAGCTATGTATTACATGTGAAACTCTCTCGAATACTTTTACTACCGCTATTATACGTTTTTACTATTACAGCTATCGAGATTAACGAATCGTGAGAAGTTTTTAAAGTATTTAGATCTATTCCCATCACATAAAATGTTGCCGTGATGAGCATTGAGCAAGCAGATGACAGTCTGTTGATCACGAGAATGAAGATCTTATCATTGCAACTCAGTTTCTGCTCTCTCTAATGCTTTCCCCAATGCAAACACGATGATGTAAATACCTAATACAGTAAGAGCTTCGTTGTGCAGTGTAACGTGCGTCCTTGATTTCATAATGAGTTGTCCAGATAAACTCGCGCTGTGTGGAAAGATTGTTCTTTGATCTCTTTCTGTATAATTTGTTCAGAATTTAAATAAGATTATTTTCATCCTACTAAAAGAAACGATGTGAAGTTGATATTTTAGTCACTGGCTTGACTTACTGATGCATAAACAGTATTGAACGATTTTGAGAGAAAGATTAACTTACCTGTCTGAACTTGAACAATTAGGCTACACATCAGAAATTGTTGCTTGGTAGCTCGATCGATTTATTTTCAGACGTTCATCGAGTTGAGGAAACAGTCGTCGGTGAAATGTTTGGACCATACACAACTTGTCGGCGCATTTCCAGAGAAAATAAAATTAACCCATTGTTTCTTCAGAGGCTCGGATGAAGGAACTAAAAAATACTTTTGTGTTCATTTGTACATCCGAACACTGATCAACTGCCATGCTTCGCTCGTTTGCAAGCCATGATATCTCTCGAGGAAAAACTCAAATCTCAAAGCTATTTCTCTAGGAAAAACTAAAATCGCGCCGGCGCGTTCGTACTTCCTGTTCCTAGCTCGTTTTCTCATGGGTAGTGTTGTTTTTGGCGGCCTGTTTTAATTTTAGTTTTAGTCTAGTCTTTGTGTCAAGCTGTCATTTTAGTTTTTATTAGTTTTAGTCACGTTCATACTCTTTTTAGTCTAGTCTAGTTTTAGTCGACGAAAACTGATGACATTTTAGTCTAGTTTTAGTCGACGAAAGACATAGTCTAGTTTTAGTCAATGAAAATTGTATTTTAGTCTCTTTTTAGTAATGCAATTCTATTTAACCCAGTCAATATAGTATAATAGCCTACCTATAGTATAGACGAAACCAAAATTTTCTTTTAGCCAAACCCATTTCAAACAATCTTATCTTCTTATAGTTATCTTATTATATTATTGTTACCTTATAGACTCAAGAATACATCCATTCCAGACACGGAAGACGCTCTGATTTGAATTTACAACATATTTATTTTACCAACCAAACATATTAGAAGTAGCCTACACACATGATGAAATTAAAGTTTTAATTAAAGACTTAACTTTGTTTGTTGTCGTTTATGCTAACGCCTGTTTCACACATACTCCGTTTGCAGTGCGTATGTGGTGTGTACCTATTTTTCCCGTACCCATGTTAGAGCCTATGGTTAGAGCACTCACACCGCACGCGGATGCGGTCCGGCAATGCGCTCCAGGAGCGGTGCGTGCATAACAGCAGAGCAGAGATCTACACAGTACCTCAACAACGCGACATAATGGATGTAGGCTAAAAATATTGATTTGAAATAAAAATAGAGAATAAATGTTGTGATTGTGGTACAGCCGTAGATCAGTTGCGCACTGCAAACGCAACACACGTGAAAGCACAATAGTGCGTGCCGCTCCTGCATACACACCGTAACACGCACCGCATACGCACTACACACGGAGTAGGCTATGTGGGAAACTAGGGGTGGAACGGTACACAGAAGTCACGGTTCGGTTCATACCTCGGTTCAGACATCACGGTTCGGTACGATTTCGGTACAATGGAGGGAAAAGCAAAACAAAAATGCAGAAGGCATTGTATTTTTTAAATAAGTTTTATTAATAAAGGCATAGAACCAGTTTATTTGTAGTGCACTGACAATAGTTTTATATAATTCGTTTATTAATTAAATTAATAAAAAGACAAAAAGACCTTGCGATATGTTTGGTAATTGTACCTGAATTAATTTAAAATTAATTTGCTATATTTCAGATAAATATATTTGTTTTCCTTAATTTTAATTAACATTATTAATTAACAATGTAACATTATTCTCATCTGAATTATAAATAATTGATTTCTGTATAAAATAATATTACCATTAAAAACGCATTCGATTTTCTTTTTTAATCAATGTAGAATGTGTAAGATTAGTGCTCCGAGGACGATGAAAACCAATGCGATGAATGTCCAAAAGATGGGACCCACAGACTGTTTTGAAATGGAGTTGGATAAATATGTTTTGCTTTTAAAACAGTGTGTGTGAGAGAGAGAGAGAGAGAGTGAGAGAGTGAGAGAGTGAGAGAGTGAGAGAGTGAGAGAGTGAGAGTGAGAGTGAGAGTGAGAGTGAGAGTGAGAGAGAGAGAGATTTTGGTTGGGTGACAGTTGTAGGTTACAGTTTGACAAGAGTTTACAGTGTGACAAAAGCACAATGTTGTGTTTTATTGCGAGTGTACACAAATATAAGTAAACACTTTGCAGGTTTAATGATCTGTATGAACAAAATGACGGAGTATGTTTTTTATGTTTCCACTGTTCAATCGCGGCCGCGCCTCTCTCTCTCACACACAAACACACACACTCCAGCATTGCAATCTTGACATCGCAGCCTGTTCATTATGCGGTCACACCAAACGCGAATAGAGCGTTAAATTCGCGTCTATCGCGTCTATCGCGTCTAGTTCGACGCTAGTCCAAAGCGAATAGGACGCGCGTATAAAGCCAATGTTTGAAGTGAACGCGCGTTCAGAGCTAAGCCGATGGTACAGATTATGTGTCCCTAAAGAACC
Source organism: Rhinichthys klamathensis goyatoka (assembly GCF_029890125.1). NCBI lineage: Eukaryota > Metazoa > Chordata > Actinopteri > Cypriniformes > Leuciscidae > Rhinichthys > Rhinichthys klamathensis. Next base: position 199,084 of record NW_026606971.1, read on the forward strand.
CGCGTATCTAACAGTAGTTCCGCATTACATTAATTAATTTTCACGCAAGTTTTATTTATTTTTATACCGTGTATTCTCCGTGTAAATTCGTGCACCGAACCGTGACGCCCGTACCGTTTCGGTTCGGTACGAATACATGTACCGTTCCACCCCTATGGGAAACAGCTGTAACTCACGCAGCTGCATCTTCTAAATAATGCCGTGAGTGGGGCTTGTGGATGTGAAGTCGCCTGCGTCTGCGCAGTGCGATCTGATGCAGCCCCTGAAGTGACACACGAAACAGAAATGCTGCATAATAATAATGCAAGTAAACGAGACGAAATAACGTTAAATAACATTTCGTCTCGTCTCGTTTTGGTCAACGAAAATGAAGAGACATTTTAGCATAGTTTTTGTAAACCACATTTAGTCTCGTTTTTATTCGTCAACAATATTGCATTATACATTTAGTTATAGTCATCGTCACATGACCAGCATTTACGTTGCGTCTCGTCTCGTTTTCGTCACGTGATAAAGGTTCGTTGACGACGATATTTAGTCATAATTTTCGTTGACGAAAGCAACACTACTCATGGGCGAGCCAAATTCTCTGGGCGGGCAAAGCAGAGAAGGGGGAGGTAACCTTTCCCCTATATGACGTCATGCGGAGGAGATTCAAGATCAGCTCGTCTGAGATCTCATTTTCTCACAGGCAGAGAAAGATAGCCAAAACTCGGTTTACACCGACTGAAATTTCTAGACACGAGGGGACCAAATACAGGCTAGGGGGACTAATATTAATGTTAAAAAAAAACAGAAAGTGAAAATTTCATGTCAGGGGACCTTTAAAGGCTAAATACAAAACACACTAAAATCGTTGTGACATTCACCGTCTTCCCTAATTTTATAACGGGAATAAAATAGTTGTGAATACGTTGTGAATTAGCCATATGGTACTGCTTCGGTGATTTACGCCCTGAGGTTTTAGGGGAAATATTGATTTTTCCTAAATGTATAATTCCCTTATTCTATGGGGAAAATGTGTCTTTAGCCGCTTTCCGACCGGAGGGACTTTTGCAGTTCCTAGAACCTAACGTTCCTATAACCCTTTTTTTCGCCTGTTCCGACCGGACTAAGTTGGGGATTTTTTAGTTCCTCAGACCGTAGTTCCTATAACTCTTTCAGTACCTAGTCTAGAGCGAGGACTTTTTTAGTTCCCTTTCCCTAGGTCTACGTTGATTGGTTCAACTTATAAGTCACGCCCACTGTCAACACATTTTCTTCACTGTTTGTTGCAATTCGCCTATGTATGCTATGCTAACTCATAACTTAAGACAAACATAACGCATTCAACCAGCTAATTGCTAATGCTTGCTAAACTTACCCGTCGTTTTGTTTGCCTCGTGCGCTCTGCTCTTCTATCTTCTTCCATCATATTACTTAAGATCATATTACGCTGGAGCCTTCGTCTTCTGTGTTTCTCTGTACAGAACTCAAGATCTTTAAACGCCGCCGTTCGTACTCGTTATTAAGGTCCCGGCAAGGCAGAACAGGAACATTCCGATAGCCTCCTCCACGCTGGTTTGTTGTTGTTGTATGTGGCGCCGCCGCCGCCGTGCTTGCGTCACTCCCTTACCCCTCCTACCAGTTCCTATGGCCACTTGGCCAGTGCGAACGCAAACAGCAAAACCGAGTTTGGGGGAGAGTAGTTCTTAGAACTGTTTAGAAGTGGACAGTTCCTATAACTAAGTTCCTGTAACTACTTGGTCGGAAAGCGGCTTTTTTCAGCCATTGTTGTCTTTTCCCTTGTAATTGCTGCTTTTTTTCAACCACCCCACCTTAATATGTCTTAATTATTATATTTGTGTAAATTCTTCTTTTTGTCCTGATAATAACGCTTGCTTTTTTTCTCTTTTACAGTGATCTTGTTTTGTATGGCCGCCCTCATATTCCCAATAGGATTCTACATCAATGAAGTAGGAGGACAACCGTACAAATTACCCAACAACACAGTGGTGGGCTCCTCTTATGTACTGTTCGTGCTCTCCATCTTCTTCACAATAGTGGGGCTCCTGTTTGCGGGAAAAGTCTGTCTTCCTGGCTGAGGGGACGGTCCCAGCTGGGACAGCTGGGGTGTTCAATGTGAAACGGAAAGAAACGGCACTCATCGAGAAGGGGCGACGACAGGGGGATGGTGTTATATGATATAATAACTCATTAAACTGCAAAACTAATAAGACGATTACTGCACGCACTACATTCGAGTGCGTCCGACCACATGCTCCCCTTCGCCCAACCTGTGCTTAGTTAAACCTGTGCTGTCTTTATGTTGCACCTTTGAGTTTCAAAGGATTGGGGGCGTTGAAGTACACGGGCCCGTCTGGAAAGGACTGAGTGCATCCACAGCGCCTGCTTCCAGTACTACCGTACTTTACTTTGGGATATAGTTCCGTTATCTTTGGTTCGTTTAAGTTTCGTAGAGCTTCACGCACATGTATGCCCTCTGCCTTTGTGCGGAAAAAAATGACAAAAAGTGGTGGAGAATGCGGGCACAGACACATTGGGCCGGACATCAGTCCAACGGGAGGGGTCCCAATGGGACTCCCCACATTCTCTCTGGCGGCCCAAGAGCTCTCCAGGACGCTGCACTGTTACAAAAGAGGGAAAACGGTAAAAGGGAACAGTATTAAGAACATTTTTGCTCTGGCACTACTCGAGGCAAGCGCTCCAGGACTGCCGGTCAGGACCCTGCAAGGCTGTGCCTCGCTGTTAAACCACGCTCCGATATTTCTCTGAATCTGACGTCATACCAAAAGAAACTCCCGCCTGTCCTCGCTCGACTACGGGGCGAGTTCTGTTGAGTCACAGGCGGATTGTGTTTGTGCTTTGACTTTATACCGGTTCATCTCTTCTTTGTTTTGATCTCTGGATTTGCAGAGCCCTTTTGGATTTGCAGAGCCCTTTGTTTCGGTTTGATTTTCGAATGTGCCATAAACCTGTTTGTGTTGTATGAATGCTAAGGGCATGAGTTCAGTTTCAGAGGAGCACTGTGCGGTATAGCCATTTCAGTAGGTGAAGCACTACAAAAACAAACTCCTTACCTCATTATTTTGCGATATTTTTTTTATTTTATTTTTTATTTTATTTTCTCACCATGACGAAATGTGTGCCCTGTAAGTTATGTTCTGCCTTGATCACGGACGTTTCATTAAAATGCTGCGATTTATTTATCTGACTCTGAATAAGAAAGTTTGCTTGTTACATCAACCCTGTTTTTTGTTCTGTTTTTGAAGCGCTCCCCGTTTTTGGAAAGCAAATGTACCGTGTAAGAGTGTCTTTACAGTGGAACGAAATCAGAACTGTGTTTTATTTATGATGGATGTGTGATATGAAGGTTACATTTTGCCCACAAGTTGTTATTGTTGTTTGTTTTTTTATGAATTCTCCTCTTAGTGTGTGTTTCGGTTTTATTTGAATGTGCTTTTCTGTTCAATCCATTTATTGGAAGGTCATATGCTCACAGTCGCCTTTACATTCTTTACTAAATTAATTTCATTAATGCTTCGAAAGACTGCACTCTCATTGGAAACATTCATATTCATTGTAGGGATGGTAAACAGATGAGATATATTTATTCCAATTTTAGACGGTTCTCGTAAATATATGGGGTAAGGAGTTAAACTCTTGGATTGAAGAATTGATAAAAGTGTTTATAAGATAAACTCCCACCTGCATTCAGGCAAGATGTGTACAATTGCTTTTGGCAAAAGACGTATCGCACTGGGACCTAAATTAATGTGAACTGCGAGAACGACGGTGGACGCCATCACCTCCGCGCTAAAGACTGCTTCTGCTCTGGATATTTTTGGAAACCCATTATAAAATGGAGAAGAAAAAAAAAAAGTATGGGGTAATGACCATCAATGACATATAGGGTAATGAAAAGCTATTTATGATTTCAAAAGGGAAGGAAACAAATGTATGAGTAACAGTATTATCTATCAAAGGATGGTAGCAGTCCTTGTGCACAGTTACTGTTAACACATTCATGTTACTGGCAAGACAACTGTTTTCTCTGCTACTCCTTGTTTCAGTATCTCACTGTATACAATAAAAGGCATAAAAGAAGGTCGACTGCTTGAGTTCAATTTAGCATTGCTTTATTGGGAATCCAGTTGTAACTATTGCTCTACTTTCTGTCCCTATGGCGGAAAATCAGCTAACTTTGCATGCGTGAAGAGTCTGTGGCTAATTGCGTTTAGAGTCATTTTTGCAAGCATTGGATGTATGGTTGCCTAGCAACAAGCCATTACATTTGCAATATTTAAAACATCAGCCCGCTACCCTTTTTGAGCTTCTCACTGCAGACTCCCTTTGCTCATGGACACGGGTTTTTCAGTATGTGACATTTAAGTCAAACCTATTAAAAAAGTTATATTCCCAGGAACTGCCATCAAATAACCTCATTTTTTAAAAACTTTTGCAAGTTTGGGAAATTGAAATGGGTTTGTTAAATTCAAATTTGAGAATGCAATGTTAAAGGGCGCTCTGTTTCAGGTTGGCTGACAGGTCCTGGTCTAATTTAACACATGGGTCATCCCTCATATACTACATTGTTATATCCCATGGGTTTTAGTTTAAATTTATGTTAATAACTAAATATGAACACCCTAGCAACATCATAGCAACACCTTATCAACCACCCACAGCATCGTAGCAACCAATGAGAAAAAAAAAAAGAAAACTATATACACGAAAACAAACAAAACTAATAAAAAATAACACAAGCTAAAAATTACTAATAACTAAATTTAAAATGAAAAAATATAAAAATGAAAACTAATTCAAATTATTAATAAATTATCAATTTCGTTAAATTGAAACTGAATTATATTAATCATGATTCTTTTTTATTCACATCCCTATTGTTTAACATCAAGAAATAAGCAAACTTGCATACAGGCAGGGCTTTAATTAACCCTTGCCAAGCACCAGATTTGTATAAAAATCTGCGTTTATATGAAACGCTGTCATTCGTATTTTTATGAATTCTACAAATGCGATGTAGTTAAAACATGAATGTGAACAGACGTGAACGACCTCTCATGTCTTCTTGCACCTGAAAATGCCCGTATTGGTGAGCGTCCTTGTTTCTTAAGTGAACATAAACAGAGTATCAGTATATTGGAAGGAACTGTGCATTATTAGCTCTTAAAGTGACAGCAGTCTAATGTATACCTGCTGCAGTCTTGTCATTTATGTTAATTAAACAACGAAAGACAAAGAGAAATTCACTCGCTGCTCTTGACAGAATAACTTTCATAACTTTAGTACAGATTTAATTTATACAGTGAAGACTATGCAGTGTTATTTTACATTTGATTGCTTTATTCAATTTCTGTACCTAAAAATTGTGAATTTTCTGGTGTCTGGTATCTAATATTTTGGTGTCATAATTGCCTGTTTTTACAACAACAAAAAAGTTACATGGCATGTAATAAATCTATATATATATTATGGCCTGTATATTTTCTTAAATCAGTGGCCATTATTACCATGTGTGGCAAAAGGTTAGTTTTAGGTTATTTGTGCTTATATACCATACATGTGTCCACGAATATTTATTTATTTGACAGCAGATATTCACATACATGGGTTGTTGTTGGGTGTTATGCAGGTGCTATAGGTTCGTATGATGGGAAGTCCGAATCTTTTCCGCAAACTGGTTCTTAAGGACAGTTCGTTTCAATTAACCGGTTAAAAAAAACGATTAACAATTTCTTTGTGTTCATAATCACACAAGGACGTCACATATACCCAATTATATTATTAAAGCACCCAATAATGACCTGAAACGCGGATGTTTTACAGAAGCATACTGTCAAACTTTGAACTGGTTTAGCCAGTTTACTAAAAAGAACCGTTCGCGAACTGAACATCAGTCTGGGTCACTGGCTCCAGTGATAAAGTGCCATCCGTGTTGATGTCTACATAATATCATATCTTAATTATTAGCAAACTGTAGCACTGATCATGAATATGTCAACATGAGCTCGTGAGCTGCACTCGTGCTGAATGGCTCAGTGTGTTGCTATGGAGACGCCTAACACAGCAGCTGTCAGTCACGGATGAGTTTCAGCCGCACAAGGACGTTTACTGATTTCTGCGCGAGGATCATATTAATACTGTACGCGCGCGAGCTTCTGAACAAACTCCATCACGTGAAGGTAAACATTATTAATAAGCTCGCGACACCTCACCATGATTATACCATTACTGCATGCTTGGGTCGTTGCTACGGTAAAATCACAAAACAGTAATGTAGAATTTCCTTTCAGGATCTTTCTTTCTTTAATTAACATAGGCCTATTAAAATGCATGAGATGGAGATATTAGCGTCGTGATAAAACTGTTACTAATAACAATAATAATACCGGTTAACCTAATGCTAGTATAGGCTACGGCACTTAAAAAAAAAAAAAAGGTAGATTTTGTTAATGTTTTTTTTTTAAAACCTACAGTAAAATTGTGAATATCAATAATCAAAATAACTGTTTTCTGTATTTTATAATGCAATTTATTCCTGTGATCAAAAGCTGAATTTTCAGCATCAATTACTCCAGTCTTCAGTGTCACATGCTCCTTCAGAAATCACTCTAATATGATGATTTGCTGCTGAAGAAAACTTTATTTATTCTTTTTTTTTTTTTTTTTTTTTTTTGGATTCCTCGATGACTAAAAGTAAAAAAAAAAAAAAAAAAGCATTTATTTGAAATAGAAATATTTTTCAACATTAGAAACAAATGAACTAAGCAGTTATTAGAGTTAGTCCTCAGAGAGTTAATCAGTGTTCATCACTTTACTGTTATTATCTCACAGAGAGCCTGTGATCTCCGTATGGAGCAGAAGAAGACGGGACCGCTCGAGTGGTGAACGCATACAACAGATCCAGCTATTATGTTCATCTGTGCGTGATATGCAGATTATAACGAGACATTTTTCCCTGTCTTATTGACATGGTCTTTAGGGCAGAGAGCAGTGAGTCTCACATGGAGACGAGTGATCAGTCCACCATCTTCAGACTAAACCAAACTTCAGATGTACTGGTGACTTCATTACTATAATGCAGTTATTACCTTAATGCATCAAGGTGTATGAGTGATGAAGCTGTTGTTGCAGGATCGCAGTGAAGTGTACGCGAGCTCAGAGCGATGGCTGGAGGACTGTGGACTGACTGTCTCTCGCCCCTTCTCTCTCTGCAACACTCGTCCTGTGTGAGTTTACTACTGACTCTTACACACACCGTCTACACGCTCCTATTATAACTAACTGAGCTAAGGTACAGTCAAACCAAACATTATTCAGACACCAGATATCATTTTTAATATATTTTTTTCTAGTGTGTGCAGGACAGTATAGTTCATTTATGTAAGTGAGGAGAGCAAAATAAAGTAAACTGTGACATATATTATACCCAATAACTCTTCATACAGTGACTACAGTAACATTTGTACAAATTTGGGACCAATAATTATTCCCGACAGATCACAGATTTGTGGGTTTTTTGGCACCGGTTATGCCATCAAAAACGAATTCCCCACACAATATCGGTTCAGCAATCGTTTCGAACATGTGAATTAGTTCGGGTTTTAGAAACCAGGTGGTAGAATTGTAATTACCTGCTGTTCTCAAAACAAGGACACATTATGCTTATTCTTATGGAAATATAAACCATGCTTTCGGATCTGATACACATCACTAATACAGATAATAAACATACCATTATTTGACAGAGTTTCAGGTAACAATGTGTGGCCTCGTTTTTACAGTGAGAAAAGCATAACCTTGTGAAAAGAAGTGCGCTTAGTTGAATTGAATGTGCACTTGTAGAGCATTTAAAAAGTATATTTTACTTGCATATAATATAATATTCATGCAATTAAGTGTACTTAAAGAGAGTACACTTTTTATGATTTAACACACTTAAGTACACTTTTAAAAAAGTGCACTGCAATAGTCAAATAAAAGAATAAAAGAAAACGTTAAAGTACATTTTAAATCATCATCTTTTAATAATCTTTTGTCGTGCTTTAATGTACACTTATTTTGATGTGTTGACTGACATACTAAAAGCACATACTTGATTTTTTAACTATACTCCTATTTTATGTTAAAGTCCCCATGAAATCAAAATTGAAGTCGTAATGGCTTTTAGTATGAATAGGTTAGCCTTTCTGTTATCTACAAAACAATGACAGCATTCGCATTTAGGAGATATAAGCGTTCAAAACTAACAGTCTCTCACTTCCGCCAATATTGATCAATGGTTTTGATGACATCACTGCACCTCAGCTTCTCATCAGATATTTTCTGTCCAATCAAATGCTCTCTAGAATCTGAAGCTCCGCCCCCTAAATTATAAATAGACGCTGAATCTGCAGCTGAAGTCAGTCACTTGTTCTCACATTTGCTGTTTTCTATATGGTGAATGGCACAGGGCACTATAGGGAATGATTCCGAGTCAGTGTAAATATGCTTTCCATCGGGGAGTAAGAAGTCTGGTTTTTACATAACTAATAATTAGACACTGCGTTAGAAACAGCACTTTACACACTTTTTAAACTACATACTGTCTCTTTAGCATGATTAAGCTCACTGAGCTCATTGGCTCTGACTGAGCTGTGATGTAAACAAAACGCTATTGGCTATTTAAAAAAGGGGAGGAGCTGTGCAATATGCCCCGCCCTGTCTTCCTGTTTCAGTGGAAATGACATCAGCACATTGAATAATGCTGCGTGTTTCAAGGCACTTCAGACAGTGGGCCTTTAAATAGTTGATTTTGAATGTACTAAATTGCAACTTTATCTCATTATTTCCCGTGTTTCTTGGTTACCAAGTATGTTTTCTTTGGTTGTCATGCCTACTCATTGACACCTGATCCTTGTTCACTCTTGCACTCAGTTCAGTTTGCTCATTGTCTGGTGTTGTTAACTGTGCTCTAGCACACTGTTTCCGTTGACTGATTACTCTTTTGTTTTGTTTAATAAAGTTTATGCTGCTATTCGATCTGCTTTATTCGGTCTTCTTCCTCGTCCTGAACGTGACAATTATGAAATTACATAATAAATATGTACTTTGGTACTTAAGTCTTATATAAGTGGGTCATTAATGCTCTTATGTTTTCATGTGTAAAGACTTGGGAGCCAAAAAAATTTGAATTATGACTCTTTCAAACCTTAAATTGTTCTCTCTCTCTCTCTCTCTCTCTCTCTCTCAGATCTGAAAGAGGAGATGTGCTGAGCAAACAGATGCACGTCAGCAGCGAGTCACTGGCTGACTTTGAGGAACAGCTTTACATGTGAGAATAATCTCCACTACTTGTGTACAGTCGCCATGATGATGCTTTATCATTCTCTGAACATGCTATTTATATGCTATATAGCCCTATCAAAATGTGGAATTAATTGCATTATATGAGAAAATACATTAGAGTATATGATACAGATTAAATAATGTAACAATAATTGTTTTGTGGGGGCAAACAGACAAGTGAAGCATTGCATTGACAGAAAGTGACTTTAGAAGTCAATATATTATAAGTTTTATTACAAAATTGATAAATCAAGGGTTATGATTAAATGTGTTAATCTTATAACACATTTTTTTTTTAATATGATAAACTAAATTAACCTGACAGCCCAAGTATTAATTTGAACAGAGTGTCTATTTATACCTTGTTGGCAGAGGCTATTTACACTAACTCCGCCCACTTTTGCAACCAAAGATTACAAAAGACACCTGTCTGATAACTGGATCGGTGGTGGGAGGCATTAAAGGGATAGTTCACACAAAAATAAAAAAAATCTGTTATCATTCACTCACCTTCAAGTTGTTCCAAACCTGTATGACTGTGTAGGGGAGGGCTTTAGGCATGTGGACTACAATACACTGAGGTACAAATGGTATAAATAGCAACTTCTATCTACACTTAGTGCAAAGAAAATTCTGCTGTTTGCAAATAGCCTCTGCCTAATATGAATCTGATGGTTGCCCAGCCAGCACAGCCATGTGGGGCCCACATGGGTTCGACGTGGGCTATCTAACTGGGACCCAGCCAGTTTTGCTCCCGGTTTCCATGTAGGCCCCACATGGGTTTGCCCAGATGAAATGAACACTGCTCAGTGTGCACACTACAGGCTGTTAAATGTAACACTGATCAGTGTTGGAGTTAATGAGATAATTAAGTGATTGAATATGATTGAGCATTATTGAAGACACCTAAAGCAGAATCACTGAAGGAGAAAATTGTAAGCCACCGTTATGGCGATCTTTGTTTGCTTTAGTTGGGCTCTTGACCCATATATTATTAACTTTAGATTTTGTTTGGCTGTTGTTTCTGACTTATAACTGCCAGATGAACAAAAAAAAAAAGTGATGTAATGGTGTTGGTTATATTATGACAGTCATCGTTTGAACCTTATGTTTAGTGATTTATGCTGTTGGTTATAGCGTAACTGTGATTCTGCATACATTTCCAGAATTTTAGATATAATATAAAGGATTTCTTAAAAGTTATTTAAAAAAAAAAACGTTCTTTTAGGCACACACAGACGTCAAGATTCAGTCAATGCATCTCAACAATGGTGACGAGCAGAATATTCAACTAGGAAAAGTAAATTACATAGACAATTCAGATCATAATTTATTCATACCGCAATGCATGATGGGAGCCATTAATGAGTTGTGATTGGTGGCAGCCACTGCAACATGCATTATTATTGTCACCATTGTTGAGATTCACAGACTGATTATTGATGTGTTTCTAAATAATTTTATTTGAAAGTGTTTTGATCAGAACAATGTTTATGAAATATTTTGGATAAAAAAATTACTGATAATCATTTGCTGTAGAATCACAAAGCTGTTGCTAACAAGTTAAACCAGATAATCTCAATAAGTTTCATTTTTCAGATCACAGCATGATTATGTTCAAACCATGACTGTCATAATATAACCAACACCATTACATGACTTTTTTTTTTGTTCATCTGGCAGTTATAAGTCAGAAACAACAGCCAAACAAAATCTAAAGTTAATAATATAAGGGTCAAGAGCCCAACTAAAGCAAACAATGATCGCCATAACGGTGGCTTACAATTTTCTCCTTCAGTGATTCTGCTTTAGGTGTCTTCAATAATGCTCAATCATATTCAATCACTTAATTATCTCATTAACTCCAACACTGATCAGTGTTACATTTAACAGCCTGTAGTGTGCACACTGAGCAGTGTTCATTTTATCTGGGCAAACCCATGTGGGGCCTACATGGAAACCGGGAGCAAAACTGTCTGGGTCCCAGTTAGATAGCCCACGTCAAACCCATGTGGGCCCCACATGGCTGTGCTGGCTGGGTGATGGCTTCGCTAGTGTTAAATTCAGATGTTTTGATCTGTTTTTTTCTTCTGTAGTGCCATTGAGATGTACCACGACCGAATTAAGTGGCTCAGTCAAGGAAACCGAAAGGTAACCTGGATCTCTGGGATCTCTTCACTGCATGAATCTGGTTCAGGCAGATGAGCTTTGGTACCCAGTGTTGGTTTGGTTTGATCTGTCAGGTGTTCGGGGTGGTGAACGGATCCCGAGTCGGAGTGCTTGTCGACACATCTGATTTCAACGCCTCTACAGAGAGACTCGGAGATCTACAGCGAGAGCTCTTAGTAGGGTCCCAACATGCTTCATACTTTATTTAGCTAATTGAATCAATTACACGGCTCATTTTTTTGTGTATTTTCTTCTTACTTGCTCATGTTACACCATCAAAGACTCTCATTGAGGAGCAACTTTGCTTCAAAAACCAGCTGTATCTACTGTCCTACAGCTCGGAGGTCAGCAGCCTTTGGGACAAACCACTAGATATCAGCCCACTAAGGTGAGAGAGACTGTTAAGGTGAGAATATTATCCGTTTGTCTCATTTGCAGTGTTATTTTCATGATTCATACGGACAGTGATCCTGTAAGCCGCCCCCTTTGGGTTGTAGAAACAGCTCTGCCTGGCCATTATTTTAATTAGTTTCTGTTTAGAGTGACTCCTTGTTTTATTTTAGGTTGTCATGAGGGATGAGTGGGGACATGTGAGAACAGTTTGTACTTGTATTAGATGCCAAGAAATCACTAGAGAGGAGGGGATGGAAGGACAAGAGAGAGAGAACCGGGAGATGAGATAATGAGAGAAGAGGATAAAGGCCACGGTTCCGACACAAATTAAAACTGATTTTGGCCTCTCGTCATACAAAATGAATCATTCTTCAAGACATTTGTATTTGAAACATGGTGATGATAATGAAATGAGACACTCATAGGCAACAGCCTAACTGAAACAGAACGTCATTTGGCTTATTTGAAACACTCACACACGCAGCAACTCAACACAAATAGGGAGACTGACCTTACAGTGTATTTAAAAAGAGTTTACATTAGCGTGTGTTGCTAAGTCTGAGGTGTAATTGTAGATATCCACACTTCAACACATCCACTATCTTTATCATCACTCTGACTAACTTCCCAGCATTTGTTTAGCCATAGTTGTAAGAAACACAGATGAGTCTCTGATGAGTTTGAACCAATAATCATTTTTATTTACAATATGCATCTAACTTTATTAATAAACCTAATCCTGTGAGAATCAGCTGCTAAAGACTCATGCAGATATAGATATTCATAGGCTACAAATGAATAAGTTGCAGACGCATTCATCTTGCTCTCGAGTGTTCACAGAACAACTTTGATTGTGTCTTTGTGTCTTTAGTAAATCCTGACATTCGTTTTTAACGACAAAAGAGGTTTTGCGCTTACGCAAGATGTTAGTAAATCTGGCCCTATGTTTCCACAAAGGATGTATGCCATGCTTCCTTAGAATATGACATCTAAAATAAGACATATTGTGCAGCATAATTAAGATACCTACCTTTTGAGCAGCTTTCATGCGGGGAGCTCGTCCATGACTCCTGCGGAGGCAGATCATTACACAGCAAATTCCCCAGTGTTAAATTAACACCCCTCAGTGTTCGTATGTGTGCACACTACAGAGTGTTTAATCAACACTGAAGCAGCATTGTAGTTAATTAGAAAATTAAGTGATGGTTGAGCATTAGTGTTAACAAGGATGTGACGGTGAGGAAATTTTTCCCACCTGTAATCGGCGTGTGACAACACCAGAAATACCGATATCACTGTCGGGGATGGGAGGAGTTTTCCCCTCTTTTGCACCTCGCTTTTAAATCACCAATTTGAAAGCGAAAGTAAAATGTGCACGTCCACACTGGCATTCACAACGGTGCGGAGCAGAGCGAGCGTTTTCAATAAATTCCTATGAAAGTTAGGCTTTCATAATGAAGTGAAAACGCTCGCTCTGCGCCAGTCGACAAGCACCGTTATGAGTACTCGTGCGGCAGTGTGCATTTTACTTTCGCTTTCAAATTAGCTTAAATAGGCGCTTTTACATTTCGCTTTGGAACCAAATCTTCCCTCATCGTCTTGTCAGTCACGAGTGAGGTGAAATCTGACTCCTGCAAATTATCTGTGCTGCGACTCTTGTTCGACTCACGCTGCATTGAGCAGACACGTTCAGTTTTTAACTGTAGTGTCTGTTCTTTAACTGAACTAAATTAGTTTTATTACTGTAAAAATCTAAACAATGGTGGGGATTGGCAAGTGATGGAACCGGTGTTGCGGCTGTACACCGGGCGGTAACACAGGCATCACTGACTATTGCAGCAAGCATAATTAGTGATGAACACCTGTTGTTGACAAGCAGAATCACTGAAGGAAAGAGGAACAACAAGAACAGAAAAAAGAGATGAGACCAGAAGAAATACAACTGACTTCCAGCCATTACACATTATTACACTTATTACTAACATTAACATTCATCTACAAAAGTTGTTATTGAGAATTAACTTAGGTTTAGATGTTGATGTTTTTTTTAATGTTTCTTCTTAAGTCATCAATATGGTGACCAGTGTTTGCTTTTGTTGGACTCTTTTCTTTTTAACCTTAGTTTTTATTTAGCTGTTGCAACTTTGTGTTTATACAGTAAAGCACATTTGTAATAGCAAACAAAAATATGATCACAAACATTATAATGGATGTGAAATTTTAATATTGATGATTGTAGTCCATCAGCTATAAGCTGAACTATTTCATAAATACATTGTGCATGGAAACTACTGCATCATGTAGGCCTAGACATACACGGACATCACGAATCGGCATACGAATCTCAACATGACAAACCGATCAACTCTGAACATCTCAAAACAAGCTAATAAATCCACAACAAAACAACAGCAAAATTAAACCACATAGTATGAGTTAATGAAAATAATAGGACTATTTATTCACGCCACAAAACATGCTGGGATGAGTTTTGATTGGTGACTCTCAGCATGCATTACAATATGAAGCATTTTTTGTTTGATTTTCTCCATTGTTGAGTAAAAAAACCCAAAAAACTTTTAGATTAACAGCACTGCTGGATCACAAGCTGTAGCATTACAGGACTACTATAATGAAAAATTGATAAAACGTCACCTATGTAATCAGTTATTAAATGTTGGATGAGTTCAATGAATCAGGTTACTACATGATGACTATAATATCATTAGTACATATCATTAGTACATAGACAACATCACATGACCACATTTTCTCTTGAGTTTTGTTTGCAACAACAAATCTGCTTTATAAAGTTGCAGCAGCCAGAAAAAAAAAATAATGTTAAAAGTAAAGGTTCTGAAAGAGCCCGACCAAATCACACACTGATCACCATATTGGTGACTTCAAACAAAACTATTATTTTCAATAAAGCATCAACACCTAAACCTCTGAAAACCTCTCAATAAGAACTTTTGTAGATGTATGACAGAAATAAAGTCAAACTGGTTAATACTAAGTGCAATAATGTGTAATGGCTGGAAGTCAGTTGCTGTTGTGTTTCTGCTCGTCTTTCCTTCAGTGATTCTGCTTATTAACAGACGGTGTTCGTCACTAATGCTCAATCATCACTTAATTAATTGCAATCATCTCATTAACTTCAACACTGCTTCAGTGTTATTTTAACACTGAAGTGTGGACACATGAGAAGTGCTAATAACACTGGGTGTTTTGCAAATTCAGCTATATTATCACTTTTGTTTTGATACACATAAAGAATGTGAATGAAAGTCTGCAGCAGGAGGCTCTTTCTTAATGTCCCGTCCTGTCTCAGGCTCAGGGAGTGTTATGCGTGGGTCATGCAGCTTCGTGCGAGTGGAGGCTGTGATCTCCTACAAGCGATACAGAGGGCACTGACCCACTCACAGCTGGACACGCTGCTCATCATCCAGGGCGATCGGTGAGAGTATATTTTGCTATGATGAATCACTCTTACTTAACTGAAGCCTGCAGTCATTTCATTTCCTTTGACCTTTAGACATATTTGCAGTCCATTGTCCCGAAATAGTTTGAGTTCTATAATTGGTCTTATCTGAGGAGAAGGTTTTAAAATAGCAGTCAAGGCCTATTTCCTCTCCCAGTAAAATACACTGAAACAGCAGGGCAATGGAAGTAAAGATCCTTTTCACTTTCTCCATAGAGAATTGGATGTTAAGTGATAACATAAGCCTTTTTTCCACCGTTGGGCCATAACAAGTGGAAATATAACTGGAACTATTTCTTACCGTTCTTAGAACTGGCATAGTAGACACCACAACAGACTGGGCCACCTGACCAATCATACCAGAGTAGACCAATCACACCAGACTGGACCGTCTGACCAATCATACCAGAATAGACCAATCACAACAGACTGGACCATCTGACCAATCATACCAGAGTAGACCAATCACAACAGACTGGACCACCTGACCAATCATACCAGAATAGACCAATCACAACAGACTGGACCGTCTGACCAATCATATCAGAATAGACCAATCACAACAGACTGGACCGTCTGACCAATCATATCAGAATAGACCAATCACAACAGACTGGACCATCTGACCAATCATACCAGAGTAGACCAATCACAACCGACTGGACCACCTGACCAATCATACCAGAATAGACCAATCACAACAGACTGGACCGTCTGACCAATCATACCAGAATAGACCAATCACACCAGACTGGACCGTCTGACCAATCATACCAGAATAGACCGATCACAACAGACTGGACCATCTGACCAATCATACCAGAATAGACCAATCACAACAGACTGGACCGT
Source organism: Rhinichthys klamathensis goyatoka (assembly GCF_029890125.1). Classification (NCBI taxonomy): domain Eukaryota; kingdom Metazoa; phylum Chordata; class Actinopteri; order Cypriniformes; family Leuciscidae; genus Rhinichthys; species Rhinichthys klamathensis. The sequence continues at coordinate 215,330 of NW_026606971.1, forward strand.
CTGACCAATCATACCAGAATAGACCAATCTCAACAGACTGGGGTATCTGACCAATCAGAGCAAAGTAGACCAATCAAAACAGACTGAGCCATCTGACCAATCATACCAGAATAGACCAATCACACCAGACTGGACCGTCTGACCAATCATACCAGAATAGACCAATCACAACAGACTGGACCATCTGACCAATCATACCAGAGTAGACCAATCACAACAGACTGGACCATCTGACCAATCATACCAGAGTAGACCAATCACAACAGACTGGACCACCTGACCAATCATACCAGAATAGACCAATCACAACAGACTGGACCGTCTGACCAATCATACCAGAATAGACCAATCACAACAGACTGGACCGTCTGACCAATCATACCAGAATAGACCAATCACAACAGACTGGACCGTCTGACCAATCATACCAGAACAGACCAATCACAACAGACTGGACCATCTGACCAATCATCTCAGAATAGACCAATCACAACAGACTGGACCATCTGACCAATCATACCAGAATAGACCAATCACAACAGACTGGACCGTCTGACCAATCATCTCAGAATAGACCTGTTACGTCCTCAGATGACATAGAGGTATGAGGAGGACGTAAGTTAATTCAACGCATTCTCATCCTTTGGCGTCATATAGGTGACGCCATATGACATTTCGTCGAAATCTTACGCACATGGCATCCTTTAGCGTCAATATAACACGCACTGTTATGGGTAGGTTTAGGTCTGGGGTCGGGTTACGGTTATGACGCCTTGAGATCTGCGTCTCATATTCACGCTAAACGATGCCATGTGCGTTGGATTTACACGCGCGTCACCTGTATGACGCCTTGGGATCTGCGTCTCATATTGATGCTAAAGGATGCCATGTGCGTAAGATTTCAACGAAATGTACAAGCGTCACATGTATGACGCCAAAGGATGAGAACGGGCTGGTTAATTAATAAAATTGAAAACAGACTCCTATAGTTTTGATCTCTGGGGAATAAACTACTGTGGGTGAATGACACCAAGACAACAAATTACTGCAAGCAGGTGGTTCGCTTTATTTCCAACACGAACGTTATAGTTTACATGAATAAAAACAAACAAACAAACTTAACAGCTATAGACACAAAAACATTGAAAAATAAGAATTGAAATAAGCCACAGAGAGAAAGAAAATGAGCGGTGCTAAACAAACAAAATAACAAAACCAAAACACACTAACTTAGCCCCACTCTCTAAACTCACTGAAAACAAAACCAGAAAATAAAGAATTCTTCAGCGCTTAACACGCCATAACTAAAACTTCACTAACTACCCAAACAAAAATTACACAGTTGCACACGCTCCTTCCCTAGTGTGTCTAACAAGTATAACCCTACGTGCATGTAAGATGTAGGTCACGTGACGTACTTTCCTTTCCTCTGCTCTCCGGGCTGGTGCAGACAAAAAGTCCTCTAGTAAGAAAACACAATCAAATAAGGACGCAAGCGAACCACCACAAAGTCAGTATTTCTCAACAACAGTAGCATGAGCCAACAAACACTCCAAAAGCTCCTCCTCTTCCGATCTTCGGAGTGCCTTAAATCCTGAACCACAGCCGATGATTGGTGGTCTCCGACCAATAGCAGCACCTACAAACTCAAGGACAGCAGAGAGCGGGAAAACAGAAAGAAACCAACAGCAGAAGGGAGAAAATGCAGCAACCAATAAAGTAACGGGGAGGGACAAAAATGCTAGCACGTAACACCCGCACCCTTAAAATTAAACCTTATACATATAATGGTTTATAACGTACACAAAACAACCCCTCACACGAGTTATGCTCTAGAAAGGGCATCCGCAACCACATTATCCACTCCCTTTTTGTGCCGAATCTCAATATTATAATTTTGAACTACAAGAGCCCATCGCATTAGCCTTTGGTTTTGGTTGTACATTCGACACAGGAATGTAAGAGGGTTGTGATCGGTGTACACAACTACAGGATATGAAGTCGACCCAACATATACTTTGAAATGCTGCAATGAAAACAACAAAGCCAAAGCCTCTTTCTCAATTGTAGAGTAGTTACATTGATGTTTGTTAAATTTCTTAGAAAAAAAACAAACTGGGTGCTCAATTCCTTCCTCGTCCTCCTGTAACAACACAGCGCCAGCTCCAACTGCGCTTGCATCCACCTCTATCTTAAAGGGTACAGAAAAATTAGGGGCAGACAACACAGGAGAGCTACATAACAAATGCTTAACGGTTTCAAAAGCACACTGACTCTCAGCTGACCAAATGAATTCTTTTGCGGGGCTGAGCAAGTCTGTCAGGGATTTTGCAACAGAAGAAAAGTTCTTACAAAAACGTCTGTAATACCCTGTCATTCCTAGGAATCTTCTTAACTCACGACGTGTAGTAGGCGCAGGGAATTCTTTAATAGCATCAACCTTGGCCTCTATGGGACGAACTTGACCTTTCCCCACTTGCTTACCCAAGTATGTTACAGTCGCTTTACAGAACTCACACTTAGCCAAATTCAAAGTTAATGAAGCATCAGCAAGTCATTGGAATACCATAGTCAACACTGACATGTGTTCAGGCCAAGTAGAAGTATAGACAACCAGATTGTCTAAATATGAACTACAATTAGGTACATTTGACAACACTGTATTCACTAACCTCTGAAAAGTCGCAGGCGCATTTCTGAGGCCAAACGCCATAACATTATATTGTAGGAACGAGTCTGGCGTAACAAAAGCAGATATGTCGGATGTCCTAGGTGTCAAAGGCACCTGCCAATAACCTTTGAGCATATCAAGCTTTGTGACAAATTTAGCAGAACCCACATTGTCAATGCAGTCCTCCATCCTTGGCAATGGGAAACAATCTGGTACTGTTACAGAATTCACTCTACGAAAATCGGTACAAAATCGAAACTGTTCCATCAGCTTTTGGAACCAGAATACATGGAGAGCTCCACGGACTCACGCTGGGCTTTGCAAGATCCTCCTGTAACAAATACTCAACCTCTTTCCTCATTGCAGCCCTCTTTACAGCATTCATCCGATAAGGATGCTGCTTAATGGGAACGGCATCGCGAACATTAATGTCATGATAAAGCACATCAGTTTGCTTAGGTACATCCCCAAAAATCTGAGGAAAACTTTCAATCAGTGTTACAATATCCACACGCTGATCCTCTGTCAAATGACAAAGCAACTTGGAGGGGTCAGCTAAAATCTTAGAATTAGACAATGGTGTAAAAAGCAACGGGTCAACCTTTTGTCTCACCTCATCAGCATCAAACTCAGCATCACCAGGAAATGATGGTTCTGTCTTACAACTCACGGCAACAGATGAAATCACGGGCCCTGTGTTCTCCTCTGAACAATGAGATGCTTCCTTCCTGGAATGGTAAGCTTTGAGCATATTAATGTGACACACGTTTCTGCCTCTTACGATCAGGTGTTTTGATGATGTAGTTCGTGTCATTTTGTTTACCTACTACCTCGTAAGGACCAACAAAACGTGCAGACAATGCAGACCCCATAATTGGTAACAACACGAGCACCTTATCACCAACTGAAAATGATCGTGACACTGCTGCTTTGTCAAAATGTTGTTTCATGCTAGACTGAGCTTCGGAAAGAGCTTCTTTGGCACGAGCACAGGCTTCCTGTACTCTTTCACGAAAACAAGCCACATAGTCAAGAATGTTCTTTGGAGGAGTTAAACATCCAGACCAAGCATCTGCTCCTTAAGAACTTTCAGTGGTCCTCGGACACTATGTCCGAACACAAGTTCAGTTGGACTGAACCGTAAAGACTCCTGAGTGATTTCACGAACAGCAAAAAGGACAAGTGGTACTCCCTCATCCCACTCATTCCCCGTCTCACAACAATATTTCTTCAACATGGCCTTAAGTGTTTGGTGGAATCTCTCGAGCACACCTTGACTCTCAGGATGGTAAGGACTAGAGGTGCGGTGACGAACACCCAGTGAACACAAAGTTTGTGTGAACAACTTGGACATAAAATTTGTGCCTTGATCTGTTTGTACTATCTTAGGCAGACCAAAGGTAGAAAAGAATTTGACTAATGCCTTAACGACTGCTTTGGACGTAATTTTTCACAATGGCACTGCTTCTGGGTAGCGAGTTGCTACGCACATCATCGTAAGCAGGAACTGATGTCCAGTCTTTGTTTTAGGCAATGGTCCGACACAATCCACGATCACGTGCTCAAAGGGTTCCCCAAACACCGGAATTGGAACCAACGGCGCGGGAGGAATAACTTGGTTTGGTTTCCCCATAACCTGACAAGTAGAACACGTTCTGCAATACGCTGCAACATCCTTTTCCAACCTAGGCCAAAAAAAATGACGCAACACACGGTTATAGGTCTTTGTCACCCCTAAATGTCCTGACATAACATGGTCGTGGGCAAGTGAAAGCACCTGGGTACGATACTCTGTCGGCACAACTACTTGACAAACAGTAGAGCATTCTACATCCTCGACTACTCTAGGTCGCCATTTCCGCATTAACAAACCGTCTTCCATAAAATATGACGTATCCCCTTTAAAATCAGACACTGCATCAAAGCACTTCATTAAAGTTGTATCCTCCTGTTGGGCTTTGATTAACTTTTCACGGCTAACAGGTAACGAACGTGTCAGCAGACCACTAACCTCTTCTTTCACCGTTTCCTGAGGCACGTGACCGCCTACAACAACATCACCATCTGTGCACATGAACGTGTCGTCCAATGTAAACTCTGTCCCCATCTTCTTCACCTGGGCACGAGTAAACACACAGGCTGGAAACGCTTCAGGATACTTTAAAGTTAACTCTTCTGTAACAGAAGTAACCACAGGTTTATCCAACACCTCCAATACTGGTAGCACTCTACCCCCAGCCAAGTCATTACCCAAAATGAACTCAACACCAGACACTGGCAACGCAGGTCGCACACCGACGTCCACAAAACCTGCAACCAACTTAGTCTGTAAATACACACGATGCAGAGGTACCTTCAATATGTTCATGCTAATACCTTGCACCAGGATACTGGAATCCAAACAGGACTTCTCTGAAAACGGCAGCACATCCCCACGTATGAATGAGCGTGCAGCTCCAGTGTCCCGCAAAACCCGAATCTCAACTTGATCATCTGGTTGGCCACTGAAAGAAACAAAACCTTCCAACAAGAATGGTTGGTAAACAGAGTCAACAGATACTGGAAGTGTTTTTACCAAACCAACAGACTGCGCACCAGAAGAATTTAGCTGTTTCCTTTTCAGCACTATACAATCTGCAATTACATGACCCATTTTGTGACAGTAAAAACACTCGCGTTTTTCTTTAGCTGGTTCCACCCTTGTTTTAGTTGAAGCGATGTGCAGCGGAAACAATGGGGGACCATTTCTATCATTTCTATCACAACGCATGGTAGTAAACACATTTTTATGAGTCAACGCAAACTCGTCCGCTAGTATAGCAGCGGCAGATAGTTCCATCACCTTCTGTTCATTCAAGTACAAAACAATGCGTTCAGGCAAACACTTTTTAAAATCTTCAAGGAGCGCTAATTCACGCAAGGAAGGAAAATCACTAACATGACTCGAAGCGCACCACTTATCAAACAAAACCCCTTTCTCACGTGCAAATACGACAAAGGTCTGATTACTACTCTTCCTATGATTCCGAAACTTTTGTCGGTAAGCTTCCGGCACCAATTCATATGCGCGCAGAATAGATGCTTTCACGATCTCATATTTCAGACTATCTTCTATAGACAAAGTAGAAAAAACTTCCATAGCTTTTCCCACAAGCCTACATTGCAACAGCAAAGTCCACACTTCCTTTGGCCAATTTAACGAAACTGCAATTCTCTCAAATGCACCAAAATAACTGTCCACTTCCATCTCCCTGAATAACGGCACCAATGAAATGTTTTTACTTACGTCAAAAGCAGTGGTAGACAAACCACGCTCCATCGAATCTTTGCCACCTGAATCAGAAGCAGACAGGCCAGTGGACTTAGACGAAAGCTTCCCCTCCTCTAACTCCAAACGGCGCAGTTTTACTTCTTTATCAGCCTGAATCTCAAGCCGCCGGATTTCAAGCCGCAGATCAAAATCAGCTCGTCGAGCGTCAGCTCGATCCTCCGCCTCCATGCGTATGCGTACGAACCTTTACGTGCGCGCTCTCACCAGAGCCCAGTGCAGGCGGGGAAAATGGCTCAAACAGGGGTAGGCCTGTTTTAGCCTCTGCCTCAGCGTCCGCCTCAACAAGCTTAAACTCCTCATCGCCCGCCTCCGCGCATTCACGTGTGGTTATTTCTTCACTGATTTGATCTGCTTCTCTAACCGACTCGGGCAAACTCAAAACATTTAATTCTGAAAGACCGTCTAAAACGACAGTTCTAATCTCTTTTTTCAATGACTGCCGACGAACTGAGATTTGGAAGTGTTCAGCTATTGCCAAGAGATCATCTTTACGACATTTATCAAAAATGTCCAACGACGGGTTCTCAATAAATCTATGTACATTCGAAGACATCACGAAGCCTACCAACAAAACACTAAACCACATAAAGCTCAATGCTACAATACTGACAACACTAGTCACTTGAGTCCATCCACCACAGACACTCCCAGAGTAAAACAAGGGATTATGCTAACTACCGGAAACTTCCTCAATACTGAGAAAATATCCCGGATGAGCCCCCAAATTATGTTACGTCCTCAGATGACATAGAGGTATGAGGAGGACGTAAGTTAATTAATAAAATTGAAAACAGACTCCTATAGTTTTGATCTCTGGGGAATAAACTACTGTGGGTGAATGACACCAAGACAACAAATTACTGCAAGCAGGTGGTTCGCTTTATTTCCAACACGAACGTTATAGTTTACATGAATAAAAACAAACAAACAAACTTAACAGCTATAGACACAAAAACATTGAAAAATAAGAATTGAAATAAGCCACAGAGAGAAAGAAAATGAGCGGTGCTAAACAAACAAAATAACAAAACCAAAACACACTAACTTAGCCCCACTCTCTAAACTCACTGAAAACAAAACCAGAAAATAAAGAATTCTTCAGCGCTTAACACGCCATAACTAAAACTTCACTAACTACCCAAACAAAAATTACACAGTTGCACACGCTCCTTCCCTAGTGTGTCTAACAAGTATAACCCTACGTGCATGTAAGATGTAGGTCACGTGACGTACTTTCCTCTGCTCTCCGGGCTGGTGCAGACAAAAAGTCCTCTAGTAAGAAAACACAATCAAATAAGGACGCAAGCGAACCACCACAAAGTCAGTATTTCTCAACAACAGTAGCATGAGCCAACAAACACTCCAAAAGCTCCTCCTCTTCCGATCTTCGGAGTGCCTTAAATCCTGAACCACAGCCGATGATTGGTGGTCTCCGACCAATAGCAGCACCTACAAACTCAAGGATAGCAGAGAGCGGGAAAACAGAAAGAAACCAACAGCAGAAGGGAGAAAATAAAGTAACGGGGAGGGACAAAAATGCTAGCACGTAACAAGACCAATCACAACAGACTGGACCATCTGACCAATCATACCAGAGTAGACCAATCACAACAGACTGGACCACCTGACCAATCATACCAGAATAGACCAATCACAACAGACTGGACCGTCTGACCAATCATACCAGAATAGACCAATCACAACAGACTGGACCGTCTGACCAATAATACCGGAATAGACCAATCACAACAGACTGGACCATCTGACCAATCATATCAGAATAGACCAATCACAACAGACTGGACCATCTGACCAATCATACCAGAATAGACCAATCACAACAGACTGGGCCATCTGACCAATCATACCAGAGTAGACCAATCACACCAGACTGGACCATCTGACCAATCATACCAGAATAGACCAATCACAACAGACTGGACCATCTGACCAATCATACCAGAGTAGACCAATCACACCAGACTGGACCGTCTGACCAATCATACCAGAGTAGACCAATCACAACAGACTGGACCATCTGACCAATCATACCAGAATAGACCAATCACAACAGACTGGACCATCTGACCAATCAGAGCAGAGTAGACCAATCACAACAGACTGGACCATCTGACCAATCAGAGCAGAGTAGACCAATCACAACAGACTGGGTCATCTGACCAATCATACCAGAATAGACCAATCACACCAGACTGGACCATCTGACCAATCATACCAGAGTAGACCAATCACAAAAGACTGGGCCATCTGACCAATCAGAGCAGAGTAGACCAATCACAACAGACTGGACCATCTGACCAATCATACCAGAATAGACCAATCACAACAGACTGGGCCATCGAACCAATAAGCTGCAATGTGTATTATGGGAGAGTTAAAGTGTTTTTTGATTTTGGATGCATGTAAACCCATTGTAGGAGACTCCAAAACAAAATTATGAGCCTTTAAAATAGCACAATAGGGGCACTTTAAGTGTAATAATAAAGTGAGTTAATTTGGCTTAGAACTCTACATTGTAGATGTTCATGGAGGAAATAAATGGGAAAAAATGCTTTGGAACCAAGGCAGCTGAACAAATGGGTGGTAAATGTTTGCACACTGTTATATAATGATTATTTAATGCATAAATTTTGTTTTCAGGCCTGATCAGATGGTGGAGGTTATATGTGATTGTTTAGCTGTGAAGCCAACGCCCTGTGTTCATGCGGTCGCCTACAACTGTAGCAGTCCCGCCACCATCGTGAGCATTGACTCCTCTTTATTTAATATGCAGAGGCACATTCTCCACCTCACTGACTGATGTGTCCTGTCATAGGAGACTGTGAAGCGAATGGCAGACGTTTCTGGAGGGAGATATCACCTGTTTTCCGCTGCACTGGTAATCTGCAAAAAAATCTAAACGAACGTGAAAATATTCACAATTATCTCTTAAACTGACATGAAACTGAAATTACATGCAGTGGCACCAACAAGTATTTGGACACTTAAGCCTATATTCGTACTATTACCGGTAGATAACAACATTTAATTATTTTGTCAAACACACTATTTAAGCAAAAAAATATATATATATATCACAAAATTATGTTTTTTTTTAGGTTTGAAATTATAATAGATATAATGTAAAAAAGTATTTGGAAACTTGTTATTGTCAAATGTTAGTGGTTCATGTTCATACTTAAAGGAATAGTTCACCCAAAAATGAAAATTTGTTTTAAAATGAACTTTCATTCATCTTCGAAACACAAATAAAGATATTTTCTAGTGAAACCGGATTTCTGTCCCTCCATTGAAAGTCATTTCTACCAAAAGTTTTAATGCTTCAAAAGAGAAAGTTTAACAAATCTATATGAATGGACCAGTTTAATACAAGAGACTCGTTCTGCTTAAACACACAGAAGTTTGTTCTCACGCGTCGAGCAAGTACGGTTGAACTACCATTGACCATATTTAAAGTGCTTTATGTATATGCGTTGTTCAATTTATATGTGAATAAAAGTCCAAATTAAACCTGTTCATCATAAAAAGTGGCCATGTCTCTTCAGATGATTAAACTGCTTCATTCATGTGGATTTAACAATGTGAACTCATTGAAGTTGGAAAATGTTCATTGCGTATACCGTACTTTCAATGGATGGAGAGTAATGTTGATTTAAGAATATTAAAAATGTCTTTATTTTCCAAAGATGAACAAAAGTCTTACAGGTTTGGAATAACATGAGGGTCCAATCCAGTCAATGATGACAGAATTAAATGCTTTGGGTGAACTCCCTTTAATGTGATTGGACACATGTGTGAACTTGAGAAGAACTGATTCACACAGCCACTAAAAAACATCAAAACAGCAGCTGATTAAAAGTCACTGAGCAGAAATGATGAAGAAAGGTGAAATTAGTGAAGAGAAAAGCTTCTGCACCATTTCCCCACGGATGATAATTGCTTTGATATTTCGTTCCAATGACCTTCAGACATGTTTGTGTCGTCAGTGTTCAAATACTTTTTTGGTACCCCTGTGTGTGTGTGTGTGTGTGTCCCAGGGCGTGGTGGACAGCAGTACAGATGTAGATCTGCTGTGGGAGGAGATTAAAGCAGCTCGGGATGTTCTTACCCAAATTCAGGACATGCGTCAGGGTCGAGTCGGACACACAGCTGTTGAGTCAGAGGTGAATATAGTAAACATTATTCTCTGTATCAGTGTCACTGTTTTTAAACTCCCTGAAACGCCTCCATTGTAGTCTTGAGTTTCTTCCGGGAACGAACACGTCACAATATTCCTCAATTTAATAATGAATACGCTAAATAAAGGGGCGGGGCCTGGTTGAGTGAGTTAGTAGTGTGTTGAAACTAACGGTTATGGTAAGGGGCGGGACAATTCCCAAACACGCTTGAAACGCTTGACCAATCACAACACATTGATCCAGCCGACCAATCAGAGCACATTGTGCTTTTCAGAGGGAGGGGCTTCATAGAGACAGGAACTAAACAGAGCGTTACTGACAGACTGGGAGGAGAAGCGCCGCAACAATGGAGAATATGGGGAAAACTATGTGTTTTGTGAACATTCAAGCATGAAAACCTGTTCTAGTACAACCTAAAAACAAAATCAAGACTTAATAGGTCATAATAGGTCCCCTTTAACACACTTAAATACACCTTCAAAAAAGTGCACTTTGTAAGAACCTTAAATTGCATTTTAAATAATTATGTTTTAATAATATTTTGTCATGCTTTAAAGATTTGCACTAGTATAGACGTTGCATGTGTAAAATAATTTATTATAATTTTTTTGGTAGTGTGTTATTCGATATTACATTTAAATGTTTTAAATGTACTAAACTGCAACTTCATCATTACAACTGGTGTACAAATGGATTCACGAATATATATAAAATACATTACATACATAAATACATATAATGCCATTTCTATTGAAACTTGTAAGTATATTTTAGTTTACCATAAATGTTTTTCAGTACATTCAGCAGTACACATATAAAACACATGTAAAAATGTAAGTAAGTTGTAAGTTTTGTAAGTAACACATGTAAGTTTTATATACTGTAAGTGGGTCAAAATACACTCTAAAGTTCAACTAATGGCAATTAATATAAATTTAAACTATAATATATTTTCATTTAATTAAAAATAACATGCAATTAAGTGTCCGAAAACTCAGTTTGAACCTAAGTATATTATTTCCATAAGTACTCTTTTTTTAAAGTATGCTAAAGTGTACTTCATTTTCACATGTGTAAATATGTTGAGCTGAATTTTACTTTAAGAAATTCCATCATAGTATATGTCCACATTCACAAAAACATTATTGATATGATATCATGTTAGCACCATGGCACTTTTTGTTATTGAAATATTTGTGTTTCTCGGACGATTATGAGGGCTGGCAATGTTTTCAGATTTAACCTCTGCCTCCCCAGATCTCCAGGGGTTTGGACAGTCTCACTGTTTCTGAGTCCAGTCCTGTAAGTTGTGCTCTCGCTGGTCCGCTGCGCATCAAACCCGCGGGTCGAGCGTCCAGCAGCTCCAGAGACTGGCTGAAGACCCACGGCCTCAAGGGTATCTCACACGCCTCGCCTTTACAAAGTTTAATCTACTACGCATTTTACTTCTGCAACATTACAGACATTCTGACGCATGACATATGACAAATATGACATATTTCCAAGTGAAACAGAACTTTGACCAATAAAAAAGTAGGCTGACAACATATGGTCAATCGCAATTTTAATGTTGCCCGTAAATATAATATTTTTTTTTTAAGTTGGCATGAAACAGATGTTAAGCTAGTCTGTTCTTCCCTATTGTGCCGTATTTAAAAGAGTGAAAAGGCTTCTCAAACAAAAAATCCGTAAAATTTACGGTAATAAAACGGTAGCTGTGGTTGTCAGAAATTTACCGTAAAAAATACTGTAGCAACATTTTAGGTTTACAGACTTAAATTTACAGTAAAAAAAAAACATATTTCATTGTCTGATATAATGTTAATTTACCAATCTATCGAATAACTAACATCTCTATTGTACTATTGTAATACACTGACAACCACAGTGGTGATGAGAGTCACATGATGAGTCAAAGCTCATCAGAAGCAGCGTTTCCACAAGAAAATTAATACTAATATATAGAAGCTGCACAGTGTCAAACACGCAAACACTAAACACCATCATGGTAAAATTTTAAAAATGCAATAAACATTATTTTAACAACATTAAATGTAACATTAAACCCTAATGTACATAACTGATTAGAAAAAACTATGAAGAAACATAGTTATTTCAACAAAAATACATCAAATGTGAAGTGTCATGCAGGGAATTGTGGGAATGTCAATTTACAGTTTTTCACTGTAAATTATACAGTACAATGACTTTTTCACTTCCAAAAACTAATTTAAATTTTATAATTTAATGATGTACATTTAACGGTATTTTACTGTAAAATTACAGTAAATGTACACTTAGATCTATCACAGTTATTTACCATATAGTACGGAAACTTTGTGTTAACCAATTAACAGGTGTTTTACCGTTAAAATCATGATAATTTTTCCCAGTGGGCGGGGCTTAATTTTGTCCATGGAGATTTGATTGGATGGTTGTGGTCTGCTATTGGTGGATTGCTATTGGACAGGTTGCCCCGCCCTCACACCAATAAACACATCATCAGAGACGAGATGAGATGTCATTTCGATTCAATAGTCATTTTCTGAAATGCATAACTTGGACACAGTTACCTCTGGTAACAGATCGCTCTAAATTATAATGTGGACTTATAATTATAATGTGCAATATTCCATTTAAAAACAAAAAATTATTTGTAGTTTGATGATGATTTTAAGATGCTCTAAATGTTCTCAATAGTCGAGCAGTGTAACCACAGAAAAGCACAGTCTGACAATCTTCCAGTGGTATTTTTGCAGCATGTGTGCGTTCAGTCGCGAGTGTGTTTCTTGTGCGAGTTCTCTTGGCTCACAGTTGTGTGTTCCTGCAGCTCAGAAGCTGGATCTCTATCAGCTGCTGGCTCGCGATGCCTATTCTCAGCAAGAGACGTTTGTGCCAATCTTGGGAAAGACTGTTTCCTCTACCGTTCACGAGGTGATGAACATGTCCTGCTGCATTTAAGAGTCCAGTTTGAGTGCCGTCTGTTCACCTGTGCCGCAGGACTAACTCGAACTGTGTGTGTTTGCAGCGGGTCATGGTTCAGTGTGACTGGCATGATGGAACAGTGAAGAATCTGCATGTTGATCTTCCATCACTGCAAAAGTATCAGGTACATTTTATTTTACCCACAAACTCCATATGATGAACTTGGACCAGCTAGAAACCATGTAAAACCAGCTGCAACCTAACTAGAGCCATAAGCAATGTTAAGTTTTATTTAACTGGATTTTGCTGAAGTTTTTGTCCAACTATGCAGAATCTTTCAGTATTGTTCTCTTCATTTGGTGTTTCATGAGCAGAAGCGTCTGATGGGGGCTGTGTGTCTGTTTGAGAGGAGAGTGGAGTGGCTGAACGGGACGGCCAGCCGGCAGATTTGGGGAACCGTGTGTGAGCAGAGGTGAGAACATTAGCCTTGAGACGGGGGTGTCCCAATCAGTTCAGTAGCACATCACAAATCATATCATATGCTCTGAAGGGCACTGCGGAGGGCTTAGAGAACCATATTTATTGACACCCCAAGTTAAAAAAAAGTGCACTTTAGTATACTTTTAAAAAGAGTACTTATTACAATATATAAATAAAAGAATATAAGTGTGAACTGAATGTAATATTTCCAACACGTATTAATGTTATCTACAGTTAAATGAATATGTATTATAGTTTAAATATATATTAAATGCACTTAAGAGTGATTTTTTACCCACTTAAAAGGACTTAAGCACATCTTTATATGTAATTTCATACACTGCAAAAATATTTTCTTACTTAGTATTGTTGTCTTGTTTCCAGTCTAAATACCTAAAAATTATCAAATCAAGAAGCATTTATTAGATAAGTAAAATTACATAATAAATTATATCTTGTTTAAGTGAGTTTTTGCTTAAAACAAGCAAAATTATCTGCCAATGGGGTAAGAAAAATAATATTGATTCAAATGGCAGATAATTTTACTAGTTTTAAGCAAAAACTCACTTATTTTTTATTTTTATTTTTTTTTTTATAGATATAAAAAGATATAATTTATTTTATTAATCTAGTAAATGCTTCTTAATTTAAGATTTTTTGATATTTGGACTGGAAACACGACAAAAATACGTGTTTAAGTAAGTAAGAAAAGCATTTTTCAAAATATCTTTATATTTCTTACTTTAAAATGTCTGACATATTTTAATTTTTAAAATATGTTTTAACATTTATGACAAGCATTTATAGTAGAGAATAATATACTTTAATGTAATTTCTATTGAAACTTGTACTTAAATATATATATATATATATATATATGTATATATATATATATATATATGTGTATATTAAATAACACACTACAGTTAAAATTATAATCAAGTACTTTACATGTGCTTTATTTAGTATGTCAGTCAACAAGTGCACTTTAAAGCATGAGAAAAGATCATTGAAACATAATAATTTAAAATGTACTTTTATGTAAAACTTTTAATTTGACTTTTACAAAGTCACTTTTTAAGTGTCCTTAAGTGTATTTAAAGAGAGTCAATTTCATAACTGTTTCTTAACACACTTAAGTGGTCTTTTGTTTCATTAATATTATATTATCTGCAAGTACAGATTATTTTTTAAATACACTACAGGTGCACATTCAATACATTTAAGTGCACTTCTTTTCACACTGGATATCATGTTCATGCATGTCGTCCTACAGAAGCAACAGTTTTATCAGCAGACATGCAGTGTGCCACGTTTAGGGTTCCTGTCGCTTGTAGTTTTCCACTGGTTTTACTTAAGGACTTCAAAACTTTGTACAACTGTACAAAAGTAAACAAAAATAACCTTAAAATCGAAAGAAATGTAATAATCCCATGAACGGTAGACTCAACAATATACAAAACAACAACCGCCGACGTGCACTTTACAGTCTTGATGGTTTGAGTGCTTTTTAAATGCTCTCAGCAGTCAATGGTAGAAGTACAGCCTCACGCCAAACACATTGCGGTCGGCACAAACAATGTTTATCCCTGTAAGATGACCTTGAGTATTAGTGCATATTGATCCTTGTTTGCCAGCCTTTAAGCTTTGTGTAACTCCATTACAGGAGGAAGTGGAGTGTGTTTGTGTGTCTCAGTCTCTCTGTGTTTCCCTGTACAGGGTCCAGGTTGTTCTAGACATGTCTGGGATGAACACACACTACCAGCTGCACATCCAGTACGCTCTCCGGATACTCCTAGAGGAGCAGCTGGCGGATACACACAGCTTCAATGTCACTGTGTAGGTCACACACACTGTCGGCGGTTTTCACTTATTTATAGTGTGACAGATTATGATCTGCTTTGTCATTTGGTCCCAAAGTCTCCTGCTGCTTTCTCCCTAGAACTGATTTTATATAATGAGATTTTTCTCTATATATAACCAATGCCAGTCAAAAGTTTGAACATGGCCAACTGAAAACCTTTTAATCTAAAGATGCTTAGGTGCTTAAAGTTATACAATTCTGTATACAAATATAACATGGCTATTTGTGTACTAAAATTTACAGTGATAACATTTACACCCCGAAGGCTTTAGTTAATCTTCGAGGAATATTTGTAATGAAACCTGATTTTTGTCCCTTCATTGAAAGTCCGTGCAACCAAAAAAACGTTCAAGCTTCAAAAAGTTTATAAAGACTTTGTAAAAGTGATGCAAAATAATCGAGTGGTTTAATAAAGACAATGATGTTTGTACACGTCAAGCAAGTACAGTTGAGCTGGCAGATTGACCATATAATAAAAGCTGAAGTTAAAGGAGAACTCCGGCGCAAAATGAACCTTTGGTCTAATTACACATTGTTACCTAGTCAACCGTTATCTAAGATTTGTTTTCATGATTATCGAATGTAAATAGTTTTATCTCTAAAAACAGTTTAGCCTATAAAGCTTTTATAACGCTAGTATATAGGGCATAGTGTGATGACAAATAAAAATCGCTTGTTAATACCACTAACAAGGCTGAAAATAGCCCCACACTAACACGGTAGCATAATGAGGGTCCCTACCTTCAAACCGAAGCATTGAGAACTTTGTCAGTGTCCAGACAGTTTAATAAGAAGATATTTTAAACATACAGTCAACTTCGTGTATACAGGCAGAATCCATCTTTGAAATACAGCCTTTACCAGTCGATCTACGAACGCCGATCCAAGCCTGCTGTTCGCGCTCACCTTATCATTCTCACCAGCGCACTTGGATCGGCGTTCGTAGATCGACTGGTAAAGGCTGTATTTCAAAGATGGATTCTGCCTGTATACACGAAGTTGACTGTATGTTTAAAATATCTTCTTATTAAACTGTCTGTACACTTACAAAGTTCTCAATGCTTCGGTTTGAAGGTAGGGACCCTCATTATGCTACCGTGTTAGTGTGGGTCTATTTTCAGCCTTGTTAGTGGTATTAACAAGCGATTTTTATTTGTCATCACACTATGCCCTATATACTAGCGTTATAAAAGCTTTATAGGCTAAACTGTTTTTAGAGATAAAACTATTTACATTCGATAATCATGAAAACAAATCTCAGATAACGGTTGACTAGGTAACAATGTGTAATTAGACCAAAGGTTCATTTTGCGCCGGAGTTCTCCTTTAAATCTGTTGTAAAGAGATCGTGTCTCTTCAGAAGACTTGGTTCAAACCGCTCGGATAAGTTAGCTGGAATCTAGACAAAGGGTGGACATGGCTTTAATTTAAAGGGGTCCTCTTTCACTTTTTTTTTTTGCTTTAGTTACAGTAGTGTGTAATGTTGCTGTTTGACCATAAAAAAGATCAGCAAGGTTACAAAGCTCAAAGTCCACTCAAAAGGCAGATATTTTATTTAACAGAATCCACTTTTCAAGAACTACAACGAACTTGTTCATTAACATTGTCAGGGTCTGAATCGGGCTCGAAATGGTTTGAAATTGACGCCAACGCTTAGTGCTGCCAATCACGACATGCTGGGTCAGCTAACCAATCACAGCACATTTCGTGTTTCGGAAGGAGGGGCTTCATCGAAAATGATGCGTTCAAGCAGCTGAGTAGAGAGAAGCCATAATAATGTAAAATATGTAAAAAATAATGAAATTTTTAGAACAATCAAGCATGAAAACCCAAATACAAATTCAAGACTTCCCAAAAAGCGCATAATAGGACCCCTTTAACTATTTTTAAGTCGTTACATAGTTCCCATAGTTCCATTTGTGTCGTTTCATAGTTTTGATGGTGCCATTATTCTAAAATGTGGACAATAACGAAACTAAAGAATTAGCAGGAGTGTCCAAACATTTGCCTGGTAGTCTTGAGTTAAGAATTCCTCATTTTTAATTACCAAAACCGATGCATCGGGATGTCAAAGAAGAGCCTGCAGGAGCAAAATATATATAAATAATAAAAAGCACAAAAATGAACATTTGCATCTAGACCAGGAGTGTCCAATCCTGCACCCGGAGGACCACTGTCCTGTAGAGTTTAGCTTCAAAACAACCTGAACCAGCTAATCAAGCATTTACTTCCCATATATCCCATATATTATTTCCCATATCTTACTAGACGTACTGGAAACTTTCACTTCGTGTGTTGAGGCAAGCTGGAGCTGAACTCTGCAGGACACTGGACGCCTCATTGGACACCTCTGGTCTATACTTTAAATTGGCATGATATATTAATATTATGTATTTGTAAATCTAGTGCAATTTGATGCACTAGATTTAGTGCACCTGAGGTGCATTTGGTGCATAAATGCAAATGTGAACTTTTCAGCTAAATAAATGTGTCTGTGCGTGACACAAATGTGCCGGAGCAGCAGAACTGAGGTACAGGTTATAGGGAGCGCTGGGACTTTTCTCTGTGGGCGCTTGGCCGACTTGTGGTCCAGCTGTCGATCCCCAATTTAGATGCCAAGTAAATAAACAAAGGTTTTAATAGGAGAAAAATAAATTCTGACATTGTTTGGCCAGCCTATTTAAGCTGCAGTGGTAAATCCTGACAACATAGTCATAATATATATATATGAAATATACAGCAAGCAGCATTTTTTCATTAGGCATGGTATAGAAGTGCTAGTCCATCTTTGCTCACTATGTATCAAATTATGAGTCATGGTAATCATACACACTCTTAATAATAAAGGCTCTTTGATGGCATCTATGGAAGAAGCTTTAACATTCATGGAACCTTTCAAAAGGCTCTTTATAGTGGAAAAAGATTATTAAAAATCTTCACACTAAGAACAATTGATTATTTTAAGATCTGACAGATTCCCAAGCCAGGGAACGTTCTCATAACTTGAAACTTCATAACTGACTAAATGTTCTTATAAGGTTCTCTCAAAGAATGTTCTAAAATGGAATGTTTCCTTAACATTCATATAGCCAAGAAAATGTTTAAAGGTGACCTATAATTCAAAATTGAATTTACCTTGGTATAGTCAAATAACAAGAGTTCAGTGCATGGACATGACATAGAGTGAATCTCAAACTGGACTGTTTTCGCGTTCTCATTTAATTCACGTTTATGAAAAACACCCCTGAAAAACGGTCGGTTCTCCACACAATACCGACTGTGACGCAATAGTCGGGATCATTAATATGTACGCCTCCAAATATTTGCATAATGCCAGCCCTCAATGCCAGGCGGAACTGCGCAGCCGAAGCATGGCAGTTGCTCAGTGTGGATGTACACATGAACACAAAAGTATTTTTTAGTTCCTTCATCTGAGCCTCTGAAGAAACAATGGGTTAATTTTATTTTCTCTGGAAATTTCTAAAAATTTCACCGACTGTTTCCTCAACAATACAGAGCTGGCCTCGGATCGAGCCACCAAGCAACACTTTCTGATGTGTAATTGTTCAAGTTCAGACAGGTAATCTTTCTCTCAAAATCGTTCAATACTGTTTATGCATCAGTAAGTCAAGCCAGTGACTAAAATATCAGCTTCACATCGTTTCTTTTAGTAGGATGAAAATAATCGTATTTAAATTGTGAACAAATTATATACAGAAAGCGATCAGAGAACAATCTTTCCACACAGCGCAGGTTTATCTGGACACTTGCCAAACTCGTTATGAAATCAATGACGCACGTTACTGCACAGCTCTTTTTTTTTATTTTTTATTTTTTTTATTAAGTTTTCTGCAGACATATAAAGGGTGTTACAAACAACAGATGTAAAATGAAACAAGGTGTCTGAAAGAGAGAGAAAAGAAAGAAATCAACAGAACAGTTCCGCACATCAATATAGACCCTCACCAATCAGTCAACCCCCCCACCCCACCCCACCCCTAAGGCCACTCATAGCTCTAACGTAAAAAAATAAAAATAATAATAAAAAAATAAAAAAATTATATATATAATGTATATATATATATATATACTACATCATAGTGTTTGCATTGGTGAAAGCAGAGAGAGTGCAGAAACTGCTTTGCAATGATAAGATCTTCATTCTCGCGATCAACACACTGTCATCTGCTCAATGCTCATCACGGCAACATTTTATGTGATGGGAATAGATCTAAATACTTTAAAAACATCTCACGATTCGTTAATCTCGATAGCTGTTATAGTAAAAACGTATAATAGCAGTAGTAAAAGTATTCGGGAGAGTGTTTCACATGTAATGCGTAGCTATTTCATATGCAAGCATGTCAGCCAATCACAGCAGTGGCCGCGGTTACACTGAATCCCACAGCCAATCACAGCAGTGGCCGCGGTTACACTGAATCCCACAGCCAATCACAGCAGTGGCCGCGGTTACACTGAATCCCACAGCAGACACGCCCCTTCAAACAGAGCGTTCAAATCAGAGGCTAAAAGCAGGCTAGGAAAAATGCCATTTATTTCTAAATTATGATTATTTTTTATCTAAAAAACATACTAACATTATAAGGGTAACCCAGGAAACATTATAAAATAATTAAAAAAAAACATTCTAGGGCACCTTTAAAAAAAAACAAATGACATTTTGAAATTTCAAGATACATTCAGAAATAGCGTTTTCATAACTTAATGGGAAATGTTTTTAGACCATATTTTAGTTGTGTTTAGACCACCGAAATGCTTCTTGTATGACACTGGAACCTTTTGGTATCCTACTTTTAAAAGTGTCATTTATAAGGGTAGCCTACATTGAAATGTTCTCTGGTGTGTGCACATGTACCTGTGCGAATACATCACATTCATAATTCACTTGTCATGAATCAGGTAATGCACAGAATCATTGTTGCATCATCGCGCACACTTCCACAGAGGAAATGAAGGCATTAATGGCTCACTGTAAAGCCTCTGTAGCATTTATCTCCGGCGGTTAGTTGTCTGCTCCTGTTTTAGCGTAGTCATGAGCGCTCTACTTTAGTCTGGCATGAGCAGTAGTGGATATGCAGCGCACACACCTGCTCCTAATACTGCAGAGCATCATCATGTCACATGACTCAGGCCTTACCTTCAAGAACAGTGTCACTCCCTTATTTAATGAACCCACGCTCCGTAACTTTATGGCGGAGCCACTTTTACATGTATGTGTTATGGATCAGTCATGTTCTACAGTATAGCCTTTTAACGCTCGCTGTTATTCTCTCACATTATGGGGGTAAATCGGTGCCAGACTGAAGCTACCTGATGTGACTGTCACTGTAAACTTAATTTTTAAAGTTGTAATTTAAGTATTTCCATAACTTGATTGTTTATATGGCAAGTAAATGCCCAACAGGATTTGAAGTTATAGCCATTGACAGTTAGTAGCTTACATGAGGTCGTCATATGAGATTTTTTTATCCAATAGAGCGCTGCAGAGATGACGCATTTTTTTAGGTCAACCCGTAATTTAGCGTCACCATCTTTGACCCAGTTGAGAAAAATATTTTAAGGGAAAAACCCCCCCCGTTTTTGCTGTTAAAAAAACACGAGAACGAGAAAAAAAAGCTCAAGGTCTAGAGACGCATTTTTAAAAAATATTTTAAAAGTTTATAACTTGAGCGTCTTTTAAAAGACACGAGACGCGAGCGCAGCGGTTAAAGACCGATTCCATCTAGACTCCCGCGTTTACATTGAAGAACAATGCAAAGGAATGGAAAAACGCGTTCTGTGTGAACCGGCCCCTATAATAATGTTTTGGTATAGCGTTCCCATTATTCTCTGAACATTCAAAACATCCGGTTTGTTAAATGTAAATTAAAAAAATAACACTTGCAAAAACATTATAGGGAAACACAAATTTTTATCACTCTTCAAGCATTCTGGGAACGCTCTTTAAAATTTTCTCTGAAAATTCTGAAACAAATAGTTCCTTAAATATAGTATTGATAATGTTTTTGTGCTGACCTTTTGAGAAGAACAAACAGTCCATTAACGTCACTGGAAGAACTAGCCAACGTTCTGAGGACCATCTCTGTTAAGCTTTGTTCCATTTCCCATGAAAGTTAGAGTTATAATAGTTTGTAAACACAACGAGACTGTGAAAAAAAACTCTAAACGTGGCTGAATAACTACGCTGAGGATGTGAAGTGAAGTGAAGTTAATGTCCCGTGTGTTGCTGCATTCACTCTTCTGTATGTTCCTCAGGTTTGGATCAGATGTGAAGTCGTGGCAGGAGAAGATGGTTCCCTCCACCCGTGAAAACCTCCAGGCTGTTTGGCAGTAAGACCAGAGGATGTGCTTTCATGTCTCTCTCATGTTCTCTTCATTAGTGTTTGCTATTGATATTGCTCGTACTGCACTACAAGACACTTTTATCAAACTCTATAAAAATGAATGAAATCCTCCATCGGGTCTTCAAAAAAAATTACTGCATTTTGCCTTAGTGATTGCATTCTGTGTTCACTTCTCACTGCATTTCAGTGCCTGTATTTGAGCCTAGCACCTGTTTTTGTCCCCCCGTTCAGTTTAAGTTCATCCCGAAACAGTAAATCTCTGCGGCCTGTGTGTGTGTGTGTGTGTGTGTGTGTGTGTGTGTCCTAATATAGCCTGTTCTGCTTCTGGGGTCTAAAGTTTAATTGAAGCCTTGTAAGAAAGAGTCTTTTGGTGATAAATCTTGCTACTTATAAACTCCCGAGACCTCAGTGTGTGTGTGTGTGTGTGTGTGTGTGTGTGTGGGTGTACTTGTACGACTATCTTTGTGAGGACCAGTTTGAATTTTAGACCATTGGAGTGAGGACAAAGAGAGTAAAGTGAGGACATTTTGGCCGGTCCTCACTTTCTGAGACCCCTTTAAAGGCCTGTTTGAGGGTCAAGACTTGGTTTTAGGGATAAGGTTATAGTTAGGTTAAAGGTAGGTTTAGGGTAAGGGTTCGGGGTTAAGCACTTAGTTGTGATGAGTAAGGTTAGGGTAAGCGGCTAGAGATTGCATTGTGTCAATGAATGTCCTCATAAAGATAGATGTACAAGAGCGTGTGTGTGTGTGTGTGTGTGTGTGTGTGTGTGTGTGTGTGTGTGTGTGTGTGTGTGTGTGTGTGTGTGTGTGTGTGTGTGTGTGTGTGTGTGTGTAAAAACAGAACGTTGTGTGTGATGGGTACATTGAATTTTTATTTCGATTGTATGTGGGCACATAAAAAAGTAGACATTTAACAGATTATTTTCTCATATTTCTTAACTCTATATGAACAGAAATTATGGTAGTACTTTAAGTCTATTTTTCTGCTATGTGAAAAAAAAACGAGCAAAACGCGCCGGCGCGTTTCTGGTCCCCAGAGGGTTAAGGGTAGGGATTGGGTAAGGACTACATTTTGGGACAGGAATGTTGATCCAGGACCATGTCTTACTTGGCAAAATCACGGTGACCGTCAGGTTAGTGTGTGTGTGTGTGTGTGTGTGTGTGTTTGTATGTGTAGGATGGGTAGGTTTAGGGGTCAAGTTAGTGTGTGTGTGTGCGTGTGTGTTTGTATGTGTGTGATGGGTAGGTTTAGGGGTCGGGTTAGTGTGTGTGTGCGTGTGTTTGTATGTGTGTGATGGGTAGGTTTAGGGGTCAAGTTAGTGTGTGTGCGTGTGTGTTTGTATGTGTGTGATGGGTAGGTTTAGGGGTCGGGTTAGTGTAAGGGGAATATACAGAATATAAAGTTTGGAAAGTATATAAACAAATAAAATATGTGTGTGTGTGTGTTCAGGTGGGTTCAGGCGTTAGAGTGTGTGGGGGGTCGTGATACTCTGGCTGCTCTCCGGCGCGCTCTAGAGGAGGAACCGCAGGAAGAAGAAGAAGCGTCTCTGACTCGTGGCGTTTACCTCTTCACCACCGGCACGCCTGATCAACACTCGGTTAGTCGGACACTCAAGCTTCTGTTTCATCACACGCAAGACAGACAAATGTTTTGTGACTGTTATTCAAACACAGAAAAGGAAATCAGTCAGTCAGTGTTTTCAAGTCCTCCTGCAGTCAATCATTATATCCCTTAAAACTCAGCTTTGATCACCAAAATGACATATTTAAGCGTTTTTTCCTTCCGTTTTTATCACATTTCTTCATGGCTTAAAATATCTTGAATGTAACTCGACACCCTTGCCTCATTTAGTATGCGTGGTTCTATGAATATGCAAATGAGCCCCGCCTCCGCTCACTCACAGCAGCTCAGAGATCCACTGGTTGATCAGGGGTGTGTTTCCCGTAACTCGCTGCTTCACTACTATAGTACGAGGCTTTGTTGAAGAAATCAGCTTGCTAGTCACGACTGTTTCCCGAAACCATATTGTCGCAAAGTGGTCGTTCAACCACGCTGGTTAATGGTTGAACGAATGGCTGTTTGCGAATGTTCGTTTGAACGATGGTTTCCGGAAACACCGACTCGTTGAACTGCTGCTAACGCCAGAACTTGCTTCTAAACGATGCTTTTAGGAAACACAGCCCTGATTGGTTACAAAGTAACGTTTGTGACGTCAGAAATACCAGCAATTTCAAACCGTGTTTTTGAGACTGTCTTTGGTTCACTGCAGTTTTAAGGAGAAAATACTCAGCAATGCTGTCGACTTATGAATTTACAGATAGACATATGAACAACATTATCTGATCCTCAGGAATCTGTCACTGATTATGTGTCTGAGCGCTGCATCGTTTCAAACCTGAAGCTCCACGTGTGCCTGTTCACCGGAGAAGAGGAAAGCGTTCGCTGTCCCGCGCCGCGTCACGCCACACGGGCCCTGAGCCGCCTGGCACACGCGGGCCACGGGCGCTTCCTCTGGACCACCGAGACTGGTGAGGACAGGGTGTTGAAGTGAGTTTGTCATGGAAGACGAGTTCAGGTACTAAAAACAAGTTTAGTTTAACCCTCATCCTTCCCTTGGGTCATTTTGAGCCTGAAATTGAGCCAATTTTTTTAATTGAGTGTTCATTCGTCGGTGTCCAAGACCCCCATGACTTTTGTCGTATTTGAACCAGGAATACACACACACACACACACACACAAAAAATGTAATGGATTCGAGAAGTTTTGTGGTTGAAATTTTAAAATGTAGCAAATCGGGTCAAATTGACCCGCTTAGGAATGAGTGGGATGCGAGGAATGCTTCAGAAACACATAGAAAAACCAAAAAATTGCTCACAATTCAAACTAAAAATGCTAAAACTTTACCAAAAAAGTATTTATAATGTCTACATGTGTATCTGAATGCATACTGAAGAGAAACTGAGTTTAGGACCCAGCAGAACAGCTCATTTGCTCCATATAGAGCTATAAGGCCATCTAGTGGAAATATCATGTTATATTATTATTTTTCCACAAGAGGTCGGCAAAGACACCCAATGGAAGATATTCTGAGCTGAATTGAAAGATTCATGCATGAAATTGTGAATTATTTTGAATTTAAGTTGAACAAATGTGAGGAATGTGCTTCTAAATTACTATTTATTATTTATTGATTGATTAAATCTAGTAATTTAAAGGTAAATAAAATAAAAAAGAACAAAAAAATTCCCAAAAAATAGCATTAAAACATAGAAACAATATTATCAAAATGAAATAAAATAAGCTTTCTGGACAAAAAAAAAGCATAATTTTAGGGCCCGTGAGGGAAGGATTTCTTACAAAACGCGGGGGAAGGATGTTGAAATGTACAGACGATCCTTCAGTTTTGTTGTTCACCTTTTGAGGCCATGTGTAAAACTCGAACACTGTTTACTTGACTTTGCTGCTTTCCTCTCGGTCATATGTGCAGCACATGGTGCCTGAACCCAGTGCGCCCTGCAATGGTTAGTCTTGTGTTTGTGTGTGTGTGTGTGTGTGCAGTGGAAAATATGAGCCTCTTCCTCGTGTTTCCCTGCAGGCATCGTGGAGAGTGATGACATCAGTGCCCTAATTGGAGAAATGGAGACGGCCGCTGATTATTGTCAGAAGGTGAGTTCAGATCACATGACCTGGACTTGACCCGTGTGTGTTCGCGATGCTTAAAGCATTCATGGGAAACTGAAGAAAAGTTCACACCTGCAAGAAGTGATCAGTTGTTTATCGAGGATCGTCCAGGTCTTGTGTTTGCTCAGGAACAGCTGGATTTGTGGGAGATGTTTCATCGTCGGAGCTGCGTCCTCATCCTCAAGTCCGCTTGCTCAGCCGTGTTTCCATTACAGATTTGCGCAAAACTTTTGCGATTTTTTTCTAAATGTTGATAATAAACTATTGCGAAATGACGGCGTTTCCATTAACCGATGTTATGCGACTAAAACGTCATTTTTTCCTCTCATGATGATAAGTCATTTGCGACAGATTTTGGTATGTATATATGTATATCGTATGTCGGGTTTTTGTGAAATTGACGTGTTTCCATTGGGCGTATTTTCAATTTGCGCAATTTGAAGGGTAATGGAAACTCGGCTGCTGACATCAATAAATCAATCAATAATTTACCCTATTTACTTTCTTAACACACACAGGACTGTTCAAGTATGATTGAATTAAACAAAAGTGACAGTAAAGTAAAGACGTGTCATTTCTATTACAAATGAATGCTGTTCTTTTAGACTTTACACTTTCTTCTCATATATTCCTTCCCTCAAACTGCCTGGCTTCATTCCTGTTACATGCACTTTTCACAACTCCAATGGATAAAGCCTCACTTTTTTTCACTCTTGTTTCACGCAAAATGATCAGATTACGAAAGTAAAATGGATTGCGATCACCATTTCATGTTGCCTTGCCTGAGAGCTGTTGCTGATGTGCTGATTATTGTAACGCTTCATATATATGGGACTTTCCTCCATGTTTCCCTGCAGTGCTCTGAGCTACTGGACTCTCTGATCCAGAAGGGCTCCGGCAGAGGTTCAGGAGAAGCGAATTCCTCATCCCTCAAACCCCAGGCCTGGACCCGCAACGCAAAACTGCCGTGTCCCAGACCCACGACACTCAGCCTGGCTAGACTGGTCAGATCACGCCCCTCCTCATGACTCTAGATCTGTCATACCGTCAGTTTGACATGCTAGGCTGAAAAGAACAGCACTGCTGATCACATCAGGCTTCATAACTAGCATATCGTAAACGTCTCCGTCCACACGAGCGTTCTCCAAAAGTTTCTCATCCACTCTGAAACATCAGAAAAAGGCTAAATTCACCTTACAGCACATTATTGTGGACAAGGCCTTATAATTCACCAGTGATTAGTCTCGCGTAGCCAGAGCTTCAGACTGACTCCATCGCAGCTTTCATTGGCCAAGGACTAACCAGAGCCCATTTGACTGACATGTAAAGCATCCAATCACAGTTCGTTTTGCTCTGCGTCATGTTTAGGGGCGTGAAAATGTAACGTCGATGTCCCTACAATAACAGACTGTTGTGTTAAACTCTTGGGCGTATTTTAAAGAGGCTATGCCGTGAACTTCACATATGTCACATACTTTTGTATATCCAGCGTTTAGTTGATCCTGGTAAGCGCTCATTGCCAGTTGTAAACACGCCGGTGTTTTTTTTTTCCATGAGGGGGTTTGGCTTCACGGCAGCTTTGTTTCCAGGCAGACAGTTCAAAAACGCGACACACATGTCTCCCCGTTTCAACCAATGAGATCACTACTTTGAAAATCCCGAAGTATTTCCCGAAGTATTTCCCATTTAGTGTGCCTTATGCATCAGACCGATGGTTTGAGACTACACACAGCCAGACTTCTGATTATCAGCCAGTCCTGTTTAGCTTATTCTCACCTAGAACTATGACAGAAAGAGATAAGTCTGTCAGACGTGTTTTGTTGTTATGTGCTGTTTAAGTGTAGCTTTATATGAAGTTGTTGATATCACAGATTATGTTAACCATCTCAAATCATGCTGGTAAGATGGTCTTTTCAGTAGGACACTTCAGTAGGTTCATTGAAAAATGTAAAATCTGTGATTTATTAACCCTCATGTCGTTTTAAACCCGTAGTTCTTCCTTCTGAGGAACACAAAAGAAGATATTGTGAACAATGTTGCTAACCAAACCGATATGATGATCATTAACTTCCATTGTACGGACAAGAGACACTGAGACATTTCTCAAAATATCTTCTATTGTGTTCCACAGATGAAAGAAAGTCATAGAGGTTTGAACTGGCATGAGTTTATTAAGGGACTCATTAAAAGATGTTTCCACTATGAAGGCGTTTTGATCATGATGTATGATGTATGATGTATGATGTGAACAGGAAGGCAGGCAGATGAGCAGGTCGGCACAGAACGGGTCGGCTTGGAGGGCGAACAGCTCTAAAGCAGAAATCCCAGCAGGTTTGACGTCTTACCAACATCCTGACTGCAATTATTAGAGATCATATACCAAATGGTCTCTATTCGCCATCTGAACTGTTTGTTTTAGCTCTCTCTCTCTCTCTCTCTCTCTCTCTCTCTCTCTCTCTCTCTCTCTCTCTCTCTCTCTCTCTCTCTCTCTCTCTCTCTCTCTCTCTCTCTCTCTCTCTCTCTCTCTGTGTGTGTGTGTGTGTCTCTCTCTCTCTATATATTTTTCTCTCTCTATGTATATATATATATGTATATATATATATATATATATTATTTTTTATTTTTTTCTTCAGACACCATATATCATTTTTTAATATATTTTTTACTAGTGTGTGCAGGACACTATAGTTCATTTATGTGAGTGAGGAGAGCAAAATAAAGTAAACTATGACATATTATACCCAGAAACTCTTCATACAGTGACTACCAGTAACATTTATACAAATTTGGGAGCAATAATTATTCCGACACTTTGAGCTGATCATGTTTTGCTGAAGTGTTTTTTCTTTAATTGCTAATGCTCTTTTTACACACAGACTGAACAACATGAAGCATTGCTTGGTAATCGGTTGAGCTAAACTGGTATTATCTAATTGTGTAGTTAAATTTAACAGCTGACAGATATTCAACATAATTCATCTGTGAGAGTCTAACAGAAGGACGGACAAAACCAGTGAAATATCAACTGATTTAATAACTCTCAGTTCTGCTCATATTTTACTACCATTTTCTAAACTATAGCGAATAAACTGTGATAATGTGAGAAATGT
The DNA here is from genome assembly GCF_029890125.1 of Rhinichthys klamathensis goyatoka. Classification (NCBI taxonomy): domain Eukaryota; kingdom Metazoa; phylum Chordata; class Actinopteri; order Cypriniformes; family Leuciscidae; genus Rhinichthys; species Rhinichthys klamathensis. The sequence goes on from NW_026606971.1 coordinate 243,956, forward strand.
CGAAGGTGTCTGAATACATTTTGGTTTGACTGTATATGTATATATATATATATTTTTTTTACTTTTTGCTTTATATTGCTCCAGATAAAGCAACTCATTCTGTCCACGTCTGATTCTGTAAGCATGTCAGTGTCTATATTTGTCTCAGTCTAAAACATCCTCTGATTGTCTCTCAGACTAAACGCTGGGCTATTTCTGTGAATCATGGTGCTTTCATTTTTTTTCAGAGTATTTATTTTTAGTCTTTTATATTTTCCAGTGCAGTCAGCTGATTTCAGCACACCAGCTGGGCCGTCAAAGTCTGCTGATCAGAGGAGAACCATTGTGTCTCAGTCGGTCTTCTTCATGGAAGACGGCAACTTCGGTTTGTGGAAATGGATTTTCCATGTTGTCATAGCCAGAAACATGTGATATATCCATTATCCATATCTCATATCCATTTCTGGTTCATGTTGTGTCATATAGCATTGATTGTCTTATCTAGGTGTTGTCTTCAAGAAATATCCAAAACCCAAGAGTGTGCGTAAGTCTATCAACACCATTAAACTGCCGAAACATGAAGACATCTGTTCAACTAAACAGGTACTGTACTGTATGAACCATCCTGTTATTGTTCAAAATAAAAATGCCTAATTTTTCCCAATTCTACACTAGCCTCAGATAACAAAATAAGTTCTAAAAACGATTCGCTAACATTCCCATTAGGCTATGAAAACAATATTTCTGAATGTTCTCTGAACATTCCAAACATACATTTTTTTAATGTTGTAAAAAGTTTTTTTATTGGAACGTTAAAGGAAACATTCCATGAAGATTCCATACAATAATTAAATCATGCACACATAATGGAAACGTTATTTGGAATGTTCTCTGAACATACTGAAACACGCAGTAACATAAAAAAAAAAAAAAAAACATCCAGAAAAAAAGTTCCATGACCGTTGTATAAATAATGTTTCTGCCCTAAAGTTTTGAGAACATTATTAAAGACCGGATAACTTTGAACGAAAGTTGTATTTATGTCACTGGAAGAAGGTTTGTTAATAACTTTGAGAGAACCTTTCGGGGACTTTAGCAAAAGTTCTGAGAGTGTTCCCTGTTAGCTGGGTTTCTGTTCTGACCTAGTAGCTAACTTTTCATGTAGCAGATCGTCAAATGTTGTGATTGGCTGGATCAGTGTGTTGTGATTGGCTGGATCAGTGTGTTGTGATTGGCTGGATCAGTGTGTTGTGATTGGCTGGATCAGTGTGTTGTGATTGGTTGGTTCAGTGTGTTGTGATTGGTTGGATCAGTGTGTTGTGATTGGCTGGATCAGTGTGTTGTGATTGGCTGGATCAGTGTGTTGTGATTGGCTGGATCAGTGTGTTGTGATTGGCTGGATCAGTGTGTTGTGATTGGCTGGATCAGTGTGTTGTGATTGGCTGGATCAGTGTGTTGTGATTGGCTGGATCAGTGTGTTGTGATTGGCTGGATCAGTGTGTTGTGATTGGTTGGATCAGTGTGTTGTGATTGGCTGGATCAGTGTGTTGTGATTGGCTGGATCAGTGTGTTGTGGTTGGCTGGATCAGTGTGTTGTGATTGGCTGGATCAGTGTGTTGTGATTGGTGGGATCAGTGTGTTGTGATTGGCTGGATCAGTGTGTTGTGATTGGCTGGATCAGTGTGTTGTGATTGGCTGGATCAGTGTGTTGTGATTGGTTGGTTCAGTGTGTTGTGATTGGTTGGATCAGTGTGTTGTGATTGGCTGGATCAGTGTGTTGTGATTGGCTGGATCAGTGTGTTGTGATTGGCTGGATCAGTGTGTTGTGATTGGCTTGATCAGTGTGTTGTGATTGGTTGGATCAGTGTGTTGTGATTGGCTGGAACAGTGTGTTGTGATTGGTTGGATCAATGTGTTGTGATTGGCTGGATCAATGTGTTGTGATTGGCTGAATCAGTGTGTTGTGATTGGTTGGATCAGTGTGTTGTGATTGGTTGGATCAGTGTGTTGTGATTGGTTGGATGAGTGTGTTGTGATTGGTTGGATCAGTGTGTTGTGATTGGCTGGATCAGTGTGTTGTGATTGGTTGGATCAGTGTGTTGTGATTGGCTGGATCAGTGTGTTGTGATTGGTTGGATCAGTGTGTTGTGATTGGTTGGATCAGTGTGTTGTGATTGGCTGGATCAGTGTATTGTGATTGGCTGGATCAGTGTGTTGTGATTGGTTGGATCAGTGTGTTGTGATTGGCTGGATCAGTGTGTTGTGATTGGTTGGATCAGTGTGTTGTGATTGGCTGGATCAGTGTGTTGTGATTGGCTGGATCAGTGTGTTGTGATTGGCTGGATCAGTGTGTTGTGATTGGCTGGATCAGTGTGTTGTGATTGGCTGGATCAGTGTGTTGTGATTGGCTGGATCAGTGTGTTGTGGTTGGCTGGATCAGTGTGTTGTGATTGGCTGGATCAGTGTGTTGTGATTGGCTGGATCAGTGTGTTGTGGTTGGCTGGATCAGTGTGTTGTGATTGGCTGGATCAGTGTGTTGTGATTGGCTGGATCAGTGTGTTGTGATTGGTGGGATCAGTGTGTTGTGATTGGCTGGATCAGTGTGTTGTGATTGGCTGGATCAGTGTGTTGTGATTGGCTGGATCAGTGTGTTGTGATTGGTGGGATCAGTGTGTTGTGGTTGGTTGGATCAGTGTGTTGTGATTGGCTGGATCAGTGTGTTGTGATTGGCTGGATCAGTGTGTTGTGATTGGCTTGATCAGTGTGTTGTGATTGGTGGGATCAGTGTGTTGTGTGATTGGCTGGATCAGTGTGTTGTGATTGGTGGGATCAGTGTGTTGTGATTGGCTTGATCAGTGTGTTGTGATTGGTGGGATCAGTGTGTTGTGATTGGCTGGATCAGTGTGTTGTGATTGGTGGGATCAGTGTGTTGTGGTTGGCTGGATCAGTGTGTTGTGATTGGCTTGATCAGTGTGTTGTGATTGGCTGGATCAGTGTGTTGTGATTGGCTGGATCAGTGTGTTGTGATTGGTTGGATCAGTGTGTTGTGGTTGGCTGGATCAGTGTGTTGTGATTGGCTTGATCAGTGTGTTGTGATTGGCTGGATCAGTGTGTTGTGATTGGCTGGATCAGTGTGTTGTGATTGGTTGGATCAGTGTGTTGTGATTGGCTGGATCAGTGTGTTGTGATTGGCTGGATCAGTGTGTTGTGATTGGTTGGATCAAAGTGTTGTGATTGGTTGGATCAAAGTGTTGTGATTGGCTGGATCAGTGTGTTGTGATTGGTTGGATCAGTGTGTTGTGATTGGTTGGATCAGTGTGTTGTGATTGGTTGGATCAGTGTGTTGTGATTGGCTGGATCAGTGTGTTGTGATTGGCTGGATCAGTGTGTTGTGATTGGCTGGATCAGTGTGTTGTGATTGGCTGGATCAGTGTGTTGTGATTGGTTGGATCAGTGTGTTGTGATTGGCTGGATCAGTGTATTGTGATTGGCTGGATCAGTGTGTTGTGATTGGCTTGATCAGTGTGTTGTGATTGGCTGGATCAGTGTGTTGTGATTGGCTGGATCAGTGTGTTGTGATTGGCTGGATCAGTGTGTTGTGATTGGCTGGATCAGTGTGTTGTGATTGGCTGGATCAGTGTGTTGTGATTGGCTGGATCAGTGTGTTGTGATTGGTTGGATCAGTGTGTTGTGATTGGCTGGATCAGTGTGTTGTGATTGGCTGGATCAGTGTGTTGTGATTGGTTGGATCAGTGTGTTGTGGTTGGCTGGATCAGTGTGTTGTGATTGGCTGGATCAGTGTGTTGTGATTGGCTGGATCAGTGTGTTGTGATTGGCTGGATCAGTGTGTTGTGATTGGCTGGATCAGTGTGTTGTGATTGGCTGGATCAGTCTGTTGTGATTGGCTGGATCAGTGTGTTGTGATTGGCTGGATCAGTGTGTTGTGATTGGCTGGATCAGTGTGTTGTGATTGGCTGGATCAGTGTGTTGTGATTGGCTGGATCAGTGTGTTGTGATTGGTCAAGCGCTTCGAGTGTGTTTGGGAAATGGCACAACGCTTACTATAACCGCTAGTTTCAACAGACTACTAATTAACTCAACCAGGCCCCTCCCCTTTATTAAGCATATTAATTATTTAAATGAGGAATATTGTGACGTGTTCGTTCCTGGAAGAAAATCAAGACTACAATGGAGGCGTTTCAGGGAGTTTAAAAACAGTGACACTGACATAAAGAATGACTTTGCTTTGACTTTTTCATGCTCAAACTGCTACATTACACACTAAAAACCGTTAGATTAATCATTATTAAATCAGTATTTGTGTGTGTGTGTGTGTGTGTGTGTGTGTGTGTGCTCTTTAAGTGGCTGAAAAGGTTTGGTATAAAGAATCTGAAGTTGGACCTTCACAAACTGATATCTGGGCCTGAATGCTGCCATCACAACAAACTGGTGCGGTCCGTCCAGAAGCGAGTGTCTGCTAAATACTGCGGCATATTCCCGAGTGTCCTCCTCAATGTGAGCCCAGCGCTGTGTAACACCAGTCACACTGAGCATATGTGTGTGTTCTGCATGTTTAGTGTAACATGTTTGTCCTGATGTTGATCACAGGGGGCTGTGAAACACCTGCATCTGACTCCTGGAGAGTTAAAGCACTACCTCAGTCAGACGGAGAAACTGATGCAGCGATACAGCAGAAGACTGGAGTGGTTACTGACAGGTACAGTACAGGTGTTCATCACACACACTCTCTGAAACACAACTAGCACTCTCATGTAGCTCTTTCTGGCAGGAATGTGAAATATGATTGTGTGCTTGCTTTTATATGAAAAACTTTGCGAGATGGATTAGTCTGTTTGTTAACCGTCACCCGTATAATAGAGCATAGATCTGAATATAAATAGAGTTCACGAAAGCTTTGCAATACAGATCCCTCAGGGCTATTAGCACATCTTTCCCCCGCGAGTCAAAATGACCCGAAGCCTTAAAATTATACTTCTCCAGAAAGCTTATTTTATTTATTTATTTTATTTTAGAGATTTTTTATTTTTTATTTTATTTACCTTTAAATTACTAGATTTTATCAATAAATAATAAATAAATAGTAATTTAAGCACATTCCTCACATTCTTTCAACTTAAATTCAAAATAACTCACAATTTCATGCATGAATCTTTCAATTCAGCTCAGAATATCTTACATTTGTCTTTGCCGACCTCTTGTGGAAAAATAATAATATAACATGATATTTCATGACTCTTGCCACTAGATGGCCTTATATCTCTATATGGAGAAAATGAGCTGTTTCCCGTCAGTTTCTTTTCATTATGCATTCATTTATATTGTACAAAATAAAATCAAGGCCATATGCCTAACCAAGTTTTGTTCCAAATTTTAATATTGAGCCCGCTAAATAGATTTAAAGTGCCATTTTCATAGTAACTCACTGTCCAGTTATGAAATGGTATTCACAGGTATTTTGAATGATACCTAATTTATAATGATTACTAAGATATCTGATAAGGAAAAGTGCAATTAAAAAGCGCAGCAACTGTCCATCTACCGTTCTACAGTAATGTACTATAAATAACTGATGATCATGTGTTTCTCTCTTTGCAGTTCGCAACTATTTCACGTTTTGGCAAATTAGTGGCTAATATTCATATGGATTTGTACAATCTCATTCATATATTTTCGTAAAATCTGTTCGGAGTGGATTTTTTAGTTTTTCTAAAAATCATACATTTCCATGGGAATCACAATCATCCGAGAAAATTACTTTTTCTCCTGAGATCAGGTTGGTGGTATATGTGTCTGTACATGGATCATATCAGTACCAAACACTAAACTTGTTCCAAAACATACTGCTCTTTTGCACAGGCAATAGTTTAAGGGCTCAAAGGCTGTTCTTGAAGGATAGGGATTCAGTTAGCAGGAGACAGAAGCTCACTGGGTTTTAGAAGAAATCCCCTTTCTCCTGCCATGTGTGTATCTCCCGTGTGTGAGCAGGCAGCAGGCGGATGTTCGGATCCGTGCTGGAGAAGGACGTGTGTGTTCTGCTGGATGTGTCCGGATCAATGGCCTCGTTCCTCCCTGAACTCCAGAAGGGACTGACCACACTGATCTGGGATCAGCTGCATGCCAACAGCGTCAGGTGAGGGAACTCCTTTTGCTCTATAGAGGGAGATATAGAAACATCTCTTTCACACTCACCCGTCCTTCCATTGATGGGCCGAACAGATAGTCCCGGTCTGAACTCATGCCGTGGATGGAGTGAATGGACCGTTCTCCCAGACTGAGGCGACGTCTACATTAATCCGGATACGTTTAAAACCGCTCTCCGTCCACACTAGCGAATAAACGCTAAATTCCCCTTTACTGCGCATGCGTAAAACCTCTCAAAAGCTCACTGAGATGATACAGATTACAGACGGAAAAATAAATAATAACGTTGTCACGCAATTCTTCTGGCAGGATCATTTTATTTATTTAGCAAATATCTCAGCATTCACTGATGTTGCTCTCAGTCACCATTATATGTTTGGTGTAAATCACGACTGCTCTCATGTTTTGTCACAGGACAGCAAATGCGAGTGAATTTTCTGTCATCTGTGCAGGACTGTGATATGAAGAGTGCACAAAGAAACATATTTTAGCAACAGTGTGAAAGTGAACAGCACATAACAGGCACAATACCGGTATAAACATGAATATCTATTGGTACAACATGCGTCACATGACTAAACTTATCACGACTAACATCATCGTTTTTAAATACCTCCGTTTTCACAGTCCACACTACAACACGAGAACAGTGTTTTTAAAGTTATCCTTTTAAAGGCCTGTGATGAGACATTTCCAGCCACATGGGTTTGATCTGGGCTATCTAACTGGGACCCAGCCAGTTTTGTCCACGGTTTCCATGTAGGCCCCACATGGGTTTGCCCAGATGAAATGAACACTGCTCAGTGTGCACACTACAGGCTGTTAAATGTAACACATATCAGTGTTGGAGTTAATGAGATTGATTATTGATCATTATTCAATCAATTAATTGTTTATAGCATCTGATTGCATCTTCTTTTGCTGTTCTCAACATAACAAACAGATACAACTGCCAGAGAAAAACTAATGTTAAAAATTCTAGCGCCCAACTAAAGCACACACTGATCACCATAATGGTGGCATCAAACCAAACTATTATTTTCATAAATCATCAACATCTTAACCTCTGTTAATTCTCAAATAAAAGAATTTCTAAAAAGAAATAAAGTCAACCTGGTTGGTAATAAGTGAAGCTGGTAATGCTGTTTGTGGAGTTGTTTAATCAGATCCTGAGAGATTTCATGTATTTTATCTTCAGTTGATTTCATAAGGCTGTGGCTGGAAGTAGCTCTTGTGTTTCTCTTTCCTTCAGTGATTTTGCTTGTTAACAGCAGGTGTTCATCAATAATGCTCAATCTTCAATCAATAAATTATCTTATTAACTCCAACACTGATCAGTGTTACATTTAACAGCCTGTAGTGTGCACACTGAGCAGTGTTCATTTCATCTGGGCAAACCCATGTTCAAAACATGGAAACCATGGACAAAACTGTCTGGGTCCCAGTTAGATAGCCCAGGTCAAACCCATGTGGGCCCCATATGGTTTTGCTGGCTGTGTCACCAGACTAGAAATGTGAAAAGGTTCCATAATGGGTTCAAAATACACCTGAAAGTTTCCTATCCTAGCCTCCTATTGTGGTTAGTGAGTTTGCTGGCCGGTGTGGGTGTGTTTGTGTGTGTCAGGTTTACGATGCTGGCGTTCTCTGAAGGGGTGTGTGTGTGGCAGCCGGCGCCGGTGGAGTCCAGTGAGGATCAGTGTGTGGAGGCAGTGCAGTGGTTGAGTCGACTCACTCCACACGGGCCTTCACACACACTGCAGGCACTGCAGGTACTCTCACAATAACTGCCTTCACACACACACACTCACACACACTGCAGGCACTGCAGGTACTCTCACAATAACTGCCTTCACACACACTGCAGGCGCTGCAGGTACTCTCACAATTACTGCCTTTATACACACTGTTATCACATGGCTTTCTGGAAAACATCACCGGGATTGGTCAATGGCTGCAGTGTGTGCTCAACTCAGCTTACTAATTTTTGTTATAAGAACATTTCCAAAATTTTTGTTTTGGTTATGGAAACTTTAAAATGTCCACGTTTACATGTTTAACCCTCCTGCAGTTCTCCTGTTTACAGCTGGTGTTAAGATGCGTTTTGGTGGATCGGATCACAGGTGGACGAGGGAAACATTCCCGTTCACACCTGGTGTTTCAATTCGTCACTTTTGTCCACTTTCAACCACTTCAGCTCAGATTTCTTCAAGAGGAGGGTCTACGGGCGGGAAATGGATGTGTTTTTCAGATCTTTTCATCTAATGGATGAAATAAGCTCACGCAATTTACATATGAACGTGACCAGAGATGACTGGACTGCTTGAAACCTTTTTCATCTTCAAACCAAACTTGGGTCTCAGCCGACATAGTTTAAACCCCGTCTGGCTAGAGCTCTTCTCATAATGTTTAGCATTAGTCCAGTAGAAGGTGTTTTTTTTGGCTGTTTGAACACATTTGACCACATGAGTGTTTACTCTAAGAAAGCAATTCAGTTGAATGTGTTTTCGACTACCTCTGGAAGTGTTTGAAAGTGGACAAGCTTAAAATATGTAATACCCCGTTTACACCAGTATTTAGCGTCGTCCACTTGTGATGCGATCGACTAAAACGCTTCTTAACTCCAGCTGTAAACAGGGCCTCAGTTGTTCTGGTGTTTGTGAGTAAGTGTGACTGTGTGTAACGCTTCTTAACTCCAGCTGTAAACAGGGCCTCAGTTGTTCTGGTGTTTGTAAGTAAGTGTGACTGTACACAGCAAAATTCCCAGTGTTAAATTAACACTCTCGGTGTTCATATAGGTCCAACTACAGGGTGTTAAAAATGAACACTGAAGCAGTGTTGAAGTTAATGAGATAATTAAGTGATTAATTAAGTGATGATTGGCCATTAGTGGTCACTCCCGATGTTAATAAGCAGAATCATTTAAGGAAAGAGAAACAACAAGAACGAAAAAAAGAGAAACACAAGAACTACTGACTTCGAGCCTTTTCACATTATTGCACTTATTATTACCAGTGTGACTTTATTTCTGTCATACATCTACAAAAGTTATTGAGATTCAACGGAAGTTTAGACGGCAATGTTTTATGGAATTTTTCATTTCAAGCCACCATTATGGTGGTCAGTGTTTGCTTTAGTTAGGCTCTTGACCCTTTTCATTTTTTATTGTTAGTTTTTCTCTGGCTGCTCCAACATTGTGTTTATAAAGCACATTTGATATTGCACGAGAGAACATGCCAACAGTATGTTGTGATGATGACATTATCATCACGTAGTGACCTGATTCACTGATGTCATTCAGAGTCTAGATCTTTGACTATATGATTGATGTTGTGTTTTAGTATGGGTGATTGTAGCCCTTAGATTTTACAGTTTGAGACCCAACAGCAATTATAACAATTTTGAAACTTTTTTGTGCACTGGAGCTCTTGTGTTTAGACACACAAACATCAAGAATCAGCATATGAATCACAACAATGGTGACAATAAACAAACTAGTGACACACAGATCAACTCTGAACATCACAAAACAAGCTATTAAAGTCATAACAAAACAATAGCAAAATAAAAACAAACAGGAAAAACAATGAAAATTACAGGACAATTCAGCTGTATAATTTATTCATACTGCAATGCATGATGGGAGCCATGGATGCATTTCGATTGGTGGCTCCCATCATGCACTGCAACATGAATATTTTATGTGATTGTCACCATTGTTGAGATTCATATGTAGATTATTGATATCTATGTGGTATTTTAAAACCTACAGATTATTAAAGCACTGCTGGAATTAGTTACTTTAATGAATATGAATAGAATCTTTGTATAATCAGTTTATAATGCTGGTCGAGTGAATCAGGACACTACAGGATGGTAATCTCATCATTTAAACATAACCATCATGACCTGGGCTGTGTTTCCCAAAAGCATTTTAAACCTAACTTGATCGTAGAACAATTGCAACAAAATGTCTGTACAATCAAATTAGGCTTAAGATGCTTTCGGAAACACAGCCCATGTCATGGTTTCTCCTGCAATAACACATGTGCTTTATAAACACAGAGATGGAGCAACCAGAGAAAAACTAATGTTAAAAAGCAAAGGGTCAAGAGCCCAACTAAAGCAAACACTGATCGCCATAATGGTGACATGAAATGAAACATTCCATAAAACATTACCATCTAAACTTCTGTTCAATATAATTAAGAATGTGTGTAGATTTATGACAGAAATACACTGGTAATAATAAGTACAATAATGTGTAATGGCTCGAAGTCAGTAGTTCTTGTTGTTTCTCTTTCCTTCAATGATTCTTCTTATTAACATTAGCTATCACCACTAATCATCACTTAATTATCTCATTAACTTCAACACTGCTTCAGTGTTCATTTTTAACACCCTGTAGTTGGACCTATATGAACACCGAGAGTGTTAATTTAACACTGGGAATTTTGCTGTGTATGTAACGCTTCTTAACTCCAGCTGTAAACAGGGCCTCAGTTGTTCTGGTGTTTGTGAGTAAGTGTGACTGTGTGTAACGCTTCTTTGCTCAGGCCGGCTGTGGTTTGTCAGATGATGTTGGTCTGTATCTGATCTGTGATGGAAGGAGTGACTCGAGCCACAGTCTAATACTGAGAGAGATCGAGACCCTGAGACGAGAGAAGAGCTTCACCGTCCACACCGTCGCACTCAACCGCCATGACAGGTCAACTATAAACGCCCGTTCACACCAACCACAATAACTATACAGATATAGTTCTGAAAATCATTCTCAATATTAAAGAATAGCAGAGTTCACACCTCGACTATAGCGATAACGGCACAGAGAAACAATATTCAATTCAATTTAATTCAAATTTATTTGTATAGTGCTTTTCACAATACAGATTGTTTCAAGTGCATTTCAGAAATGTACATAGAAAAAATACAGTTAGTTAATCATGTATTAATTTAGGGCATAACATATGCCAATACCGTTGGAATCACTTTCACAACGATTTTATCCAGATGATGAACGATAAAATCACTGACAGCCAATCAGAATCCATCCAGCTGTGGAGTTTGAGCATTTAAAGTGACATAAAAACACGTGCTTAAAATAAACAGAACGATACGGTCTGCTGGTGTCTACGCTAATCTTTATAGTTATCGTTTTTGGTGTGAACAAGCCTGCTGCAATGTTACTTTGGCAACAGATTTTGTGTTTTATGAATAAATGTTTTTTATGAGATTGGAATAATGTCTATGTATCAGCGAGTCAAAAAAACTCCTAAAATCAGTGACATACGGCGAGTGATTATTACACAGCAAAATCCTCAGTGTTAAATGAACACTGAGAGTGTGAATTATATAAACTCAGAGCAGAGTGTTAAATGAACACTGAAGCAGTGTTAAAGTTAATGAGACAATTAAGTGAATAATTGAGTGATGGTTGAGCATTATTGAAGACACCTGATGTTAACAAGCAGATTCACTGAAAGAGAAAAACAGATTTTTAACTCTCTGGGGTCGGCGGTCTCGCCGGCGATACCAGCTCACTTTTTTCCTTATCAGTGCAAAAGAGACTCAAATTACTCTGTTAATTTTGATCTTACATATAAGTGTTGTACATCATTCGATCCTGTTAAGTTTGTATTTTTTTTGTGGAACCTCATAATAAAAACAAAGTGTTGCGCTTTTCGCCTAATAAAGAAAAATAAACATGATGCGCGTTCTGCGTTCTCTCTGTCAGTGAAGTCCATTCTGAAACGCGTCCGAAAAATCATCTGTAACTCTGCAAATACTCAGTCAAACAGGTATACAGGCACACAGGCATGAAGCCTGAATTATCTTCTTTTAAATGAAGTAATTTATATAAAAAATTTTTTTTCTCATTTTATGTAATCTGTACGAAAAGAGAGAGATGATAGTCGTTCTCGTCTCAGCTCATTAAAGTTAATTTGACCACGCCCACGGAGCGCGCGCTCTATTCAAACACAAATGCTCTGAGGCGATCCACACCCACATCAGCTGGATAACCCACCGAAAGAGACTCTGAGAGACGCTGTGAGGAATAATAGTACTATCTTAATAATAACCCTCAGAAGTAGGCTACAGGTAGTTTCATTTGGAGGAGCAACGGATCCAGCCGAGGAAATAGGTACATTCTTTATTTTCAAGTGCTTTGTGCTAATCGCGATATGGAATAGTGTGTGTCTGTAAACAAAAAGACTGTTTGAATCGCGTTTTTGTGTGTGAATGAATGAACAGCTTTTACCTAACTATATTGCAATACTGAGATGAGTAAAAATCGACTGAAATATGTTGAAATAAAATATTTTTGTATAAGCAACGTATTAAACTGCAAATTAACATTTATATGTCCTAATCATAAAAACGATATGTTACATATGAAAGACAAGATGTCGTTTTTACTGTAAAATACTGCCACATCAAATAAGCTTGTTTGCTAAGATGTTATTATAGTATTTGTTCGATTGTAAGCTACACTGTAAAAAATTTACTGTAAAATTTACAGCAACTTACTGGCAATTTTGGTTGCCAGTAAGCCTGTAAATTTTACAAGATTACCGTAAATCATAAACTACAATTAACTGTAAAAAATACAGCACACCTGTAAAAGCAGAAAAACAAGAGCAGCTGTGAATTTACAGTTTTTTATTGTATTATTTACAGTATGATGATTTGATAATTTGAGGAAACCGATTATCTTAAATTGGTCAATTGACATTTCATATTTATACTGTGATTTTATTTCATTTGAGTCCAGTAAAAAAAAAAAAAAAAAAAAATTTAAATGAGTTAACAAACCATCTCTTTAACTCAATCCTCTTGCAGATAATTGTAAGTTAACAACAGCATACACCGGAATTGACGAACTTAACAAAAAGATCATCAATACATCAGCAACTACAGTCACTGCCTTTAAATAAAGCAACACACAGCATAACATCGGTGTTTCTCTGCTCCTCCTGAACTGAAGCACAGGCTCTACTCTTCAACACAATGGTGACACACAAAACGCAACAGAAACACTTTAAATCCCAACAGAACATTAAACACTAACAGATCTCCACTATATCATTATGTCCAAAAACACATAAAATCACACTTCATTTCAGCATTTACTCTCCTGAGCAGTCATTCATATAAATATATATTCACATTTCACATTTATTGTCACATAAATACATGCACAGAAAATAACTTATTTTGTTTAGTAAATTTGACTTAGATTGTATAGTAAACTACTGACTTTCAGCCACAGCCATATATTTAATCAACTGAAAAGAAATGAAGACAGTACATATCTAAAGATCTCAGCAGAGGAGGAGTAAAGAACTCATTAACAGCATCACTTGTCAAGGTCTTTTTGAGAATTAACTGAGGTTTAGATGTTGATGATTTATGGTTTAGTTTGTAGTCACCATGATGGTGATAAGTGTTGGCTTTAGTTGGGCTGTTACCCTTGACATTGCAACATTAGTTTTTCTCTGGCTGCTTTACCTGTGTGTTTATAAGGCACAACAGTTATAGCAATAAAGCCAAGCGAAAAGAATTCTGGTGACTCTGGCTGTGTATTGGTGATGTCATCAAAAGAGCTTACAGATCAGTAGCACCTCATTTCACCCAGAGTTGAATATCTTCTCAGTCATATGGTTCTTTCCATATAATTGATTAATATAGCGATTTTCCATAAGACAATTTAACAGCATTATCATTTGAATGATTTTAAAAACAATATGGCATAGATAGTTTAAAAAACATCATGTTATTGAGTCACACACAGACATCAACAATCAGCGTATGAATCTCAACAATGGTGACACTCAAATGAAACGCTTCATGTTGCAATGCATGCTGGGTATCACCTTAATACAGAACTCCCAGCATGCATTGCAGCATGCATAAAATATGCAGCTGAATTGTCTTATTTTCTTTTCTTCTTACCATGTGCTTTTATTTTTGTTGTTGTTTTTTGATGTGACTTTTTAGTAGCTTGATTTGTGATGTTCAGAGTTGATATATCTATATTATGTTTGTCACCATAGTTGAGGTTCATATGCTGATTCTTGATACACGTGTGTTCCAGTTGCTTGAAAGGTTTTGTGAATCTTATATATGTCAAACACAAATTACCTAATATAATCACAACTGAACATCATCATCATGCTGTAGAATCACACGACTATAACAATCAGTAAGGAGAAATTTATTATACCTCAATTTCATAATCAAAAAATTACTCTAATTAAGATCAGCCACTAGATGCTGTCAAGGCTGATATCAATAGACATCCATCAACACCTGAACATCATTTTACTTGACTTGTATTGCCATAACAAATTTGTCTTAAAGTCACCAATATGGTGATCAGTGTTTATTTTAGTTGGGCTCTTGACCCTTAAATCATTAATTTTAAATTGTATTTGATTGCTGTACCTGAGTTATAACAGCCAGAGGAACAAATAGAAAAAGGTGATCTGATGGTGTTGGTTGTGTTTTAACATAATCATTATTTGACCTGAATCACTGATCTCATTGAGAGCATAATTTCTAAGTCAAGTTTACCTTATGAATTATAGAGGCACTGTCATTGTAGAGCATACCGTTTTTATCCTTATCAATGAAATCCAAATGATCAAATCAATAAAAATTAAAAATTTCCAAAAAAAAGTTTATGTAGGCACACACAGACATCAAGAATTAGCAAATGAATCTCAGCAATGGTGTCAAACAGATCACCTCTAAACATAAGCTCATTATTTATTCATGCAGCAATGCATGATGGGAGCCATGCATGAGTTTTGATTAGTGACACCGACAATGCACTGCAACATGCTTTTTAATTGTCACCATTGTTGAGATTCACAGGCTGATTCTTGATGCCTGTGTCTAAAAAAGGTTTGTTTTAAATAAGCAAAAGTTTTAAGAAATTATTTGGATTACATTGTAGAAGTTAAAAACATTATGTTGTACAAGGACAGTGCTGCTTCAATTAATAAAGAAAACTGAATTCAGAAATTGGTCTGTATATGAATTCAGTGTTTCAGGTCAAAGATTGTGAAATAACAATTATGTTAAAACACAACCAACACCATCAGATCACCTTGTCTATAGGTTCATCTGGCTGCTATAATTCACGTACTGTAGCCAAACAAAATCTAAAGTTATTGATTTAAGGGTCAAGAGCCCAACTAAAACAAACACTGATCATCACAATGGTGACTTAAAATTCTGGTTTTCTCCTTCAGTGATTCTGCTTGTTAACATCAGGTGTCTTCAATTATGCTCAATCATCACTCAATTATTCACTTAATTATCTCATTAACTTTAACACTGCTTCAGTGTTCATTTAACACTCTGAGTTTATATAATTCACACTTTTCAGTGTTAATTTAACACTGAGGAATTTGCTGTGTACCATTCTCACTGATGCTTCCAAGACTATCACAACATCCTTGCAATTTTAACAAGTCCTCATCTATCAGATGTTTCCTAATATCATCTTTTTTTTTAAAGTCCAATTTTAGGGGGTATTTTCAACTAAAAACAGACAAAACAATATTTACACGACAACAGCGTTTTAGGGGCCTGAAAACACAAACTTTTGAAAACAGTTTTCTTTTTCATGTAAAATACAAACCGTGAATTTGTGTTTGTGAAACTGTGACGTCATGCGCATGTGTATTATGTGTTCAGTCTATAGATGTGTAATGTTTCTTTATAAAGTGACATCGCCATCTACTGGCCTGGCATGAGTAATACAGCGTTTTAGTTGTATTTACAGATCCATGTGAATGGGGATCATTTGGACAACATTGTTGTCTGTACTTAAAAAGTTTCAAAGTGCAAAGGAAAAACTTTAGCATTATTACACTGTTGTCATGTAAACATGCCCTTAGATGGTTTTCAAGCCACAGATCTTATGCAGTTTAAACTTAAATGGTTTATATGAACAAAGTAGAGCTGGGCGATATATCGCATGACATTGTTATGCGCATCTCTTCAGTAAAGCCGGTTCCTTGATTAGTAGTAAATCACCTTCACCTGCTTTCAGATGGAAGATATGATGCAGATATGAGTGTTAAATTAACACTCAAGAGTATTAAAGTTAATGAGATAATTAAGTGATTAATTGAGTGATAATTGAGCATTATTGAAGACACCTGATGTTATCAAGCAGAATCTCTGAAGGAGAAAATCACAAATTGTAAGCCACCGTTATGGCGATCAGTGTTTGCTTTAGTTGGACTCTTGACCCTTATACTTTCACTTTAAATTTTGTTTGTCTGCTGTTATTGATTTATAACAGCCAAATGAACAAGGAAAAGTGTGATCTGATAGTGTTGGTTATGTTTTGGCAAAATCATGCTTTGATCTGAAAAATGAAACTTAATGAGATGATTTGGTTTAATTTGTTAGCCACAGCTTTGTGATTCTGCAGAATATGATTATCAGTATTTTTCTTATAATCCAAAATTTTTAATTAACATTGTTTTGATCAAAACACTTTCAATTGAATTTCCATAGCAACACAGACATCAATAATCAGCCTGTGAATCTCAACAATGGTGACAATAATAATGCATGTTGCAGTGGGTGCCACCAATCACAACTCATTAATGGCTCCCATCGTGCATTGCGGTATGAATAAATTATAATCTGAATTGTCTATGTAATTTATTCTGCTCGTCACCAGTGTTGAGATGCATTGACTGAATCTTGTCGTCTGTGTGTGCCTGAAAGACAGACTTTTTTTTAAACAACTTTTAAGAAATCCTTTATATTATATCTAAATTTATTTATGCAGAATCACAGTTATGCTGTAACCAACAGCATAAATCACAAA
Organism: Rhinichthys klamathensis goyatoka; assembly: GCF_029890125.1. NCBI lineage: Eukaryota > Metazoa > Chordata > Actinopteri > Cypriniformes > Leuciscidae > Rhinichthys > Rhinichthys klamathensis. Next base: position 260,949 of record NW_026606971.1, read on the forward strand.
CAAAAAGTTCAAATGATGATTGTCATAATACAACCATCACCATTAGATCACTTTTGTTCTTTGTTGAGCTGGTAGTTATAACTCAGATACAACACACAAACTTAATTTAAAGTTAATAATATAAGGGTCAAGAGCCCAACTAAAGCAAACAATGATCGCCATAACGGTGGCTTACAATTCTGCTTTAGGTGTCTTCAATAATGCTCAATCATCACTCAATTAATCACTTAATTATCTCATTAACTTCAACACTCTTGAGTGTGGACTCATATACACTCCCAGGAGTGTTAATTTAACACTGGAGTTTTTGCTGTGTACAAAGACCCGTAGTTAACTGACAAGCTGAGCCATATCGCATCAATTATCGCTGGCGATATGTCCGCGATATTAATGTGATATGGCTCAGCTTGTCAGTTAACCCTCTGGGGACCAGAAACGCGCCGGCGCGTTTTGCTCGTTTTTTTTCACATAGCAGAAAAATAGACTTAAAGTACTACCATCATTTCTGTTCATATAGAGTTAAGAAATATGAGAAAATAATCTGTTAAATGTCTACTTTTTTATGTGCCCACATACAATCGAAATAAAATATTGTGCTTTTGTAAAATAAAGAAAATAAACAGGGTGTGCGTTCTGCCTCTCGGTCACCGTGAACTTTTTTTCTGGAGCACGTCTCTAATCTTCAACACAACTCAGCTAATACTATTCACCCAGCCATAAGCAATATATCTTTTAAATCATTTGAGTTTGTACTTTTAAATGATCCGATTCAAAACTAAAATTATTATTCTCCGTTTATGTCATCTATATAAAAAGAGAGACGTGTCAGCCCATCTCATTATCGTTCTCTCAGCTGATTATCTGTGGTAATGTGACACGCCTACGGAGAGCACGCGCTATTCAAACGCAAATATGTGAAGCAACACATTGAGACGCGTTAACGCCCATAAACTCTGAAAACACACATTATTTTTTAGTCAGATTAATCTACTGTCGTCTTGCGCGGCTATATGTGGAACAATCCTGGGACATTTACCACTGGGTTATTTTCACTTCGAGGATGAACAGATTCAGCTGAGAAGTAAGTGTTTTTTGCAAGTGCTTTGTTCTAATCGCGATATAGAATAACGTAGTGTCTGTAAACGGAAAAATAGCATACTGTTAAATGTGAATCATGTTTGTGTCACACAGTTTGTGTGTGTGTGTGTGAATGAATGAATGAACGCACAGATACGCACTGTTACAGACTAAATAACAGACAACATTTCGTTGACTCGTTTTGGATAAAGTTTTTACTCTAAAATAGACATCAAATAAGCTTTTTTAGGAGTTTCTGCTCATATGTTAAATATATAGTATGTTTTGTCAATAAACTAATCAACTAAGATGTTATAGTGTTTGTTCAAGCTATATCAAAATAATGAATCCTCAACTTTGAAATATGTATGATCAAACTAAGACATTTATGGAGAAAGACAATTTTCTTTTCAAGATGTTTCCAACTCTAACTTTGAACTGAAATAAAACCATGTCTATATGGTGAAGGGTGTGTGATAGAAGTGTCCAGACGTATGCACCCTGTATTTTCCTTATAATATCCAAACAATCTAAAAGCCATTCTTTTTTAAATCTCCTCATTCTTTGTGCAAGGCTCCTGTAATGATATGGCCTGATAGCACCTAATAGGGCCATTATGGGAGGGTCTTTGTCTTTCTCAGGTGTGGAATGCCATACATATTAATGAGAGATCAAGCCTCCTGCATAAAGCTTTCTCAAACAAAACACGTCATTAAAAATGTAAAAGACTTTATTGACTTATCTGAATGAGTAGTCAGGATGATTCTCACATAGTTTTGGAGCAAATATTCTAGGCTATGTGATACAATTTTCAAAAGTCTTGTGAAGAAATAATCAATATGTGTTTTGTGGTCTTATTTCAGCAACTTTCATTTTTATTTTTTTCAATAACCACGCATAAACATTATTCTATTAAAAATACAAACATGTACATACATGTTGCTCAGATCTCATGGTAGCCAAGTTTGTGCTATATAGAGTGAATTTACACCTTTGCCATTAACATGTTTATAAATAACTGAAAAAAGCACAAATGTCAGTGCATGTCAAAACATCCCAAGGGCCCCAAAAACACTCTGGTCCCCAGAGGGTTAACTACGGTTCTTTGTAGTAAATGCCGCTCCATCTGAAAGCAGGTGAAGGCGATTTACTACTAATCAAGGAACCGGCTTTACTGACGAGATGCGCATAGCAATGTCATGCGATATATCGCCCAGCCCTAGAACAAAGCGGACTTTATGTGTCTAAGATTTAAAATTCTTCAACTGAAGTTTCAGCGCTTACACTTAGAATGTCTAAAGTGGACTATTGAAGTAAAGTGTGTTTAACTAATGTAACTAATAGTGTGATGTTTGTGAACAGATCGGGCAGTGAGTTTCTGAAGTGTCTGGCCCATAAAACAGGAGGCCGATTCCATCAGGCTCCTGAAAACACAGATCCGGATCTGATCGGGAAACTGCTGTCAGACGCAGTGCGTATATGTGCTCAACACTTCTGTTATATCACCATTCTGCAGGAGTGTGTGCTGTTCAACTCGTTCAAATGCATTTCTGCAGATTCTTTGTGATGAAGTGTGTTGATTCTTGTATTTCCACAATCAAAGGATCCAGTGCTTCCAACATTTGAGGGGGACGATCTGAGGAAACTATCAGAAGAGATTGAGAAGCTGAGATTGTTCCAGAAACAAGCTAAATCTTTCAGGTGTGTGTTCATTCAGGCAACAGTGCTTATGTATGGAAGCCCGTTTCCGCCCCAGTTGAGTAAAAAAATAACTTGAGAAAATTAGAAACTTTCTCATAATAATGACTTAACATCTCTATAGTTATGACTCATTATGACTTACAGAATTATATTTTTTCTCATCTGTGGCGGAAACAGGATTCCATACTTATGTAATGATTGATGTTATTGTGGACTTTTTAATATAGTGACTTGTCTTTTGTTTTCATAGGGAAACTATTCTGGGGTCGAGGAACCTGGAGGGAACGTAGACGCTGATCTCCATGCATGTTCAAATCACTTTATTCAGAATAAACCACTATGGAGTAAAACATGTGGTGAAATAAATATAGTGTGTTTCACTCACTAAAACATCTAACTAATTTAATAAGGCCTAATGTAAGAATATTTGATAACACTTTATTTTACAGTGTCCTTGTTACACATTTTACATGTAGTTACTGTAGTAATAACTATAAATTATGTATAATTACACACAACTAACCCTAAACCAAAGCAATTCCTAACCCTATAGTAAGTACATATAGTTCAATATTAATATACACTATTATTACTCAGAAATAATCTCAACTCAAGAATAATATTTTGGAAACATATTGTAAATAGCTATCAGTTATAAAAAGTATGGTTGAATGAAATGTTGCATGTTCGCTAAATGCGTCTGCAAAGATTTTAGTTAAAGTCATGTTTTTAATTAATTCACTATTACACATTAAGTGTTTGCAGTTTAATATTAAAAGATATTAATTTTCAGTGGACTCAAATTAAGTAACTTCACTGTACTAGTTTTCAAACTCGAACTGTTTGAAGCAATCGGTTTCACAAATGACCTTCCATTGTATTTTTACGGTAACATACTGTAAAAAAAGCTGTATATTAACGGTAGAGGGCTGTAAATTAACAGTACATTAACAACCACAGCTGCCAGTAGATTACCATTATTTTATAGCTCAATTTTTTACAGTGTATGGTAAATTGCCTGTATTGGCTGTAAATGGTCTTTACATGATGTCAGTGGTTAAATGCTTGGTAAATAAAACTTAATGTCTTTTTAGTTTTACGCATTTGTGTTTAAAGACCTTAATTGCTTGAACCCAGATAAATGCTGCTTGCAGCATTACTTATTATTACCATTGTTGTATTTATATTCCCCCTAAATGACTAAGTATTCCATCACACATCTCCATAACCTTCATAAATCATAAGATTTATCATTTCCTTCAGGTTTTGAGCGCTGTCCACTGGTTAAAAGCTTCAGGGGGAGTCCGTGGCAAGCTCAGTCTTGGGTCAGGGTGCTCTTGAGGCTTGATGTGTTATCCAGGTTCAGATAAGAGGTATGAAGAAAAATTACTCTGAGACTTGTTTAAGGGGGGGTTTACGAATCACCACATTCAATGGTTTCATTTTAATAACAAAGTACAGAATAAAAAAATCAACATAAAAAATACGAGAAGTCTTCACCCCGAGGGTTTGGCCTCGAACAGTCAGAAGTTTCACAATTTAAACTCAGGGGTTACACGGTTTTCCCCTAGGCACAGCATTGACATAACAGAAATACAGCATACAACAAGCATTCAGTTTAGACACCTTGGGTTCCTGGAACCTTGCAGACAACTTTTTTATCTTTGGTCATTTTTTTCTGAGGTACTACAGCAAATTTTTCTTTGAAGATGTGAGATGAGAGGTATTTCTCTGGTGCTCCTCGCGTGTCAGTCAAAAAACTTTTTTTTTTATTATTTCAATTAAGTTAATGTACTATATTTCAGTATGATAATGTTTTTTATGTAGTATTTTGTATTTTTAGGGGATTTTTTTATTTTTATTTTATTTATGCTGTATTTATAATCCATTTATTCAAATTAAAATTTCCAGCTTAAACTGTCGTAAATCTTGAATGCTTTAGAGCAGTGGTTCCCAAACCTGTCCTGGCGACCCACCAACACTGCACGTTTTCTTTGTCACCCTAATCAAACACACCTGATTCAACTAGGGCTGGGCGATATATCGCACGATATTGTTATGCGCATCTAGCCGGTTCCTTGATTAGTAGTAAATCGCCTTCACCTGCTTTCAGATGGAGCGGCATTTACTACAAAGAGCCGTAGTTAACTGACAAGCTGAGCCATATCGCATATCGCGGACATATCCCAGCGATAATTGATAATTGACGGCTCTTTGTACACAGCAAAAAGTCCAGTGTTAAAGTAACACTCCTGGGAGTGTATATGAGTCCACACTCAAGAGTGTTGAAGTTAATGAGATAATTAAGTGATTAATTGAGTGATGATTGAGCATTATTGAAGACACCTAAAGCAGAATCAGTGAAGGAGAAAATCTAAAATTGTAAGCCACCGTTATGGCGATCATTGTTTGCTTTAGTTGGGCTCTTGACCCTTATATTATTAATTTTAGATTTAGTTTGTGTGTTGTATCTGAGTTATAACTGCCAGATCAACAAAAAACAAAAGTGATCTAATGGTGATGGTTGTAATATGACAATCATCAACATATGAACTTTATGTTCGTGATTTATGCTGTTGGTTACAGCATAACTGTGATTCTGCATAAATATCCAGAAATTTAGATATAATATAAAGGATTTCTTAAAAGTTGTTTAAAAAATAGTCTGTCTTTTAGGCGCACACACAGACATCAAGATTCAGTCAATGCATCTCAACAATGGTGACGAGCAGAATAAATTACATAGACAATTCAGATTATAATTTATTCATACCGCAATGCATGATGGGAGCCATTAATGAGTTGTGATTGGTGGCACCCACTGCAACATGCATTATTATTATCACCAGTGTTGAGATTCACAGGCTGATTATTGATGTCTGCGTTTCTAAAGAAATTCAATTGAAAGTGTTTTGATCAGTACAATGTTAATTAAATATTTTGGATTATAAGAAAAATACTGATAATCATATGCTGTAGAATCACAAAGCTGTTGCTAACAAGTTAAACCAAATCATCTCATTAAGTTTCATTTTTCAGATGATTATGATTATGCCAAAACATAACCAACACTATCAGATCACACTTTTCCTTGTTCATTTGGCTGTTACACATCAAAAACAGCAGACAAACAAAATTTAAAGTGAAAGTATAAGGGTCAAGAGTCCAACTAAAGCAAACACTGATCGCCATAACGGTGGCTTACAATTTGTGATTTTCTCCTTCAGTGATTCTGCTTGATAACATCAGGTGTCTTCAATAATGCTCAATCATCACTAAATTAATCACTTAATTATCTCATTAACTTTAACACTCATATCTGCATCATATCTTCCATCTGAAAGCAGGTGAAGGTGATTTACTACTAATCAAGGAACCGGCTTTACTGAAGAGATGCGCATAACAATGTCATGCGATATATCGCCCAGCTCTAGATTCAACTCATTAGCTCATTAACCCATGTGATAATGAGCTGATGAGTTGAATCAGGTGTGTTTGATTAGGGAGACAAAGAAAACGAGCAGTGTTGGTGGGTCGCCAGGACAGGTTTGGGAACCACTGCTTTAGAGCATAGACTGAAGTTTGATCTCTTTTCAAAAACGACACTTGGCAGATTATTGCTGGAGTGAAAACATTTTAAAGAAGAGACTTAAAAAAAGTTACAGAATTTTACATTTATTGTTATGAAAATGTTTTATATGACATATTTTCCAAAATATGTTTTACTAAAACTGAGAAAATCAAAGCCATAAATCTAAACAATTTCAAAATTTTAGCCTGCTATCTAAAATAAGCTTTCAGTCAGAGTTTTTTTTGGCTGCAGTACCAAACGCTTCAACTAGATGAAATTAGTCTCTCATTAATTTCCAATGTGCTCATTCTTGACTGCGAGGAGCACAACTGTGACTATTTTTTTAGGACCATTTAACCTGTTCGAATCATGTTCATGATTTTTGTTGTATTCACATAGCAAGTGCCAAAACTTTTACCAAGTTTAGTAACATTCCTATTAAGAAGAAAAAAAACAAATGTAGAATTTTTTGGTCAAAAATGACCGAAGAGCACCAGAGCGTTACTTTACTCAATCAGTTTTTTACTCGAATCCAAAATCTCTATCATCATATTTTTCTCATCCGAACTGGGTGTATATGATGCGTGAGACTGTGGGATGTGTCTGTTGAGAACAACACTGCACACCAGCGCCACCATCTGGGGAAGAGCGGGAACACATAAAGACAAACACACAAAGACAGACAATCAGCATGTGTGCAACACTGGACACACTTCCAGATTCAGATGGACTCACCATGATCCCTGCCATTCCTAGAAACCCTCCCACCACCATTGGCGCCTTTGAGTTGAACATGCCCTGGATCACACTGGGACAGGTCTAACAAACACACACACACACACACACACACACACACACACAGAGATGAGTGTCTGCTTCGTTCCTAAAACATCACACATGCAGAAATAAAAGTAAAGACCCCTTCACACCATGGTTGATAACTATAACAATAAAGATACAGTTTACAGTAAAAATTTACAGATACAGTAAAAATCTTTCTAAATGTAAAAGAATCCACAGCACAACTACACAGATAACGCACAGAGGAACAATATTGTGGAATCACTTTCAGAATACATTTTTTCCAGCTGATGAACGATAAAAAACATTGACAGAGAATCAGAATCCATCCTGCTTTAAAGAACTGAATTTTTAAGACTAATATACAACTACAGCACTCTTAGAATAAACTGAACATCCACCTTTGTGGATACTAATGCGCAAAGCTTCTAGGTTGAACGTTGAGTCTGCGTGTGACGTACAACACGCCCAGCCAGCACAGCCATGTGGGGCCCACATGGGTCTGACGTGGGCTATCTAACTGGGACCCAGACAGTTTTGTAGTGATGTTAGGTCTGACACCGACGCTCCGAAGCTTGCTTCAAACTCGATCGGTCCTTGCAATGAACCACTGCTTCGGAGCTTGTATCATTACGTCACTAGTCACGTGAAAATGACGTCTGAACACAGCAAAATTCCCAGTGTTAAATTAACACTCTCGGTGTTCATATAGGTCCAACTACAGGGTGTTAAAAATGAACACTGAAGCAGTGTTGAAGTTAATGAGATAATTAAGTGATTAATTAAGTGATGATTGGCCATTAGTGGTCACTCCCGATGTTAATAAGCAGAATCATTTAAGGAAAGAGAAACAACAAGAACGAAAAAAAGAGAAACACAAGAACTACTGACTTCGAGCCTTTTCACATTATTGCACTTATTATTACCAGTGTGACTTTATTTCTGTCATACATCTACAAAAGTTATTGAGATTCAACGGAAGTTTAGACGGCAATGTTTTATGGAATTTTTCATTTCAAGCCACCATTATGGTGGTCAGTGTTTGCTTTAGTTAGGCTCTTGACCCTTTTCATTTTTTATTGTTAGTTTTTCTCTGGCTGCTCCAACATTGTGTTTATAAAGCACATTTGATATTGCACGAGAGAACATGCCAACAGTATGTTGTGATGATGACATTATCATCACGTAGTGACCTGATTCACTGATGTCATTCAGAGTCTAGATCTTTGACTATATGTTTGATGTTGTGTTTTAGTATGGGTGATTGTAGCCCTTAGATTTTACAGTTTGAGATCCAACAGCAATTATAACAATTTTGAAACTTTTTTGTGCACTGGAGCTCTTGTGTTTAGACACACAAACATCAAGAATCAGCATATGAATCACAACAATGGTGACAATAAACCAATTAGTGACACACAGATCAACTCTGAACATCACAAAACAAGCTATTAAAGTCATAACAAAACAATAGCAAAATAAAAACAAACAGGAAAAACAATGAAAATTACAGGACAATTCAGCTGTATAATTTATTCATACTGCAATGCATGATGGGAGCCATGGATGCATTTCGATTGGTGGCTCCCATCATGCACTGCAACATGAATATTTTATGTGATTGTCACCATTGTTGAGATTCATATGTAGATTCTTGATATCTATGTGGTATTTTAAAACCTACAGATTATTAAAGCACTGCTGGAATTAGTTACTTTAATGAATATGAATAGAAGCTTTGTATAATCAGTTTATAATGCTGGTTGAGTGAATCAGGACACTACAGGATGGTAATCTCATCATTTAAACATAACCATCATGACCTGGGCTGTGTTTCCCAAAAGCATTTTAAACCTAACTTGATCGTAGAACAATTGCAACAAAATGTCTGTACAATCAAATTAGGCTTAAGATGCTTTCGGAAACACAGCCCATGTCATGGTTTCTCCTGCAATAACACATGTGCTTTATAAACACAGAGATGGAGCAACCAGAGAAAAACTAATGTTAAAAAGCAAAGGGTCAAGAGCCCAACTAAAGCAAACACTGATCGCCATAATGGTGACATGAAATGAAACATTCCATAAAACATTACCATCTAAACTTCTGTTCAATATAATTAAGAATGTGTGTAGATTTATGACAGAAATACACTGGTAATAATAAGTACAATAATGTGTAATGGCTCGAAGTCAGTAGTTCTTGTTGTTTCTCTTTCCTTCAATGATTCTTCTTATTAACATTAGCTATCACCACTAATCATCACTTAATTATCTCATTAACTTCAACACTGCTTCAGTGTTCATTTTTAACACCCTGTAGTTGGACCTATATGAACACCGAGAGTGTTAATTTAACACTGGGAATTTTGCTGTGAAGCAAACACACTGGTTCACTCCTGTAGTGAACCACCTGACTGCTTTGACAGCCCGATCCAGTGTTGACAGATTTGAAACCTGGCGGCTGTATTTCTTATAAAAGTGAAGCCAAACCATGGCAACACCGTGGGTTGTAGTAGTCAGTGTTTGGATTGGCGTTATTGTTGAGGAGAGTGGATTTTATTTTTTATTATTAATTAGAGAACATATGAACATTGTTACATAAAAACATCAAAGACAGAAACTTCAAAAACCCTCTGCTACATTATACAAGTACAACCAGTTACACAAGCACCTCCTTTTCAACATACAAAAATATCAGTCCCACCAGTTAAGTTATAGAGTTCTGCTTCCTACAGCTAAACAAGATAAAGCTTTCACACATGATGCTTCCCTGCTAAAAAAAACTATAGAAAACATTACAGAAATTCTATTGGATTTAATGGTTTACATTATGGAATTTTATTGGTTTTCATAGGAATTTTATTGGTTGTAATGGGAATTATAGTGGTCTCTGTGGGTCTCTGATATGTGTTGGGTTATATTGGTAGGGGCATTAAATCCTAATGGAATATGTCCCAAACACACTACAAAAAAGAAATTATTTTATTTTATTATTTTATTTATTCTTTTATATTTTATTCTATTATCATTTTAATAGAAACCATTAGAATTTCTGTGATGGTTTCCAACTTTTTTTAATCTGGTCTGATCTTCTGTCTTTGTCTAAAGAAATAATTACACACACACATTATGCTTAATGTTTTATTATCAAGGTGAACACATGAAATTCATCAGTATCTGTAAAATTCACCTACATAAATGAGTTTCACAGCACTAACACTGTTTCAGCTTTGATCGCCTCGGTAAACACGTAATAAACGGGGCGTTAACATAAGCCTACTGGCATTTTATGGTTGTCAGCTTTGTTGCATTACATTTACTTCACCAGGAGATGGTGCTGCAATTTCTCTCTGAATGAAGCTTCGAGTAATGAATCATTTTCGACACAATTGTATCAGAAAGCAATAATGCTTCGAAACGCTTCATTTGGCCATCACTACAGTTTTGCTCCCGGTTTCCATGTAGGCCCCACATGGGTTTGCCCAGATAAAATGAACACTGCTCAGTGTGCACACTACAGGCTGTTAAATGTAACACTGATCAGTTTTGGAGTTAATGAGATAATTAAGTGATTGAATAATGATTGAGCATTATTGAAGACACCTGATGATAACAAGCAGAATCACTGAAGGAGAAAATCACAAATTGTAAGCCACCCTTATGGCGATCAGTGTTTGCTTTAGTTGGGCTCTTGACCCTTAGACTTTCACTTTAAACTTTGTTTGTCTGCTGTTATTGATTTATAACAGTCAAATTAACACAGAAAAGTGTGATCTGATAGTGTTGGTTATGTTTTGGCAAAATCATGCTGTGTTCTGTTAAATGAAACTTATTGAGATTATCTGGTTTAACTTGTTAGTAACAGCTTTGTGATTCCACAGCATATGATTAACAGTATTTTTTTAATCCAAAATATTTAATGAACATTGTTCTGATCAAAAGACTTTCAAATTAATTTATTTAGAAACACAGACATCAATAATCAGCCTGTGAATCTCAACAATGGTGACAATAATAATGCATGTTGCAGTGGCTGCCACCAATCACAACTCATTAATGGCTCCCATCATGCATTGCGGCATGAATAAATTATTATCTGAATTGTCTATGTAATTTACTTTTCCTAATTTAATATTGTTGAGATGCATTGACTGAATCTTGACGTCTGTGTGTGCCTAAAAGAAAGTTTTTTTTTTTAAACAACTTTTAAGAAATCCATGATAACATACTGCCAGACTGATTCATTTATTATGATAACCTGGTTTGTGTACATCAAGTTCAAATAAAAAGAAAAGAAATCAAATAAAGAACCTCTCATTTGAACTTCAAAAATGTATTTTTTTTAACACTGCACAGATTTATATAAAATGTAAATTATTTTGATGAATTTGCTTAAAAAAAACTGATACGGTACCCTCACCTATTACCAGTTCACCTATATATTCTATATTTATAATCTTTTCTCTTTAATTTTGCCTCTGTCCCAACTTTTTTGAGTGTCTTGTAGCCATGAAAATATATAGGCTTATAGGAATAATTGTAACCACAGTTATAATACATTATAATACTTATCTATTCATTGAACACATACATAAGCCATTAAAACACATGACAATCAACAAATTTCAGATGTGAGAAGGAATCTGCAAATATTATAATGCATTTTAACTTTGGTGTACCTTTACGTTACCTTTGTGCGTAATGCTTTATAAAGGCTTCAGCTAAAGTGTTGGCATTATTATTTCCTAACTGAAAAGTGTTGGATGTGTGAAAGCACTTCGGCTCGTGGGTCGAGAGCTCTCAGACCTTCTCTATGGAGCTGATGGTGACTCCCGCTGCACAAGAGACGATGAGATGACGGTCCTCGATGTCTGGCCCGATCTCGTCCAGAACGAAGGGAATGATGTGTGGCTTGACCGCGAGGAACAGGACATCGCTCTTCTTCACAGTCTCTTTATTGCTGGTCGTGAAGGATGCTCCCATTTTCTGAAGTACAGAGAAAGTGTGTGTTTAAAGATGTTCATCAGACTCTCACGTGTGTCAGATGAAACACTCACTCTTAGCCCGGCGACGGTCAGCAGGTCTTTGTCGGGAGAGCTCGCTGTTATCCTGTGCGTGGCGATCACACCTGATGGACAGGAGAGGGGAACGGAAAAGCTTCCTTAAAGTATTGATGAGAATGTGATTCTATGTTAAAGGGTAAATCTAGTTAAGTCGAGGTACTACACGCATATATAGTCATAATAGCCGAAAGTTATAGTATATATTAGTTATATTACTGGTCAAAAGTTTGGACACATTACTAATGTTTTTGAAAGACGTCTGCATTTATTTGATCAAAAATACAGACAAAAATACAACATATTGTGAAATAGTATTACAATTTAAAATAAGGGTTTTCTATTTGAATTTATTTTAAAATATAATTTATTTCTGTGTTGAAAAGCTGAATTTTCAGCATCATTTCTCCAGTCTTCAGTGTCACATGATCCTTCAGAAATCGCTCTAATATGATATTTGATGATCAATGTTGAAAACAGTTGTGCTGCTTACATTTTTTATTACCTATGATACTTTTTTTCAGCATCCTTTGATGTATAAAAAGACAAAAAAACAGCATTTATTCAAAATAGAAATCTTTTCTAACAATATAAATTGTTAACTATCACTTTTTATCAATTTTCTAACAATATAAATTGTTTACTCTAACTTTTTATCAATTTAACGCATATGTGCTGAATAAAAGTATCAATTTCTTATAAAAAAATAATAATAATAAAAGAAAAAAGACTGAGCGCAAACTTTTGAACGGTAGTGTAGGCTATTGTAACAAAAGATTTCTACTTCTTTGCATGCACATATAATAAGATAACATTTAATCATGTTAAAATAAGAGACTTCTAATTGTACTCTGCTTTGATATTGCTTGGGAGAATATAAACTTTTGAAAAATATTTTTTCACTAGCATTTTATTGGCGGTTTTATCATAAAAAGAGCAAGTGTGTTGATTTACATACATTAGGTTTTATTCACTGATCTATATAGAAACTTTTATGAGACTATTTTCTTGCTCTCTGTTTAACTATCGGTAGCTTACTTTATTAGAGACTTTAAATTAGAGTCTGTTTTCATTTTCATAAACAACTTTTTGAAAATAAATAGTTCTGATAATTACCAACTACCAAGACAGAGATCATTACAGTGTGTCTATATTATTTGATATAATGTGCTTATTTAATAAAACGATGCCTACTTCAGACATTTAAAAAATGAATAATGGGCATATTTAAGTGTATTTAATACAGAAAAGTCTTATTTTGTTCCAGATGATTAGTGTTTTGGCGCCTCTAGCGGTCGGTGTGTGTAAATGCTGTAACGTTACCTGCCAACGCGAAGCCCTTCACCAGCGCATGCGCCAACTGACCCGCTCCGATGAAGCCAACGCTCATTTTGACCTACTAACAACCACACGATGACCATTCACCAGCAAACACAAATACACAAGTTAACAATCATTATACAAACTCTAATATAGATCAGCTGAGGTAATATCTGGACAGAGTCTGCTTACTGAACACTTTTCTATTTCTTGATCGGACCGAACCAGCTGTGAATTTCTATTCACGACATATGTGTGGCGGCGGGCTGGGCCTCCCCGTCCACCTTTGTCAGGTTTTATAACCTAGAACTTCCCGCTCTGCAGGCAAAACTTCTGTCAGTTTAGGTGAGATGTACGTTCTGTACAAAAAAGTTTGTGCGCAGGCTACTCTCACGTATTCTAGCTCTTCTGGTTGAGCTGCACTAATGGGTAAATGCTATATGCTTATGCAGACCGGCGACGCCGCTCTGTATTCCCTATGAGTGCTTATGTCCAAGTGCTGGCCCGCGTTGCTGGCCACCTTATTTTCCCAATTATTTGGGTTCCCCGGAAAACCCTGGGACTCATGTGTGGATGCTTGGCGCGCACGGCGTTGACAAGGGGTTCCCGTAGCGTAAGCTAACTTACGCAATACGAGAGAACCTCTCGTAAGAGAACGTATCGGTTACCTAACGTAACCTCGGTTCCCTTTCGTTGTCACTCCGAGTTCCGTCAGATGACGACGAATGGGGGTTTCGCTTAGCCTATCCGCTTCGAGTAATACAAAACGAGCCAATGGCAAAGAAATGCCATGGGTCTGCAGAATTTGCATGGAGCAGCTCCACCCCACCTCGTGGGTATAAAGGGCGGAAATTCCAGCAAAGCAGTATGTTTTCGCTTCGGAGCCAAATTGATCCTTCGTTCCACAGGCCATTCCTGAAGTTGTCAGTTCTACAGACAAGCGAGATTCTCTGGTGTTGGTGTGACGGCGATCTCCGGCGAGCGCGCGCTTCCTGCCTATCTGTCTGTGATTCGACAGCGAGTGTGTCTCCCCGGGCGCTTCAACACAGTCAGAGTTTCTTTCCTCTCACAAAAGAGCTTGCACGTGGCACGTCTTTTTAAAGATGCATCGCCCGTGCACTTCTGGTTGCGGTAGACTCGTTGACATCTCTGATGGGCACGAGCGTTGCATAGTGTGTTTGGGCATTGATCACGCTAGAGCAGCGCTCGTGGATGACTCATGTTCTCTCTGCGGGGACATGACCATCGCAACATTACGGTCGAGACTCAGTGATCTCGCAAGAGTGAGAGTCCCCTCATCCACCCCCCGTTCTACTGGTTCTAGAAATAGAGCTGGTACTTCGGCTGGTGGCCAGGGTGATCTGAGGGTGACGGTTTGGAACAAAGCGCCGACTATCAGTCCGTGCCCAGCCCCACCCTCTCCAGTGTTGCAACCCGTGAGTGCTCAGGGGATTTCCGCGGGACCATCTTCGGATGCCCCGCGGGTTTCCTTTGGCGCTCCAGAGGAGGACGCGATGTCTATCGCAGCATCACAAGGTGGGTCTGAATCTTCTGGAAGTGAAGACTCAGCGCAGCTGCCACCTGCCGGTGTGCATACGGTTGTGCCTGAGTCGGATCCGGAGATGACGGCCATGCTTGCCCGGGCCGCCGCGAGCATCGGGTTAGAGTGGTCCCCTCCACCCTGTCCCGAGCGCTCGCGGTTGGATGATTGGTACTTGGGTAAGGCCGCGGACCCCCGTCCGCGGCAAACCCTAATACCTTTCTTCCCGGATGTGCATGATGAGATCTCAAAGTCCTGGAAGACCCCCAGCTCTTCCCGTGACCGCTCGTTGGTCTCATCCGCCTTTCCTCCCCTCGATGAGGCGGCTGCCCGTGGGTACGCTGGGCTCCCCCGGTTGAACGCTCTGTTGCGATGCAACTGTGTCCTCAGAGTGCTTCTTCTCGTGGTGAGCCTAAGCACCCATCCAAAGCCTGTAGGTACTCGTCTACGCTTGTGGCGAAGTCCTACAGAGCGGCGGGACAGGCAGCCGCCTCTTTGCATGCCATGGCCATTCTGCAGGTCTACCAGGCCCAGATGCTCAGGGACATGCACGAGGGTAGGACAGACCCAGGGCTCTTCAATGAGCTGCGTGCCACCACCGACCTTGCTCTCCGAGCGACGAAGGTGACCGCACGCTTCCTGGGTTTGGTGATGTCCACAGCCGTGGTCCAGGAGAGACACCTGTGGCTGAATCTTGCTGACATGCGGGATGCCGAGCGGTCTCGGCTGCTCGACACCCCCATTTCACAAGACGGCCTCTTCGGCGGAGCAGTCGAGGACTTCGCCCAACAGTTCTCGACTGCACAGAAACAGACTGAGGCGATCAAGCACATTCTGCCCCGACGGCCCGCTGCTGCCTCCACCCAGCCGACCGGGCAGAATACTCAGTCTGTTCGCCGCCGAGGGCGCCCTCCTGCGGCTCCCGCCCCTCCCGCCCGGCCCAAGCAGCAGCCTTCACCTGGGCCCGGTCATAGGAGGAAGCCGCAAGAAGGCGCCCCAGCCCTCTCCTGCCCCGCCCCCCGCTAAACACCGGGCCAAGCGGCGCTCCTGCGACGGGCTGCTCAGGGATGATGTTCACTTCTCGGGAGATGGTAGCAGGACCACTCCTTCCCCCGGTGGAGGGCCGAGGGAGAATCTTTTGTTCCACCGCTGCTCACCCACGGGTGGGCAGCACCCTTATGTGGTTAAAGAAAGAAGTGACACATTCATCCCTGAGCACACAGAGTTCTCGGACGACACGGTGCGCCGCCCCCGGGCCGTGCACCCCTCGTCCTCCTCTGTCCCAGAGCCGGATGACAGTGCGCGCCATCCCCGGTCTGCTCTGTCAGGACGCGGTCAATGACTGTGCCCCCACACCGGGCCGCTATGCCGTCCACGTCTGGGCCAGTCATTCCGCCTCGCTGCACCACCGGTGGGAAGTCTGTAGTTCGTTTGATCCCGCTGGTACAGTCGTTGGGAGCTTGGCAAGAGCTTCCCAACCTGTCCCGCTGGGTCGCTCGAACAGTCAGGCTCGGCTACGCGATTCAGTTCGCGCGGTCTCCTCCCCGCTTCAGGGGAGTCCGCTCCACTATGGTCGGTGGCAATGCCCCTATCATGAGAGCGGAGGTTGCTACCCTGCTGGCGAAGGGTGCGATCGAGACTGTCCCTCCAGCCGAAATGAGGTCCGGCTTCTACAGCCCGTACTTCATTATCCCCAAGAAAACTGGTGGGTTACGGCCAATCCTGGATCTGCGCGTGCTGAACCACTCCCTTCACAGGCTGCCGTTCAAGATGCTCACCGCCAAACGCGTTTTCGAATGTGTGCGGCACCAGGATTGGTTTGCAGCGATCGACCTGAAGGACGCCTACTTTCATGTCTCCATTCTCCCTCGACACAGACCGTTTCTTTGGTTTGCTTTCGAGGGGCAGGCATATCAGTACGCAGTTCTCCCTTTCGGGCTAGCCCTGTCTCCTCGCGTCTTCACGAAGGTCGTCGAGGCAGCCCTTGTTCCCCTCCGGGAACACGGGGTTCGCATCCTGAACTATATCGACGACTGGCTGATTCTAGCTCACTCTCGAGGTCAGCTCTGCGAACACAGGGATTTGGTGCTCCGCCATGTAGCCCGTCTGGGCCTTCGGGTCAACTGGGAGAAGAGCAAACTTTGCCCCGTGCAGAGGATCTCTTTTCTCGGTATGGAGATCGACTCGGTCGCCATGTCCGCGCAGCTAACGAGCGAGCGCGCACAATCACTGCTGACTTGCCTGAGACAGTTCGAGGGCAAGAGTGCGGTTCCACTGAAACTTTTTCAGAGGCTCCTGGGGCATATGGCATCTGCAGCCGTGGCAACGCCGCTCGGATTGCTTCATATGAGACCGCTTCAGCTGTGGCTTCGCGACCGAGTCCCGAGTTGGGCATGGCATCACGGCACCTTCCGAGTACCAGTTACTCCGACCTGCCGTCAGACCTTCACCCCGTGGTCGAACCTCAGTTTTCTACAGGCCGGAGTGCCCCTGGAACGAGCTTCGCGGCATGTTGTTGTAACGACGGATGCCTCTGCCACGGGCTGGGGCGCCATGTGCAACGGACGTGCTGCCGCGGGCTCCTGGACAGGACCCCACCGCTTATGGCACGTCAATTGCCTCGAGTTGCTGGCGGTACAGCTCGCCCTGCGCCGCTTCCGAGCTGTGCTCAGGGGCCAGCATGTACTAGTCCGTTCAGACAATACCGCGACTGTAGCATACATCAACCATCAGGGTGGTCTGCGCTCCCGCCATATGTTTCAACTCGCCCGCCACCTCCTCCTATGGAGTCAGAAGCATCTGAGGTCGCTTCGTGCCATTTATATCCTGAATCCTATATCCTCTGAACTGTGTAGCCGACGAGCTCTCACGGCTTCAGCCCCTCCCTGGAGAATGGCGACCCCAACCCCAGTCGGTTCAGCTGATTTGGGACCAGTTCGGGGACGCACAGGTAGATCTGTTTGCCTCTCACGACTCGACCCATTGCGCCCAGTTTTATTCCCTGACCGAGGGCACGGTCGGCACGGATGCTCTGGCGCACAGCTGGCCGCGGGGCCGCAAATATGCGTTTCCCCCAGTGAGCCTTCTTGCGCAGACCCTGCGCAAGGTCAGGGAGGACGAGGAGCAGGTCATTTTGGTCGCGCCTTACTGGCCCGCCAGGACCTGGTTCCCCGAACTTGTACTCCTCGCGACAGCACCTCCTTGGCCGATTCCTCTGAGGAAGGACCTCCTTTCTCAGGGATGAGGCACCCTATGGCACCCTCGTCCCGATCTTTGGAACCTCCACGTGTGGCTCCTGGACGGGACGAGGCAGGTTTGAGTACCCTACCACCAGCGGTGGTGGCTACCATCACTTCCGCTAGAGCTTCGTCCACGAGACACCTCTACGCGTTGAAGTGGAACCTCTTCGTCAGCTGGTGTTCTTCTCACCGAGAAGACCCCCGGAGATGTTCGATCGGTGTCGTGCTTTCCTTTCTTCAAGATGGGTTGGAGTGAAGGCTGTCTCCCTCCACCCTCAAGGTCTATGTCGCCGCCATTGCCGCACAGCACGACCTTATAGAAGGTAAGTCCGTAGGGAAGCACGACCTGATCGTCAGGTTCCTGAGAGGAGCGAGGAGACTGAATCCTCCTCGCTCTCCTCTCGTACCCTCTTGGGACCTCGCAGTGGTTCTAACTGCCCTGCGGAGTGCTCCCTTTGAGCCTTTGCAGTCGGTCGAGCTTAACTTCCTGTCAATGAAGACAGCGCTTCTGACTGCATTGGCCTCCATTAAGAGGGTAGGGGACCTGCACGCATTTTTCGTTGACGTAGCGTGCCTGGAATTCGGGCCGGCTTACTCTCACGTGATCCTGAGACCCCGGCCTGGATATGTGCCCAAGGTTCCTACCACTCCCTTCCGGGACCAGGTGGTGAACCTGCAAGCGCTGCCCCCGGAGGAGGCAGACCCAGCCTTGGCACTGCTCTGTCCAGTACGTGCTCTCCGCATCTATGTAGACAGAACGCAGTGTTTCAGGACCTCAGACCAGCTCTTTGTCTGTTATGGTGGGAAGCTGAAGGGAAAGGCTCTCTCCAAGCAAAGGTTGTCTCACTGGATAGTGGACGCCATTGCTTTGGCTTACCAACAGCAAGGTCGACCGTGCCCCCTTGGTGTGACTGCCCACTCCACCCGGAGTGTGGCGTCCTCTTGGGCTCTAGCGCATGGCGCCTCGCTAACAGACATCTGCAGAGCTGCAGGCTGGGCAACACCTAACACATTCGCCAGATTCTACAATCTCCGAGTGGAGCCAGTCTCCTCCCATGTACTGTCTTTTTCAAGCTAACATGGGACCCGTTAGGTGTCTTCGCTTGCTCGCCATTCCACTCCACGATATTCTCCTCAGGTGAGCTTCCCCGAAAGCCCTGAGTTCCTCCAGCACTCCTGATGCTGGCGCCAGTGTCTTTTGCCTGCGCGTCGGCTAGGTGCCTCCCATGTGCATGGTACCTCCTCTGAGCTACCCCCACATGTGTATTTCTGCTGTAAGCCTCTTTGAGCATGTGTCTTTCCCTTGGCAAGCCACCTTGCCACCCCTGGGGTTGAAATATTCCACCTGCGGCTGGACACCCCAGTGATTCCCCATATGCATCCCTCGGGTCATATGTGTATTCTCTAAGTCCACCCCCCCCCCCCCCCCCCCCCCCCCCACCCCCGGGTTGGCAGTAATTGCATATTCCCTTAAAAACCTTGGGATATGCTCCCCAGTGTACCTTGGTATTCCTGTGCTAATAGGAGTCCTTCGTTAGGGTAATCTCAGATTACGCAGGGCACTGGAAGACAGCCGAGAAGGTGGCGTGATTAGACTGATATCCGACGGATATCCGACGGAACTCGGAGTGACAACGAAAGGGAACGTCTCGGTTACGGATGTAACCCTCGTTCCCTGAGTAGGGAACGGAGACATTCCGTCTTCCCGCCACTTTCCGTTGTACCGCGGGGATCGCCTGAGCTCAGTCTTGGATCCTCAGCGAGGAAACATACTGCTTTGCTGGAATTTCCGCCCTTTATACCCACGAGGTGGGGCGGAGCTGCTCCATGCAAATTCTGCAGACCCATGGCATTTCTTTGCCATTGGCTCGTTTTGTATTACTCGAAGCGGATAGGCTTCTAAGCGAAACCCCCATTCGTCGTCATCCGACGGAACTCTAGAAGAGGGAACGAGTGTTGCGTAACCTGCCGTGCTCGCGCCACAAGCGTTTTTCGCTTCAGTCGATGAAAACCAAAGAAACAGCCTACGAGCCCTGCTTATACGCTAAGCCACGCCCATACTGGCGGGCTTTGACGCTGTGAAGGCGCGAGCGCCCTTCATTGGACGTGACGTCACGTCGGGCTCAGTGGTAGGCTGCTGCAGTTCCCGCAGGGCAGCCTATGAGCACGCTAGACAGCCTGCTCTAGGTCTGCTAGCTGCTGCACTGCGTTGACAATGGATACAAAAATTAAGGATAATATTTTGGCTTCAATATCTCGAAAAGATTAATCTTTCCCACAGCGTAAGCTAACTTACACAATACTCGTTCCCTCTTCTAGAGAGAACCGAGGTTACGTTAGGTAACCGATACGTTTTCACATATTGAAAAATATGTGACAATATATTTTCTAATATATCATAATGTATGTAATTTTATATTCAGTAATACACTTTATAATATATAGATGTACATGTGATCAGATATGGTACTGCATGTGCAATATATTGCAGATATATTTACTCATGCAACATAAACACACATATGTAGAGAAATATATAATGTTACATATGTCTTATATATTTTTTAATTATTTATAAATGTTTCATAATGTTTGTAATTATGGTGTTTATTTTTCCTTAATTTGGGTGAAAGTTAAAGTTTGGTTTATTTGATAGGTGTGAGGTGCTAACCTAACCCTAACCCTATACATTAATGGTAAAGTAATGTAGATATATTGGATAGTTGCTTTTATTTACTATAAAACAATGTTTATATAAAGTGAACTCCTTGAATTAAAAGTATGTAGATATATTGGATAGTTGCGTTTAATTACTATAAAAGTAAGTTTATTCAAAGTAAACCTATACATTAATGTGAAAAGTACGTGTTTTACATCTAAAAATCTGTACTTTGACGGGGAGTTCTTGTGGATGTAATTGATAATGTTATGAATTTACCAAAGAATACTGTGTAAAAACAGAAGACTTCTTTAATTGTATAATTGTAAGGTATTCCTGCAATAATTTCCAGTTATATGCAGATTTATTCATTTGTTTAATGTTCTACAGACATTTTTTAATGAGATAATTCTTTTCATTCTACAGCAGTGGAACTGTAAAAATACAGAAAATGTTTACAGTAAATATCTGTATTTTAAAAAACAGAATTATTCCGTAGAATACCGTAACTTAAGTTTTTTTACTGTAATTTGACGGTAAGTGTTTACCGTTTTTTTACGATTGTTTTTTTTTACATGTATTTACCTTAAATTTAAGGTTTCACAGTAAAAAAACACATAGTTGTCTTAATTTTAAATAAGCGATTTTTTTTTGTCTTTTTACATAGAATTTAATGTAATTTAACATTCAAGCCAATTAAACAAAAGAATAATCCTGTAAAAAAACTATAATTTCTCCTTATGTGAATTTATAGATTATTACTTTTATTTTATGGTTAATGTTTTTAATAAAAGTTTTTTTCTGTATTTTAATGACATTTACACGTAATGTTAAAAAAAAAGAAAATATCTGTAAAATAATACAGTATATTTCTGTGAATTGTTTTTTTTTTTTACAGTGTAGCTAATATATATATATATATATATATATTTTTTTTTTTTTTTTTCTCAAATTTCTTACACACTAAAAGTGGAACTTGACTCTCACTCAGTGAAACCATTCACACATGTACCTAATCTTCAGACCAAGTCTGCGAGCACATTATACACTTTACACTCGCAAAACGCTATTGCAAAACAAACTTTTTACAAAACTCTAAACACAGTTTTCTACATAAGACACATCACTCAAAACTAACAGCTATTTAAATGCCACAATCATTCCCCGATTACCTACACCCAATGATCATGTGTGAAAACACTTATACGTAAATTGGTCACTTAGAAATCAAAACTCAGTTTTGAGAAAGAGATTATTTTTACACCCTTGATTATTGTCACCTTGGAATTATAACCCAGCCAGCACAGCCATGTGGGGCCCACATGGGTTTGACCTGGGCTATCTAACTGGGACCCAGCCAGTTTTGTCCATGGTTTCCATGTAGGCCCCACATGGGTTTGCCCAGATGAAATGAACACTGCTCAGTGTGCACACTACAGGCTGTTAAATGTAACACTGATCAGTGTTGGAGTTAATGAGATAATTAATTGATTGAATAATGATTGAGCCTTATCGATGAACACCTGCTGTTAATAAGCAGAATCACTGAAAAAAAAGTAACACAAGAACTACTTCCAGCCACAGCCTTAGATGAAATCAACTGAAGATAAAATACACAAAATCTCTCAAGATCTGATTAAACAACTCCACAAACAGCATTACCAGCGTCACTTATTACTAACCAGGTTTACTTTTATTTCTGGTAGACATCTACAGAAGTTCTTATTGAGAATTAACTGAGGTTAAGATGTTGATTATTTATTGAAAATAATAGTTTGGTTTGATGTTACCATTATGGTGATAAGTGTTTGCTTTAGTTGGGCTATTGACTTTTTAAAATCAGTTTTTCTCTTCTCCGTTGTATCTGATTGTTATGTTGAAAACAGCAAAATAAAGTGCAATCAGATGCTATAAACTGATTGATGATTAGAATATAATCATCATGTAGTGGCTTAACTCACTAATTATGTGTGTGAGTTTTATATGGGTGATATGTTATTCATTTTGTTTTATTGTTGCGATTCTACAACAAAAGATCCAGCACATTTTTATCAGAACATCAAATGATTATTAAAACACCATTTACACATTTTGTATTTTTGCGATTTTTACTCACACACAGACATCAAGAATCTGCATATGAATCGCTACAATGGTGACATGCTTCATGGTGCAATGCATTCTGGGAGCCATGGATAAGTTTCGTATGATGCACCCAGAATGCATTGCACCATGAAGCATGTCACCATTGTTGAGATTCATATGCTGATTCTTGATGTCTGTGTGTGAGAAAATATCACAGACGTACAAAATGTGTAAATGGTGTTTTAAGAATAATTTGATCTAATAAAAAAGTGTTGGCCCTGTAGAATCACAACAATAAAACGAAATGAATAGCATTTCACCCATATAAAGCTCACACACAATGATGTTTTTCTTATCGTCTATCAGTTTATAGCATCTGATTGCATTTTCTTTTGCTGTTATCAACATAACAATCAGATACAACTGAGCAGAGAAATAATAATGTTAAAAAATAAAGAGCCCAACTAAAGCAAACACTGATCGCCATAATGGTGATATCAAACCCACCTCTTATTTTCAATAAATCATCAACATCTTAACCTCTGTTAATTCTCAATAAGACCTTCTGTAGACGTCTACCAGAAATAAAGTCAACCTGGTTAGTAATAAGTGAAGCTGGTAATGCTGTTTGTGGAGTTGTTGAATCAGATCTTGAGAGATTTAATGTATTGTATCTTCAGTTGATTTCATCTAGGGCTGGGCGATTAATCGCACGATATTGTTATGCGCATCTAATCAGTAAAGCCGGTTCCTTGATTAGTAGTAAATCACCTTCACCTGCTTTCAGATGGAAGATATGATGCAGATATGACTCTATGAGTGTTAAATTAACACTCAAGAGTGTTAAAGTTAATGAGATAATTAAGTGATTAATTTAGTGATCATTGAGCATTATTGAAGACACCTGATGATAACAAGCAGAATCACTAAAGGAGAAAATCTAAAATTGTAAGCCACCGTTATGGCGATCAGTGTTTGCTTTAGTTGGGCTCTTGATCCTTATACTTTAAGTTTAAATTTTGTTTGTCTGCTGTTATTGATTTATAACAGTTAAATGAACAAAGAAAAGTGTGATCTGATAGTGTTGTTTATGTTTTGACATGATCATGCTGTGATCTGAAAAATGAAACTCATTCAGATGATCTGGTTTAACTTGATAGCACCAGTTTATTGATTCTACAGCATATGATAATGGTTATTTTCTTACAATCCAAAACATTTAATAAAAATTGTTCTGTTCAAATCACTTTCAAATGCATTTATTTAGAAACACAGACATCAATAATCAGCCTGTGAATCTCAACCGTGGTGACAATAATAATCCTTGTTGCCACCAATCACAACTCATTAATGGCTCCCATCATGCATTGCGGTATGAATAAATTGTGATCTGATTTGTCTATGTAATTTACTTTTCCTAATTTAATATTCTGCTCGTCACCATTGTTGAGATGCATTGACTGAATCTTTATATCTGTGTGTGCCTAAAACAAAGTTTTTTTTTTTTTTTTACAACCTTTAAGAAATCCTTTATATTATATCTCAAATTCTGGATATATACACAGAATCTCAGTTATGCTGTAACCAATAGCATAAATCACAATTAATTAGTTCAAATGATGAAAGTCATAATATAACCATCACCATTAGATCTTTTTTTTTTTTCTTTGTTCATCTGGCAGTTACAACTCAGATACAACAGCCGAACAAAATCTAAAGTTAATAATCTAAGGGTCAAGAGCCCAACTAAAGCAAACACTCATCTCCATAATGGTGACCTGAAATTCCGGTTTTCTCCTTCAGTGATTCTGCTTTAGGTGTCTTCAATAATGCTCAATCATCACTCAATTAATCACTTAAATATCTCATTAACTTTAACACTCTTGAGTGTGGACTCATATACACTCCCAGGTGTGTTCATTTAACACTGAGTTTTTGCTGTGTACAAAGAGTACACAGTTAACTGTCAAGTTAACACAATGTTAACTGACAAGCTGAGCCATATCGCATTAAATATCGTTGGCGATATGTCCTCGATTTTAACGCGATTTGGCTCAGCTTGTCAGTTAACTACGGCTCTTTGTAGTAAATGCCGCTCCATCTGAAAGCAGGTGAAGGTGATTTACTACTAATCAAGGAACCGGCTTTACTGATTAGATGCGCATAATCGCCCAGCCCTAATTTCATCTAAGGCTGTGGCAGGAAGTAGTTATTGTGTTTCTCTTTTCTCCAGTGATTATGCTTGTTAACAGCAGGTGTTCATCACTAATGCGCAATCGTTATTCAATCACTTAATTATCTCATTAACTCCAACACTGATAAGTGTTACATTAACAGCCAGTAGTGTGCACACTGAGCAGTGTTCATTTCATCTGGGCAAACCCATGTGGGGCCTACATGGAAACCGTGGACAAAACTGGCTGGGTCCCAGTTAGATAGCCCAGGTCAAACCCATGTGGGCCCCACATGGCTGTGCTGGCTGGGAAGGTTCTATCTGACATTTTTGTCAAAATTGAGTTATTCACATATTCTTATTCTGTGACCACTTCTTTACATTATGTGATGTTGTTTTTTAAGTTGTGTACATTTTGGAACTTTTTATTTAGAAAATAAAAATGTTATTTCTACACAGTCAAATGGAATGCAAAACCTTTAAAGCTCAATATCTCAAAACTGCTCAGAACGCAGATAGAACCTTATAATTCCAAGGGGAAGTTATATCAAGGGACACCCCATATATTTACATATGTAAGTATAAATATTTATTTATATATTTATCTATACACAAATATATACATATATATATATTGTTTTCAATGTTTTTTTAAATGTTTAGTTTATAGTTGTAATTGAATGATTACAGTAACAAACATCCATTAAATTGTTTCATTTTTGGAGTCAGATGAAACAAAGAGGTAATTAAATTACTTTGCAATGCTGAAAAGACAGTAACGCGCAGAAACCTTCACCCGTTTATGGACCGATTGTGCAGGGCCTTATACTTGCAACATAAACCAACAGTTCAAAATAAACCAGCAACACAAACTGCTAAAAGTAAACCAAAAGCTAATTTCAGCAGCAAAGATAAAACCAATTTTTTTTACAGTACAATTGTAAAACCCTGACTAAAATTGTAATGTACTGTACTATAGGTTTTACAAGAAATTTCTGAGAGTGCAGTTAGACACGAGAAGTCCTACTGTCAAATTACTTTTAAAGTAATAGAATTATTAACCTGGAGCATACTGTAATCTCACACATCAACAGTATTTTTTTTTTTTTTCTCAGAATACACTAATTTGACTGGTGGAAGATTTTTATTTTCTATTTATCTACCAGACACGGTGGAGTTTCATTAAAGCCGCCTTAAAATGCTCTACACTCACTTGTGTTTGCAGGTAAACACATGGACAATACCTTGAAATTTGATAATCCATTCATTAAATTCATGCATTGTAATTCCTAACACTGATTATACAATATTTGCTGCTCCTGCTGTAAAAAAAAAAAAAAAGCTTTATTTTCATTTTGCCTTGGTTGGAACATATTTTTATTTATTTTAAATAGTTCATGCATATCGCCATATGACCATGGCTAGTGGAATTTGTTGATTCAATGCCATTTATAACTTTTATACAATGCCATTATCATGACAGCATCATGAATTTATTACAATGTTGATTTCCCTGAAGCAATGTGGGCTTAAGTGTCTCGCTCCAGGGCAAGATCTTCCCTGAATGGCCAATCAACATGACTCGCAGGTCACATATACAGACTGTGTACAGATCCATCACTATAGGGTGGGGGACAGCTGTATTGAGTTTTATTTTATTATTATTATAGTTTAATTGAGATTATTATTGTTTTAGCACTTCCACCAAATGTGCTGATGAATTTTCTTGAGAAATTTATTGGAGTCAAAAAGGTTGTAAATCATGTTTGTCCTTTTGCCTTTGAGCTAACATAGGCTATCTGTGGAGAATGTACTGTCCCCATGAGGTACACAGAATGACTTTAAAAATAATGATAATAATAATAAAAATAACAACATCAATAAATATACAGTAAATACACATAAAAACACTCAAATTGTTATTTTTTGCCTGTTGCCAGTAATTTACTGTTAATTGTTTTAATTTATTGTTAATCTACAGTATGTTACTGTAAAAATGCACTAAAACGTACTCGGTTACTAACGTAACCTCGGTTCTCTCTACAGAGGGAACGAGTACTGCGTAATATCTTACGCTATGGGGAAAACCTCTTTTCCACGAGATATTGAAGCCAAAAATTATCCTTCATTTTGAATTAATGTAAAATGCGTTGCGACAGCATGCAGACATAGGCAAGGCGGCTCGCGTGCCGATTGGCTGACCTGTGGCAACAGCAGCAGCCTATCGAGAGAGGCCCTGTGTGATGTGATACCCAATGGGGGCGCTTCGCGCCCATTACATCACGTCCCGCTAGAATAGGCGTGGCCTATAAATATAGCTCGATTAGGCTGATACAACTGATTTTCATCGCCGAAGCGAACCAGAGCTTCCTTCTCTAGAGAGAACCGAGGTTACGTCAGTAACAGAGTACGTTCTCTTACGAGAGTATCTCTCGTACTGCGTAATATCTTACGCTATGGGGAACACAATGCAAAACGCCGTGCGTACTGGGATCCGACATCAAAATCCCAAGGGCAGTAGCCTGGGGCTCATATAATGCATAATCACCATAGACTCACAGAGAGTCGGAGAAGAGAGGCTGCAAGCATCATTCCCCATAAAAAAGCATCCCATAGGAGCAAGTTATGTTAACAGTGTTTCACGCAGACAGGGTGAACGTGTTCAGCCTGAACTGGGTATGAGTACGGGTTATTCAACACCCATGGAGCTGTTCTATCGATCAGTGAGCGATGCACAAGCAAAAACTACGCCGGCGCAGCGGGGCAGATAGTACTGAATTTCTAGACCGACAGCAGCTTGGCCTGTAAGGCGGGAACCTCTAGGTTATAAAACCTTATAAATGTAGACGGCGAGGCCCAGCCTGCCACCATACAGATATCTTGCAAGGAAATCTCGCTAGACCACGCCCACGACGAGGAGTGCGCTCTGACACCCAAAGGACACTGCAGGCCCTTGGAAGTGTAAGCCAGCGCTATGGCATCGACTATCCATCTGGATAGGCTCTGTTTTGATGCGGCTAGTCCCTTGGAGCGTCCGCCAAACAAAACGAAGAGCTGCTCGTTCTGTCTGAAGACAGACGAGCGGGATACATAAGTTCTCAGTGCCCTGACGGGGCAAAGGAGACTCGCATCCTCCTCCTCATCATGAACCGGGAGGGCGCACAGGGAAATAACCTGGGCCCTGAACGGTGTGTTGAGGGATTTGTGCACGTACCCGTGCCTTGGTTTGAGTATGACTTTTGAGTCATTAGGCCCAAACTCCATACATGATGCGCTTACTGAAAGCGCTTGTAAGTCCCCTGTGCGCTTCACTGAAGCGAGAGCCAAAATAAACACCGTTTTGAAAGACAGATGTTTCATGTCTGACAAGTGGGTTGGCTCAAATGGGGCACTTTTCATGGCATCCAAAACCGTAGAAAGGTCCCACACAGGGAGTGAGGGGGGTCTGGGAGGATTCAGCCTCCGAGCTCCCCTGAGGAATCGGACGAACAGGTCGTTTTTCCCCAGTGACTGGCCAGACATCGGTTTTTGCAAACGCCGCTATGGCCGCCACGTATACTTTGAGCGTGGATGGGGTTCTGCCCTTATCCAGCAGCTCCTGAAGGAAGGAGAGTACTTCCGTAACCCCGCAGTCTACGGGTGAAAAGCCCTGAGCTTGACACCAGGCAGAGAACACCGACCATTTCGAGGAATAGAGCCGTCTAATAGACGGGGCTCTAGCCTGCGTGATCGTGTTTAACACTCCCTCCGTGAGATCAGCGGGTACCCGTTGATGGCCCATGCATGTAGGGACCATAAATCCGGGCGAGGATGCCAAATCGAGCCCTTTGCCTGAGAGAGGAGGTCTCTCCTCATCGGTATAGGCAACAGGGCAGTGCTGGTCAGCCGCATTAGGACTGGGAACCAAATCTGTTTGTCCAGAGCGGAGCTACGAGCAGCACTGGGCATCCGCTTTCCGTGATTCGTTCCAGCACTTGGGGCAGGAGCGAGACGGGGGGAAAAGCATCGAGGGGGCAGCGGGGCCATACGTGGGCCAGCGCATCCCTGCTCTTGGAAAAAAGTTTGGACAGTGAGTGTTCTCTTGGGACGCGAACAGGTCCACCTGCGCTCTGCCGAATGTCTCCCACAGCAGTTGGATCGTCTGCGGGTGCAGCGACCATTCCCCTGCTGGGACATTGTTTCTGGACAGGCTGTCTGGTCCCAGATTCAGGTGACCAGGCACATGCGCTGCTTTCAGCTAAAGCAGGTTGTGCTGAGCCCAGACCAGGAGGCGTTCCGTCAGCCTGTAAAGGTTTCGGGACCTGACGCCGCCCTGGCGATTTATGTATGCCACCACTGACATGTTGTCCGACCGGACCAAGACGTGGTGACCTTTTATATGGTGACAAAAGCACCGTAGCGCGTTGTCGACTACCAACAGTTCTAGGCAGTTTATGTGTAGAAGCTTCTCCCGTTCTGACCACTGGCCAAAGAACGGTCTGCCCTCGAGCAGCGATCCCCATCCCGAGGTGGAGGCGTCCGTGGACACCACCTTCACACTCGAGGGATTCCCCAGACTCACGCCTGACTGATACCAGTCGGCTATTTTCCAAGGTTCCAGACCCGAAACGCATTTTATGTCGACCTTGAGGCGAAACAGACCAGAGGTCCATGCCCGGGGTGGAACTCGCGCTTTCAGCCAAAACTGCAGTGGGCGCATGCGAAGCAGGCCCAGCTGGAGTACCGAAGATGCTGAGGCCATGAGGCCCAGCATTTTCTAAAACCTTTTGAGCGGTACTATAGAGCCGCGGCGGAAGGATTTCGCGGCGCGCTGAATGTCCAGTCCGCATGCCGCAATGCATGCTGGGAGCCATACGTTTTATATTATTGTGGCTCCCAGCATGCATTGCGATATGAAGCATGTTACCATTGTTGAGATTCATATGCTGATTCTTGATGTCTGTGTCTTGGGAAAAAAAAATCCCCATAATGTATTTTAAAAGTCAAAAATCAGAATGTCCGATTTGTGGCAAGAGAGTATTGTTAGTGAATATAATGTATTAACATCATATAACCACTTTTGGACAGTGATGAGATAAGTGCATTATTCTATTTTTTATTGTTGAAAACTACATCACCTGATCATCATTGTTCTTGGCTTTCTTTGTAACAAACTACATGTTATGGTAAAACCTGTTACAAAAACCACAAACTCAGAACAAAAGCCAAGAGTCAAATCTGACCAACTAAAGGAAACACTCATCGCCATAATGGTGATCAAACATTTTCAATAAATCATCAACATCTAAACTTCTGTTAATTCTCAATAAGACCTTCTGTAGACTTAACAGAAATAAAGTCAGTCTGGTTAGTAATAACTGAAGCTGGTAATGCTGTTTGTGGAGTTGTTTAATCATCCTCTGCTGAGAACTAGAGAGATTTAATGTCTTTTGTCTACATTTGATTTCATCTAAGGCTGTGGCTAGAAGTCAGTTGTAGTTCTTGTTTATCTTTTTTTCTGTTCTTGTTGTTTCTCTATCCTTCAGTGATTCTGCTTGTTGACAGCAGGTGTTCATCATTAATGCCCAATCATCACTTAATTAATCACTTAAGTATCTCACTAACTTTGACTATGATTCACAGTTATTTTAACTCTCTGTAGAGAGGGACCAAATGTTCTCTGAGCAGAGTTAATTTAACTCTGGGGATTTTGCTGTGTATCAAGTTTTTGGACAAATGGGGATTAGTGGGTTTACATGGTGTGATTTTTTTGTAAAATGTAAAAATGATAACCACATTGAACGCATCTATTTCAACAGAGATGAATGGGAGGAGATGAAGGGTAAACTTGACTTTTTCTTTTTCAGCTGTTTCTTACCTGCTTTGTGCAACAAGAAAGTGTAAACATAATCAAAACCAAAACAAATCAAACAGTCAATTAGAATGCAGACATGTTCTTTATTGTTTTTAAATATAGATTATATTGTTGTATTCTTTGTTAAATACTCACCTTATGTCATTTAACTTGAGCCTGTGAATCAATTTTTTTAAATGTACATTATTTTTTAATCTTTTACTTATCAGCTGTACAGTGTAAATGTGATCAAACAAAACAGTCAATTAGAATGCAGAAATGTTATTTATTGTTTTTAAATATAAAATCTATTGTATTCTTTGTTAAATACTCACCTTGTCATTAACTTGTGTCTGTGAATCAATTTTTTAAATGTACATGATTTTTCATCTTTTACTTAACAGCTTTACAGTGATCAAATAAATCAAACAGTCAAGTAGAATGCAAGAAATGTTCTTTATTGTCTTTAAATATACAATATATTGTTGTATTCTTTTATTAAATGCTTAACATGAGGGTGAGTAAATGATTAAATGAATGACACAGGATTTTAATTTTTGGGTGAACTATCCCTTAAGAATTCTAAAAAAGGTGCCTGGCACTAAAGAAAATGTAAAAGGAAACAACATTCATATATATATTTTTTTTACATACACAGGTTTTAATTGAATTGTCTAGTTTAAAAAAAAACTATATATCTAGTTTAATTCAAGCACTTGAATCCATGTGCTCTATATGTGTGACCTTTAAAGGGATACTCCACCCAAAAAATGAAAATTCTGTCATCATTTATTCATCCTCAAGTTGTTGCAAACCTGTATGAGTTTCTTTCTTCTGCTGAACACGAAGGAAGATATTTTGAAGAACGATTGGAACCAAACAGTTGTTTGGCACCATTGACTTCCATAGTATTTTGTTTTTTTCTACTATGGAAGTCAATGGTGCCAAACAACTATTAGGTTCAAATTGTTCTTCAAAATATCTTCCTTTGTGTTCAGCAGAAGAAAGAAACTCATACAGGTTTGCAACAACTTGAGGATGAATAAATGATGACAGAATTTTCATTTTTTGGGTGGAGTATCCGTAGCCTCCTCAGACCTGGTTGTCCACATACGTGGACATCACAAAGTCCAGGGGTCAGAAAGTAAAAGTCCTGCCATATTTTTATTCCACCCACAGCAAAAACTCCAGTGTTAAATGAACTTTACTGGGAGTTTATTTGGATCCAGACTCAAGGGTGTTAAAGTTAATGAGATAATTAAGTGAATAATTGAGTGATGATTGAGATATTATTGAAGACACCAGATGTTAACTAGCAGAATCACTGAAGGAGAAAATCTATATTTTAGTCACCGTTATGGTGATCAGTGTTTGCTTTAGTTGGGCAGGTGACCTTTAAATGTTTAACTAAATATTTTGTTTGGCTGTTTTAACAGCTGGATGAACAAAGAGATCAGATCAGATCAGATCAGATCAGATGTTGTAGATCATGTTTAGACGTAATCATCATTTGACCAGAATCACTGAACTCATTTAAAGCCTACTCTCTGACTTAAATGTATAATGATCATAACAGCATCACAGTGATTCTATAACATTATATCC
The DNA here is from genome assembly GCF_029890125.1 of Rhinichthys klamathensis goyatoka. NCBI lineage: Eukaryota > Metazoa > Chordata > Actinopteri > Cypriniformes > Leuciscidae > Rhinichthys > Rhinichthys klamathensis. The sequence continues at coordinate 293,615 of NW_026606971.1, forward strand.
AGATTTTTCAAAATAAACCAAATGATATCTTACACGTTGTTTTGATAAATAAATAATAATCTTTCTTTTAGGCACACACATACATCAAGATTCAGTGTATGAATCTCAACAATGGTGACAAACAGAATATTCAATTAGGAAAAGGAAATTACTAAGACAATTCAGATCATAATTTATTCATACCGCAATGCATGATGGGAGCCATGAATGAATTTTGATTGGTGGCACCCAGAATGCACTGCAACATGCTATATAATTGTCACCATTGTTGAGAATCACAGGCTGATTCTTGATGTCTGTGTGCCCATAAAGTAATTAGAATAGAATAGATTTTAAGAAATCTTTCGGATATTATTTAAATTTCTGAAAATGTTATACTGTGTAATCAAAAGGTTAAACTCTACAAATGATGACTATGTCAAAACATAACCAACAACAGCACATCAGCTTTCCTTGTTGTTCATCTGGCTGTTATAACTCATGTACATCAGCCAAACAACTTCTAAAATTAAAGAATAAAGGGTCAAGAGCCCAACTAAAGCAGTCACTGATCACCATAATGGTGACTTAAAAAATGTGACGTTCTCCTTCAGTGATTCTGCTTGTTATCATCAGGTGTCTTCAATAATGCAATAATGCAATCATCACTCAATTATTCACTTAATTATCTCATTAACTTTAACACTGGAGTTTTTGCTGTGGGTGGAATAAAAATGTGGCAGGACTTTTACTTTCTGACCCCTGGACTTTCCACCTCTGACCAAAACTCGGGTCTTAGGAGGTTAAATGTCTACTCAAAACAATGGACCCTTAAAATTTGTGAGTATAGCACACACTGTCCAGAGCTGATTAACAGAACCAGCCAATGACAGAGGAATCACCCGATCAAAAATGTGAAATTCCTTAATTCGTCGAATAGCCCGTTCAATGTGGATTCTCAAACGAGCTATGTTTTGTGTGCGTGCAAGTTCCTGATTGTTGAACTGCCCACTTGGGCCAAGAAAGGGTGGGATAACTAGTGTGGCATGGATTTCATCCAGTAGGTCTTTAATTAAAAACCCTTTGTCCACCATCACTGCATCGCCCTCTTGAAGAAGATCTAGAATGCCAGATGACTTTGTTATCTCTTTATCAGAAATGCATCCTGTGTAAAGACTGCTTACAAAAGTTAAGCTTCCATCAGGTGAAATTCCAACCAGAGACTTGAGTGTTGTTGTGCCTTTGTAGTGCGAATAGGTTTCGGAGTTTAGTACCTTTGAGCTGGCTGTTTGGACTCGAATTTCAGTACAGTCTAAGATGACTCTGGTTTTGGGGTAGAGAGTCTTAAAATTATCTGGCATTAGCTCATCAACTGCAGCTCTACTTGGCCATATTGGCAGACTCCCTAACATAAAATACAAATAATTTGCCCACGTAACACAGGTTCGACTAACTGTACTTTATGAAACATTGAAACGCACAGCAAGATCTTGTTCAAGAAGGCCCTGTCTAATACGGCAAAGAAACATGAAAAACTGATTAAACAGTGAGAGATGTTGTGCTTGGAATCTAAGCTTTAGTGCATGTTGGTTGGTTGCTTTAATTCTTTGCACTTGAGCCCATGAGGCCATGCTCTCTGCTGTGGGCTGTAGAGCCAAGAAAACAGCTTCTAAAGTGTCATAGTCAGGGAATCCTGTGTAAAACTGGACGAGTTTTTGATTACGCTGAATATGTTGTATACCAAACTCTTGGTTTTTGAGCATTTCATTCTCAGCAGATAGACGAGAAATTTCCTCCCGTGCCGCCACAAGTTGCTCCTCAGAAGTCATGGGCTCCACAGAGTAGTCGTGATCGGGGTGAGGCATCTCTGTAGTATGACTGTAGATTGTTTTAATTCAGTTTTTTGAGAGAGGGAGAGAGAGATAAAAGTTAAATCTAATCATCTAGACTAAATATGTGTCTAGTTTATTGCTCATTTGCTGTATTTATCTACACTTTTTAATTTTCTAGGATAAATTTGTGCTCACCATTCTTCATTGCTTGGTCCATCATTAGTAGAACTGCAGAGAATAGAAGAGGACATTAAGACCCATACATATAATGGCCTGGTTTCACAAACAGGGTTTAGATTATACCAGGATTAGGCCTTAGTTCAATTAGGACATTTAAGTATCTTTTATTCACGTGCCTTAGAAAAACACATTACTGCTGTTCATATTCAGACAAATATTGAGAGATAATTTTATTTAAAATAGTTTAAACACAGTTTAAACATGCATTTTAGTCTGAGACTAGGTTTAAGCCGAAAAACAATATTATATACATGACTTAATTATTTGTCTTTATTTGAAATATACTGCTTACATATCACATTTACTGCCACAAAACTGATCCATAGAAATGCATTTACAAGGTCATTTAAAACTAATTAGTTTAGACAGTATTCACTCATTTTCCCAATTTCTGCTCACCTTTCATCTTCCTCACTTTCTTCCTCACGTTCTTCCACTAAACTACATTTTCCTTGTCTAGAGGCGGGCAGAAACAGAAGCAGGATTAATTCCTATCAAAATAACATCTCATACATGATTATGAGATTTAAAACATGGTTTTACCTCTGACAATGCACACACAATAAGCGATCACATTGATTATAAATTATGAACCAGGCAATAACAACCTTAACCCTCATTAACTGTAAGGCCACAACTTAAACTGTTGTAAATCTTGGATTTCAGACCTAAACTTGGTCTCATGTTTATGGTCTCATGTTTATGTTTAAATAATATCTTTTGTAAAACATATCTTATTTACTTACGATCGCATGGATGTCCGTTCACATGCTTGTCGAGTCCAGGTAAACACTGACGGGACTGAACCTTCTTTTAGCTGCCTGATCCCAGTCAATGTTCTTGAAAAACTTTCCGGAGGAAAATGTTTGGAACACACTCTTGTGTTCTTAGTAATCTATACGAATAGGATATATTAGCACTTAGTTGTTGTTTTAAAATATCATGTTGTAGCAACTAGCAATGTATTATTGTTTCAATGAAGGTAGCTACAACTTGCTTACAACATAGAAATTAGCAATTAGCCAACAGGCTAATATGCAGAACTGATATTATATAAACAATGCAGCACTTTTACCTGAAAATTGGGTCCAATGTCGCGTCTAATTTTAACAATCCATGTTTTCAGAAGTTGTTTTTCCTGTGGAAATTTGTGAAAGGATGTATTTTCTTTATTTTGACGGCTGAATGACCGACATCCCGGTACGCAACAGTACGCCATATAAACGCTCTATCCCTCACAGCCTCGTTCTGGAATCAAAATGGCGGCCGGCTGAATAAGGCGTATAGGCATCAGCTCACAGTGAGGGCATCCGCCATCGACGAGAGCGAGAGCTGCATGATCCTCACCCAGGCAGGAAACGCAGATGACATGACGGTCCCCGTCGCTGAGTGTGGCTCGGCACGGGATCTTTACATCTTGAAAAAGACGCAGCTCTTTTAGGAGAGAGAAATAAAAGAGAGAGAGTGTGAGTCGCAGCGGCGAACACACACACTTAGCAGTGAAAAGGATATATAACGCCGGAAAGCGTAGCAGGTACGGCGACTGAAGGCGGCGAGGTGAAGGCGAGCGGCTTCAGACTCGAAGGCTCGTCCCGCAGAAGGCTTACAGTCAGACGGCGCGGCTTCTCACTCCGGATCCAGCGATGCGTGAGCTTCGCTGAAGAGATGAAAATCAGTTGTATCAGCCTAATCGAGCTATATTTATAGGCCAAGGCCACGCCTATTCTGGCGGGACGTGATGTAATGGGCACGAAGCGCCCCCATTGGGTATCACGTCACGCAGGGCCTCTCTCGATAGGCTGCTGCTGTTGCCACAGGTCAGCCAATAGGCACGCGAGCCGCCTTGCCTATGTCTTCATGCTGTCGCAACGCGTTTTACATTTATTCAAAATTAAGGATAATTTTTGGCTTCAATATCTCGTGGAAAAGAGGTTTTCCCCATAGCGTAAGATATTACGCAGTACGAGAGATACTCTCGTAAGAGAACTCGAGTTAACTAATTTCTCTTGCAGAAACCGACTCCCTTAAATTAATTAAAATGTATAATGCATGATAACGTGAGCAAAGTATTACTCTGAAATTATTTCATTTGAAACCACAAAAAAACTTTTGTCAATAAAGAGATTTCCACTGGAGCAACTACACAGTTACTGCCTTTTAAATAAAGCAACATACAGCGTATCATCAATGTTTGTAGATCTTCTCCTGGACTGAAGCACAGGCTCTACTCTTCAGCACAATGGTGACCCAAAAAACAAGATTTTACAGTAAACTACTGGCAACAGTGTTGGCAGTATAAACCTGTTTTATAACTTATTTTGTTTTGTTATCAATTTATTTTGTGTTATGTGCCAAGCATAAAGATGCAGAAAAGTGCTTTGATATTACAAGTGTGTTATGTCATCATTGCTCATTATCACACAATACAAGATTACTTGTCAAATAAATAAATAAACTTTAAATTACTTTAGTTCAACGTGTAGAGATTGCAGAGTCATACATGGCCCTTGAAAATTATTTTCAATAATCCTGAAAATAGGTTAAAGTGTTAGTTCACCGTCATGGTTTTCAAAACTTTAGGGTTTCTTTCTTACGGAAGCGTATTGCATTCACTTGAAGACAAAAAATCTACTCTGTTTTTCTGAATTAATGAGTTAATTATCTCAGAATTACGAGATAATTTTTCATGGAAAAAAGTTTTTGCTCTGTTTTTCTGAATTAACGACTTAATTATCTCAGAATTACAAGATAATTTTTCATAATTTTTTTTTTTTTTTTTTTTTGCTCTGTTTTTCTGAAATAACGAGTTAATTATCTCAGAATTACGAGATAATTTTTCATGGAAAAAAAGTTTTTGCTCTGTTTTTCGGAATTTCTTAGTTTTTTGAGATAATAAAGTCATTAATTCAGAAAAACAGAGCAAAAAAAAAAAAAATTATGAAAAATTATCTTGTAATTCTGAGATAATTAACTCGTTAATTCAGAAAAACAGAGCAAAAAAAAATTCCCTGAAAAATTATCTTGTAATTCTGAGATAATTAAGTCGTTAATTCAGAAAAACAGAGCAAAAACTTTTTTTCCATGAAAAATGATCTTGGAATTCTGAGATAATTAACTCGTGAATTTAGAAAAACAGAGTAGATTTTTTTCTTCAAGTGAATGCAATACGCTTGAACCGTACTTTCTTCTGTTGAACACAAAAGATAATATCTTGAAGAATGTTGGTAACCAAACTGTTCCTGTGCCAAATGCCTTCAATGGATGGGGGGAAAAAACAGAGAAATTTCTCAGAATACTTTTTTTATGTCTACAAGAAGAAAGACATATTTGATATTTGCAACAACTTGAGGGTGAGTAAATAATGAAAGAATTTTAATTTTTACGTGAACTATATGTTACAGGTCCCAGGCAGTCGGGGGACTGCAGTTTAAAAACTTGCAGTAAAAGCAATAATTCATTTAAAAGCAGTAAATGAGAGCGAGAGAGAGAGAGACAATAGTTATTGGTTGTTTACAAGATCCTCTTTTTTTTTGTTTGAGTTTAAACATTGCACTTAAGAGTCATTAAGACACTTTGAATCAGAGGATTCATAAAAACATTGAAATAAATAAAACCTATAGATACTTAATCAGATCACAATAAATAAGTAAATGAATAAATCAAGACAGAAACCTTAACCATATGTACAAACATGGTCTAATTCTTTTCTACACAACTGGCTCATCTCAGGTAAGTATGCACAAACTGACTTCTTTATGACAAAAATATTTTTAAATTATTAATAAAATAAAAAATCAATTGAAACAAATGATGTAATTACTAAACATATAAATAACAGTTTGATATGAAGATGAATAAATTTAACTAACCTTAACAGTAAATTAGAGAGAGATCCTCTCTGTTGTCTGAAGGGGGTCGCACACCGGACGAGAAGCGCAGCGCCGCGTCGCGCAGCGCAGCGCCAGGTCTTTAAAATTCGAACACATTATTCTCTATGAGTGTACACACACCGGCGGCGCCATTCGGCGTCTGTCCGCGGCGCCCAGCTACGGCTCAGGACCTTGTTCAAAACCCTGCCGCGCCACAGAGCGCCATTTGCATAGTTTTATATTAAATTTACATTTATTTGTCTCAAATCGTCGTTAATGTACATGGCTTCACCCCGTGCTGTTTTCACTCGGGTTAGCTAAACGCTAGCTAAATAAATACTATTGTATTATGTGACATAGTTGCCTAGACAACGGATAACGTTACAACAAAATAACAGACTCAACGTGATAGACACTTTTACTTGATTAACGTTCAAACATCAGCTATTATTCAATGAACATAAAAAAAATAAATAATAAATCAAGATAAAACACACATCGTGCAGCTCTTCTACCAGGAGTTGATTCAAAATTGTGCTCGCGCGATTAGAATGTGCGCGTCCGGTGTGCGATACCTGGAGTTGTCCTAGACGTGGCGCGACGCGGCGCTGCGCTTCTCGTTCGGTGTGCGACCCCCTTGAGGATGCACCACAGTCGTCACGGCAACTCAACTCTCTCAACTGCCAGAATTCAGAAAATGCAGCTGAGCTGCCCAATGTAAACTCATTACAATACACCAATCTAATTATTAATAAAACGTATATACATGTAAACAGAAATATGTAAAAAGAAGAAAGAAAGAAATATACGAACGATCCAATATCCATGTGACCCAACTAAATGCAGGGTGGTCACATATACCTTTAAGATAATTGTTAAATAAAAGCACAATTAATTTTCTTTTTTAAATTAAGTTGTACAATTTGACACGTGTGTTGCTGATGCCTGTTTCATCAAACCCTATTTCAGTGAAGTTACAAGATGGACTTTTTAAACTTTACTCAAAAAACATCAAAAGACATATTTAAACTGGATCGCTAATCATTCACATCGGCCATTGTTGTTTGGATCTCGATAATTGTGTGTGACTGTTTTGTCTTTAATAATAGTAAAGATTTAGTATAGATGATATTATGATATGATATGTGTTGCGTCCCCTCACAGTCCTCATGCCATCCCTCTTGTAATTAATAATAGGGTCATTGTGTAATTTCAGAAGGAGCTTGAACTTTGAAAACCCCTGTATTATATTAAACTGACAGGTCTGTTGCCCTGTAGCAATATGAATAAACAACACATAATAGCTTTGGTCATTTGGTCATCTGTCAGCGGTCGCCTTTCTCTCCCTGCAGGGGTGTCATCTCATATTACACACTGTAACAAATTGCTGTAAAAATTACAGCAACTTACTGGCAATTTTGGTTGCCAGTAAGCCTGTACATTTTACAAGAGTACTGTAAATCATAAACTACAATTATACTGTAAAAAATACAGCACACCTGTAAAAACAGCAAAACAAGACCAGCTGTGAATTTACAGTTCTTTACTGTATTATTTACAGTATGTTACTGTTATTAATAATGCATTGAATTAAAACCTGAGACAACTCATTTCATTTGAGGAAATTTGCCATTAAATAATTATACCATGAGCTAATTTCATTTGAGTCTACTAAGAAAAAGACTTTATGAGTTAACTAGAAACATACATTTAACTAAATCCTACTAAACAACACACATGAATGAGTTGAATAACTTTAATGCATCAGCAAATACAGTCACTGCCTTTAAATAAAGCAACATTCAGCTTTACCTCTGTGTTTTTCTGCTCCTCCTGAACTGAAGCACAGGCTCTACTCTTCAACACAATGGTGACACACAAAACTCAACAGAAACACTTTAAATCCCAACAGATTAAACACTAACAGATCTCCACTATATCATTATGTGCAAAAACACATAAAATCTCATAAAGTAATTCACATAATTTTACTTTTTTGTTTAGTACATTTGACTGTGAGATTTTTCAGGAAACAACTGACTTCAGCCACAGCCTTAGAGGAAATCCACTGAGGAGAAAAGAAGACATTAAATCTGTGAAGATCTCAGCAGAGGAGGATTAAACAACTCCACAAACAGCATTACCAGCTTCACTTATTACTAACCAGACTCACTTTATTTCTGTCATAATCAGACTTACTGAGAAATAGCTGAGGGTTAGATGTTGATGATTTATTGAAAATATTTCATTTGAAGTTACCATGATCATGATTAGTGTTTACTTTAGTTGGGCTCTTGACTCTTGATAAGTTGAACATTAGTTTTACTTTGGCTACTATAACCATGTCTTTATAAGACAAATTTGTTATGGCAATAAAAGTCAAGTAAAATGATGTTCAAGTGTTGATGGATGTCTATTGATATCAGCCTTGACAGCGTCTAGTGGCTGATTTCAATCAGAATAATTTTTTGATTATGAAATTGAGGTGTAATAAATTTCTCCTTACTGATTGTTATAGTCGTGTGATTCTACAGCATGATGATGATGTTCAGTTGTGATTGTATCAGGTAATTTGTGTTTGACATAAAAAAGATTCACAAAACATTTCAAGCAACTGGAACACATGTGTATCAAGAATCAGCATATGAACCTCAACTATGGTGACAAACATAATCTAAATATATCAACTCTGAACACCAAAAATCAAGCTACTAAAAAGTCACATCAAAAAACAACAACAAAAACAAAAGCACATGGTAAGAAGAAAAGAAAATAAGACAATTCAGCTGCATAATTTATGCATGCTGCAATGCATGCTGGGAGTTCTGTATTAAGGTGATACCCAGCATGCATTGCAACATGAAGCGTTTCATTTGAGTGTCACCATTGTTGAGATTCATACGCTGATTGTTGATGTCTGTGTGTGACTTAACAACATGATGTTTTTTTTAAACTATCTATGCCATTTTGTTTTTAAAATGCAAAAACACATAAAATCACACTTCATTTCAGCATTTACTCTCCTGAGCAGTCATTCATATAAATATATATTCACATTTCACATTTATTGTCACATAAATACATGCACAGAAAATAACTTATTTTGTTTAGTAAATTTGACTTAGATTGTATAGTAAACTACTGACTTCCAGCCACAGCCATATATTTAATCAACTGAAAAGAAAAGAAGACAGTACATATCTAAAGATCTCAGCAGAGGAGGAGTAAATAACTCATTACCAGCATCACTTGTCAAGGTCTTTTTGAGAATTAACTGAGGTTTAGATGTTGATGATTTATGGTTTAGTTTGTAGTCACCATGATGGTGATAAGTGTTGGCTTTAGTTGGGCTGTTACCCTTGACATTGCAACATTAGTTTTTCTCTGGCTGCTTTACCTGTGTGTTTATAAGGCACAACAGTTATAGCAATAACGCCAAGAGAAAAGAAATCTGGCGACTCTGGCTGTGTATTGGTGATGTCATCAAAAGAGCTTACAGATCAGTAGCACCTCATTTCACCCAGAGTTGAATGTCTTCTCAGTCATATGGATCTTTCTGTATAATTTATTAATATAGCAATTTTTTCATAAGACAATTTAACAGCATTATCATTTGAATGATTTTTAAAAACAATATGGCATAGATAGTTTAAAAGAACATCATGTTATTAAGTCACACACAGACATCAACAATCAGCGTATGAATCTCAACAATGGTGACACTCAAATGAAACGCTTCATGTTGCAATGCATGCTGGGTATCACCTTAATACATAACTCCCAGCATGCATTGCAGCATGCATAAATTATGCAGCTGAATTGTCTTATTTTCTTTTCTTCTTACCATGTGCTTTTATTTTTGTTGTTGTTTTTTGATGTGACTTTTTAGTAGCTTGATTTGTGATGTTCAGAGTTGATATATCTATATTATGTTTGTCACCATGGTTGAGGTTCATATGCTGATTCTTGATACACGTGTGTTCCAGTTGCTTGAAAGGTTTTGTGAATCTTATATATGTCAAACACAAATTACCTGATATAATCACAACTGAACATCATCATGCTGTAGAATCATACAACTATACCAATCAGTAAGGAGAAATCTATTATAGCCTCAGTTTCATAATCAAAAAATTATTCTGATCAAGATCAGCCACTAGATGTTGTCAAGGCTGATATCAATAGACATCCATCAACACCTGAACATCATTTTACTTGACTTTGATTGCCATAACAAATTTGTCTCATAAAGACATGGTTATAGTAGGTAAAGTAAAACTAATGTTAAACTTATCAAGAGTCAAGAGCCCAACTAAAGTAAACACTAATCACGATCATGGTAACTTCAAATGAAATATTTTCAATAAATCATCCACATCTAACCCTCAGCTATTTCTCAGTAAGTCTGATTATGACAGAAATAAAGTTAGTCTGGTTAGTAATAAGTGAAGCTGGTAATACTGTTTGTGGAGTTGTTTAATCCTCCTCTGCTGAGATCTTCACAGATTTAATGCCTTCTTTTCTCCTCAGTGGATTTCCTCTAAGGCTGTGGCTGAAGTCAGTTGTTTCCTGAAAAATCTCAGTCAAATGTACTAAACAAAAAAGTAAAATTATGTGAATTACTTTATGTGATTTTATGTGTTTTTGCACATAATGATATAGTGGAGATCTGTTAGTGTTTAATCTGTTGGGATTTAAAGTGTTTCTGTTGAGTTTTGTGTGTCACCATTGTGTTGAAGAGTAGAGCCTGTGCTTCAGTTCAGGAGGAGCAGAGAAACACCAAGGTTAAGCGGAATGTTGCTTTATTTAAAGGCAGTGACTGTGTATTTGCTGATGCATTAAAGTTATTCAACTCATTCATGTGTGCTGTTGTTGTCTAGTAGGATTTAGTTAAAGGTATGTTTCTAGTTAACTCATAAAGTCTTTTTCTTAGTAGACTCAAATTAGCTCACGGTATAACTATTTAATGGCAAATTTCCTCAAATGAAATGAGTTGTCTCAGGTTTTAATTCAATGCATTATTAATAACAGTAACATACTGTAAATAATACAGTAAAGAACTGTAAATTCACAGCTGGTCTTGTTTTGCTGCTTTTACAGGCGTGCTGTATTTTTTACAGTATAATTGTAGTTTATGATTTACAGTACTCTTGTAAAATGTACAGGCTTACTGGCAACCAAAATTGCCAGTAAGTTGCTGTAATTTTTACAGCAATTTGTTACAGTGTATCCCTAGGACATAGAACAAATTAAACACAATATTAAATAAGACTACCACTGAGTGAGATAGATAGATATATAGATAGAATGAGAGATGGAGAGACCGGAAGAGAAAGATAAAGAGAGAGAGAGAGAGAGAGAGAGAGGGGATATAGATAGAGAGATAGAGATATAAATCCTACACTGCACTGTAAAAAAAATTCCTAATGTCACAGAAAATAACTGTGATTTTTTGACGATCATTTTCTTTCAATTTAAATTGTACTCAAAACACTGTAAAATTACAAATAATATCTGTAAAATAAAAATGCAGCTGATATTTTAGGTATTGTGACATTAATGACAAATTCCAGTCATTCACATTTTTATTACAGAAAATTGATTGTATTTTTCATACAATATTTTTCTATTTTCTTAAATTACATAAAAATGTATGTAAAATTACAAATATAATCTGTAATTAAACGGTAACAAAACAGTTAAATGATTACATGACTGGCAGCCCAAAAAAACTGTAACATTTAAGTAAAACATCATCAATTAAATAAACTGAAAAACACTGTTATTTACAGGTATTTCCTGCATTATTATGATCAAATACCTTCATTGTAAAAAAATCATAAAAAAATGGTCAAATGACTGGCAGCTATGGCTGCAAAACAAAAACCATAAAATTAAAGTAAAATATTCAAATTTAAATAAACTGAAAAAACACTGTTATTTCACAGGTATTTCCTTCATTATAATGATCAAATACCTTCATTGTAAAAAAATCGTAAAAAAAGGGTCAAATGATTGGCAGCAAAGGCTGCCAAACAAAAACCATTAAATTAAAGTAAAATATGTTAATTTAAATAAAGTGCAAAAAACGTTAACAGAAATGTGATGTCACCGTGATTGAGATCAGTGTTTGCTTTAGTTGGGCTCTTTACCTTTAATTTTATACCATTAGTTTTTTTCTGGCTGATTTAACTGTGTATTCAATATACAGTAGTTATAGCAAATAAAGCAGGAGAAAGTTTCAACTGATGTTGGTTATTTATTGGTGATGTTATAATCATCATATGGTGACCTGATTCACTGATATGACAGTAAAATACTTAAGTGTATCTGTTGAGATTACGTTATAAATAGACGTGCTTAAGTTTTAAATAAATTCTATGATTATCATACTTTTCCCCATGAACCTTGATATGTTGAAATAAGATTATTCCAATCTGAAATTTATGAAAAGTATCTATTATAAAGAAAATGTTTGAGCTGGTTTATTTTTTTATGAGTATGACATCAATAATCAACATATGAATCTCAACAATGGTGACAATCAACAAAGCCTTTATGTGACTTTATAGTAGTTGGTCACCATTGTAGTGATTCATACGCTGATTCTTGATGTATGTGTGAGTAGGGCTGCATGATTAATCGCACGATATTGTTATGCGCATCTAATCAGTAGAGCCGGTTCCTTGATTAGTAGTAAATCACCTTCACCTGCTTTCAGATGGAGCGGCATTTACTACAAAGAGCCGTAGTTCACTGACAAGCTGAGCCAAATCGCGTTAAAATCGAGGACATATCGCCAACGATATTTAATGCGATATGGCTCAGCTTGTCAGTTAACTACGGCTCTTTGTACACAGCAAAAACTCACTGTTAAATGAACACACCTGGGAGTGTATATGAGTCCACACTCAAGAGTGTTAAAGTTAATGAGATATTTAAGTGATTAATAGAGTGATGATTGAGCATTATTGAAGACACCTAAAGCAGAATCACTGAAGGAGAAAACCGGAATTTCAGGTCACCATTATGGAGATGAGTGTTTGCTTTAGTTGGGCTCTTGACCCTTATATTATTAACTTTAGATTTTGTTCGGCTGTTGTATCCGAGTTATACCTGCCGGATGAACAAAGAAAAAAAATGATCTAATTGTGTTGGTTGTATTATGATATTCATCATTTGAACTAATTATTTATGATGTTGGTTATAGCATAACTGAGATAATGCATAAATATCCAGAATTTGAGATATAATATAAAGGATTCCTTAAAAGTTGTTAAAAAAAAAAAAAAACTTTTTTTAGGCACACACACAGATATCAAGATTCAGTCAATGCATCTCAACAATGGTGACGAGCACAATATTCAATTAGGAAAAGTAAATTACATAGACAATTCAGATCATAATTTATTCATACCGCAATGCATGATGGGAGCCATTAATGAGTTGTGATTGGTGGCAACAAGGATTTTTATTGTCACCACGGTTGAGATTCCCAGGCTGATTATTGATGTCTGTGTTTCTAAATTAATGCATTTGAAAGTTATTTGATCAGAACAATTTTTATTAAAAGTTTGGATTATAAGAAAAATACAATTATCATATGCTGTAGAACCACTAAACTGTTGCTTTCAAGTTAAACCAGATCATCTGAATGAGTTTCATTTTTCAGATCATAGCATGATTATGTCAAAACATAACCAACACTATCAGATCACACTTGTCTTTGTTCATTTGACTTTAATAAATCAATAACAGCAGACAAACAATATTTAAACTTTAAGTATAAGGATCAAGAGCCCAACTAAAGCAAACACTGATCGCCATAACGGTGGCTTACAATTTTACATTTTCTCCTTCAGTGATTCTGCTTGTTAACATCAGGTGTCTTCAATAATGCTCAATGATCACTAAATTAATCGCTTAATTATCTCATTAACTTTAACACTCTTGAGTGTTAATTTAACACTCATATCTGCGTCATATCGTCCATCTGAAAGCAGGTGCAGGTGATTTACTACTAATCAAGGAACCGGCTTTACTGATGAGATGCGCATAACAATATCGTGCGATTAATCGTGCAGCCCTATGTGTGATTCTGTATGATCCGGTCAAAACATTTTCTGTATGACTTGATCACATCTTAGTATCACGGCACTGCATGATCTTCTATAACAGTATTGGTTTGCAAAATTAACAGCTAATATTTAACAAATTAATCAGATATTACACTCTTCAAGTAGCATCAATAAAGCATTCAACTACATGAGACTATTATAACTAATAAGTGACCAGATCTTCTGATCTGAGTTTCTCTAGGATTCCCCAATATGTATCAACAACACACAGTTAAAGCAGCTAAAGAAATCGTCATGTTAAAACCAAAGGGTCAAGAACCCCACTAAAGAAAACACTGATCTTTATCATGGTGATATCAAACTTTATTATTTTCCATAAAAAAACAACTTCTAAACATCTGTTAATTCTCAGTAAGAATGTTAGTATGCAATAAATAAAGTCTGGATTGTAATAAGTGAGGATGCAGAGATCTTGAGAGATCTGTTAGTGTTTAATGTTCTGTTGGGATGTAAATTGTTTCTGTATGGTGTGTTTTGTTGGTCACCATTGTGTTGAAGAGTAGAGCCTGTGGTTCAGTTCAGGATGAGCAGAATCACACTGATGAAATGCTGCATGTTGCTTTATTTAACTGACAGTAACTGTGTTGTTGCTGATACAGTGACGTATAGTCACAGTAAATCATGCATCACCTACATGTTTCTTAATAAAAAAAGTGAAATAACTGTGTTTCTGTTAAAAAGCTTAATGAAGATTTATACTTTTGCACTTATTTAAATTAGGCTATTTTACATTCATTTTATGGTTTTTGTGTGGCAGCCATTGCTGAAAGTCATTGACTGTTTTTTTATGGGATTGTTTTTACAGGTACACTGTAATAAATTGCTGTAAAAAAACAGCCAAATTTTACAGTAACATGCTGTTTTCCATTAAAACAGTAATATACCGTAGAAAAAATGCATTCGGGGTGATATTTGTCATTTTCGAGAAAGTAGCCTACAGGAATATACTGTGAATTAACAGCGCTTAAAGTCGACACTCAGAGGCTGTGTTCAAAATCATATCCTATACCCTCATTCACTATTCCCTATATTAGTTCACTAATATAGTCCACTTGACTGAGTGAATAATTCAGTAAATTTTCTAAGTTAATTGAGACCCTGATGAACACCTGCTGTTAACAATCAGAATCACTGAAGGAAAGAGGAACAAGACGAACAGAAAAAAAGATGAAATCAAGATTCATTCAATCTTAGCAAAAGATCTCAGCAGAGGAGGATTAAACAACTCCACAAACAGCATTACCAGCTTCACTTATTACTAACCAGACTGACTTTATTTCTGTCAGACTTCTTCAGAAGGTCTTATTAAAAGGTGACAGAGGTTTAGACGTCATTATATTTTCATTTGATGTTACCATAATGGTGATCAGTGATTGCTTTAGTTGGGCTCTTGACCCTTGACTTTTGAACATTAGTTTTTATTTGGCTGCTGTAGCTGTGACTTTAAAATACATTAGCTATGGCGCAAAGCTGAAGCAAACAAGATGACAATGGCTGTTTGCTAATAGTCACAATCATCATATAACAGCCCAATTCACTGATCTCATTTGCTGCCTAAAGTTGTTAAATGGTTGATGTTATGTAGTTTTGATTTTGTTGCCATTGTGATTTTACAGATTGAGATCTATTGGGGATTTGACGTCCAGAAAATATTAATGATTTTAAAAATGATATACTCAGAACATTTTGAACTTCTTGATCAGCCAGACACACACAGGCATCAAGAATCGGCATATCAATCTCAACAATGGTGACAATCATAAGTGTTATGCTGCAATGCATGTTGGATACCAAAAAAAGCCATGACTCCCAGCATGCATTGCAGCATGAATAAATTATGCTGCTGAATTGTCTGGTTATTTGCTTTAATTTTTACTTTTTGCTTTTATTTTTGCTTTTGGTTTTGTGTTGACTTTTAGTTGCGTATTTTGGGATTTTCAAATGTAATGTTATCTTTTTTGTTGATTGTCATCATTTCTGAGATTCATTGGCTGATTCTTGATGTTAGTGTGTGTCGAAGTAAAGCCACAGTTCAATTTTTTTATTGAATGATGAGTTTAAAAATCCTTCATAACTGATTACACAGCACTGCTTGATCTTTTGCTGTAGTTTCACAGTCTAGTAATATAATCTACACATTATTGATAAGGAATAGATGCCGGCTGAGATTGGTGATCCAAACATTATATAATGACATCATAATCATCAACACCTGATCTCATTTTTGTTGGTTTTGTTTTTGCCACAACAATTGTGTTTTAAAAACACACAGTTGGAGCAGGCAAAGTAAAGCTAATGTTAGTCAAGGGTCAAGAGCCCAACTAAAGCAAACACTGATCTTCATAATGGTAATGTCAAATGAAACAAAACAACATCTAAACCTCTGTTAATTCTCAATAGGAATTTATGTAGACGTATGAAAAAAATAAAGTAATCTGGTTAGTATTAAGTGAAGCTGGTAATGCTATTTTTTGGATTTGTTTAATTAAGAGGACTGCTGAGATCTTCAGAGATTTAATGTCTTCTGTGACTGAAGTCAGTTGCAGTTCTTGTGTTTCGCTTTTTTATCTTCTTGTTTTTCCTCTGTCCTTCAGTGATTCTGATTGTTAACATCAGGTGTTCATCACTAATGCTCAATCATCAGTTGATTAATCACTGATTTATATAATTAACTTCAACACTCTGTAGTGTGGAAACAATTTAAAACTGAAGATTTTGCAGTGGGGTTGAAAGGGTTAAATGTGTCAGATTAAAAAAACAGAGTGAAGTGTATTTTAACGGTAATCAACTGTAAATTAATTTACGGCATCAAACTGTAGAAAAACAGCAATTTACTGGAAACCCAGCTGCCAGTAGATTACCGTAAAATCAAGGAAAAACGGTTATATTCTGTAAAATGTAACAGTCAGATGTATTAAACAAAAGAAGTTCATTTCACTGAAATATTAGTGAAAGTTCATAGAAAAAAGTCAATAACTGATAAGGAGAGTAAATATTAAACTGAAGTGTTTTATGTGTTTTGCACAGGATGATATAGGAGAGATCTGTTAGTTGAATTAATGGGTTTTGTGGGTCACCATTGTGCTGGAGAGTAGAGCCTGTGCTTCAGTCAAAGATGAGCAGAGAAACACTGATGTTATGCTGCCTGTTGCTTTATTTAAAAGCAGTAACTGTGTATTTGCTGATGCAGTGACAATCTCCTTGCTAAGTACTAATGTTTTTAATTAATTCACTATTACATATTAGGTGTTTGCAGTTTTATATAAAGAGGTATTAATTTTCAGTGGACTCTAATGAAGGAATTTTACGGTACTATCAGTATAAATAACTCGAACTGTTTAAAGCAATCGGTTTTCCATATTATATGAGTTACCTGCAATGGTATTTTTACGGTAACAGACTGTAAAAAAGGAGAGCTGTAAATTAACGGTAAAGGGCTGTAAATTAACAGTACATTGCTGGAAACACAGCTGCCAGTAGATTACTGTTATTTTACAGGACAATTTTTTACAGTGTAGGGTGTTTGATCGTAATAATCCAGATAATAGCTGTAAAATAACAGTGTTTTTCTGTAAAACATTTAAGAAAAATATCTGTTAAATGTTTTTGCACTTAATTTAAATTAGGATATTTTACTTTATTTTTACGGTATTTGTTTGGCAGCCTGTGCTGCCAGTCATTTGACCCTTTTTTTACGATTTGATTTTTTACAGTGTGTAACAAATTGCTGTAAAAATTACAGCAACTTACTGGCAATTTTGGTTGCCAGTAAGCCTGTACATTTTACAAGAGTACTGTAAATCATAAACTACAATTATACTGTAAAAAATACAGCACGCCTGTAAAAGCAGCAAAACAAGACCAGCTGTGAATTTACAGTTCTTTACTGTATTATTTACAGTATGTTACTGTTATTAATAATGCATTGAATTAAAACCTGAGACAACTCATTTCATTTGAGGAAATTTGCCATTAAATAGTTACCGTGTGCTAATTCCAATTTGAGTCTACTAAGAAAAAGACTTTATGAGTTAACTCGAAACATACATTTATCTAAATCCTACTAGACAACAACAGCACACATGAATGAGTTGAATAACTTTAATGCATCAGCAAATACACAGTCATTACCTTTAAATAAAGCAACATTCAGCTTGACCTCTGTGTTTCTCTGCTCCTCCTGGACTGAAACACAGGCTCTACTCTTCAACACAATGGTGACACACAAAACTCTACAGAAACACTTTAAATCCCAACAGATTAAACACTAACAGATCTCCACTATATCATTATGTGCAAAAACACATAAAATCACATAAAGTAATTCACATAATTTTACTTTTTTGTTTAGTACATTTGACTGTGAGATTCTTCAGGAAACAACTGACTTCAGCCACAGCCTTAGAGGAAATCCACTGAGGAGAAAAGAAGACATTAAATCTGTGAAGATCTCAGCAGAGGAGGATTAAACAACTCCACAAACAGCATTACCAGCTTCACTTATTACTAACCAGACTCAATTTATTTCTGTCATAATCAGACTTACTGAGAAATAGCTGAGGGTTAGATGTTGATGATTTATTGAAAATATTTCATTTGAAGCTACCATGATCGTGATTAGTGTTTACTTTAGTTGGGCTCTTGACTCTTCATAAGTTGAACATTAGTTTTACTTTGGCTACTATAACCATGTCTTTAAAAGATAAATTTGTTATGGCAATCAAAGTCAAGTAAAATGATGTTCAGATGTTGATAGATGTCTGTTGATAACAGCCTTGTCAACATCTAGTGGCTGATCTTGATCAGAATAATTGTTTGATTATGAAATTGAGGTTGTAATAGATTTCACTTTACTGATTGTTATAGTCGAGTGATTCTACGTTGGATATGTTCAGTTGTGATTATATCAGGTAATTTATTTTGACATATATAAGATTCACAAAACATTTCAATCAACTGTAACACACGTGTATCAAGAATCAGTATATGAACCTCAACTATGGTGACAAACATAATATAGATTGATCAACTCTGAACATCACAAATCAAGCTACTAAAAAGTCACATCAAAAAACAACAACAAAAATAAAAGCACATGGTAAGAAGAAAAGAAAATAAGACAATTCAGCTGCATAATTTATGCATGCTGCAATGCATGCTGGGTATCAACTTTATACAGAACTCCCAGGATGCATTGCAGCATGCAACATGAAGCGTTTCATTTGAGTGTCACCATTGTTGAGATTCATACGCTGACTGTTGATGTCTGTGTGTGACTTAATAACATGATGTTTTTTTAAACTATCTATGCCATTTTGTTTTTAAAATCATTCAAATGATAATGTTGTTAAATTGCCTTATGGAAAATCGCTATATTACTCAATTATATGAAAAGAATCATATGACTGAGAAGACATTAAACTCTGGGTGAAAAGAGGTGCTACTGATCTGTAAGCTCTTTTGATGACATGTCAATACAGAGTCATAGTCACCAGAATTCTTTTCTCTTGACTTTATTGCTATAACTATTGTGCATCATAAACACACAGGTAAAGCAGCCAGAGAAAAGCTAATGTTGTAATGTCAAGGGTAAAAGCCCAACTAAAGCCAACACTTATCACCATCATGGTGACTACAAACTAAACCATAAATCATCAACATCTAAACCTCAGTTAATTCTCAAAAAGACATTGACAAGTGACGCTGGTAATGAGTTATTTACTCCTCCTCTGCTGAGATCTTTAGATATGTTCTGTCTTCTTTTCTTTTCAGTTGCTTAAATATATGGCTGTGGCTGGAAGTCAGTAGTTTACTATACAATCTAAGTCAAATTTACTAAACAAAATAAGTTATTTTCTGTGCATGTAATTATGTGACAGTAGCCTCCTCAGACCTGGTTGTCCACATACGTGGACATCACAAAGTCCAGGGGTCAGAAAATAAAAGTCCTGCCATATTTTTATTCCACCCACAGCAAAAACTCCAGTGTTAAATGAACTTTACTGGGAGTTTATTTGGATCCAGACTCAAGAGTGTTAAAGTTAATGAGATAATTAAGTGAATAATTGAGTGATGATTGAGATATTATTGAAGACACCAGATGTTAACTAGCAGAATCACTGAAGGAGAAAATCTATATTTTAGTCACCGTTATCGTGATCAGTGTTTGCTTTAGTTGGGCAGGTGACCTTTAAATGTTTAACTAAATATTTTGTTTGGCTGTTTTAACAGCTGGATGAAAAAAGAGATCAGATCAGATCAGATGTTGTAGATCATGTTTAGACATAATCATCATTTGACCTGAATCACTGAACTCATTTAAAGCCTACTCTCTGACTTAAATGTATAATGATCATAACAGCATCACAGTGATTCTATAACATTATATCCAGATTTTTCAAAATAAATTTAATGATGTCTTACACGTTGTTTTGATAAATAAATAATAATCTTTCTTTTAGGCACACACATACATCAAGATTCAGTGTATGAATCTCAACAATGGTGACAAACAGAATATTCAATTAGGAAAAGGAAATTACTAAGACAATTCAGATCATAATTTATTCATACCGCAATGCATGATGGGGGCCATGAATTAATTTTGATTGGTGGCACCCAGAATGCACTGCAACATGCTATATAATTGTCACCATTGTTGAGAATCACAGGCTGATTCTTGATGTCTGTGTGTGCCCATAAAGTAATTAGAATAGAATAGCTTTTAAGAAATCTTTTGGATAATATTTAAATTTCTGAAAATGTTATACTGTGTAATCAAAAGGTTCAACTCTACAAATGATGATTATGTCAAAACATAACCACAGCGCATCAGCTTTCCCTGTTGTTCATATGGCTGTTATAACTCATGTACAGCAGCCAAACAACTTCTAAAATTAAAGAATAAAGGGTCAAGAGCCCAACTAAAGCAGACACTGATCACCATAATGGTGACTTAAAAAATGTGCCGTTCTCCTTCAGTGATTCTGCTTGTTATCATCAGGTGTCTTCAATAATGCTCAATCATCACTCAATTATTCACTTAATTATCTCATTAACTTTAACACTGGAGTTTTTGCTGTGGGTGGAATAAAAATGTGGTAGGACTTTTACTTTCTGACCCCTGGACTTTCCACCTCTGACCAAAACTCGGGTCTTAGGAGGATAAATGTGAAATGTGAATATATATTTATATGAATGACTGCTCAGGAGAGTAAATGCTGAAATGAAGTGTGATTTTATGTGTTTTTGCACATAATGATATAGTGGAGATCTGTTAGTGTTTAATGTTCTGTTGGGATTTAAAGTGTTTCTGTTGTGTTTTGTGTGTCACCATTGTGTTGAAGAGTAGAGCCTGTGCTTCATTTCAGGATGAGCAGATAAACACCGATGAAATGCTGTGTGTTGCTTTATTTAAAGGCAGTGACTGTAGTTGCTGATGTATTGATGATCTTTTTGTTAAGTTTGTCAATTCAGGTGTATGCTGTTGTTAACTAACAATTATCTGCAAGAGGATTGAGTTAAATAGATGGTTTGTTAACTCATTTAAATTAATATAATTTTTTAGTGGACTCAAATGAAATAAAATCACAGTATAAATATGAAATGTCAATTGACCAATTTAAGATAATCGGTTTCCTCAAATTATCAAATAATCATACTGTAAATAATACAATAAAGAACTGTAAATTCACAGCTGCTCTTGTTTTTCTGCTTTTACAGGTGTGCTGTTTTTTTTTTACAGTTAATTGTAGTTTATGATTTACGGTAATCTTGTAAAATCTACAGGCTTACTGGCAACCAAAATTGCCAGTAAGTTGCTGTAAATTTTACAGTAAATTTTTTACAGTGTGTGGTTTAAGCATGGTTTCAACAGGTCTGGTGATGGGATTTAGCAATTAACTTTGATTTAGAAAGTTTTAGTGCAACTTACAATATTCACAGAGGCAAGACAATAGTGCATGTTGAGGATAGTTCATGTACATTTGTTGTGCTGTTAGCCTGTGTGAATTATAAGATTTTTAACCAGTGTATAATTTTTCAGACGCTTTGTGGGTATAAACCCAGAAAAAGGGACAAAGGCTGCAAAGGGGAAAAAAACTGTCAATTCACACGTCGCCAGCCTCTTGCGCAAGCTCATGGACTTTCAGTGGGATTTCATTTGAAAATGGTGAGTAAGATGTATACATTACACATGTTCAAACAGCAACAACTCAGGAGCTGGGGAAATTCATTCTAATGTTCATTCTCAACTGCCTTTCAAAGTTAGAATGCTGAATTCCTCTTCCATGCTCTTTTGCCATTCTTTTTTTGTTCTTTCAATGAATTGTACTCATCAGACTTTCTATTATTTTATGTTAATTATGTCTGTTTTGTGCTCTGTTTCTAAAATTAGCTTTTGTTAGGTCAAGCCATGTGATATAATTTTGTATAAAAAATTTGCAATTATGGAACTCATCTCTCTCTCTCATATACAGACCCAAGACTTTGCAAAGGATCCTCATTGTGTGCTTTGAGAAAATGGTTAGTGGTCTAAGCAGTGACAGTGTTTTTATTGTTTATTGCTCTTTATTGATGAAGAGTTCCATTAAGTGTTAAGTATTGGTTTGAATGTATTCATACATGTTGAATTTTAGTGGTTTAGGTAACACTAAGTGTTGTGGTTCAGTATTTTGTTATAATGAACAATGTATTTGAGTTTAAAAATGTATTTGCTACTTTTTAAGCAATGAAGATGAGAAAATGAGATTTGTTTGTGATTAATCTGAGCCTATGTGTAACATTTTTATATACTCCTCACAGTGTATATCCTTGGTTTGAGTGTTTTAACTGAATTTTAGCAGTTCAGGGAACATTAAATGTTGAGGTTTAGGGCCCTATCTTGCACCGACGCAGCGAAAAGCCAAACGCAAGTGTCTTTGCTAGTTTAAGACAGACGCAGTTGTTGTTTTCCGTCCAGCGACCACAGATGTCAGCAATGAACATTTCTGTGATTGGTCTGATCCAGGTGTGCCTACATTTGTAAGTATTTAACTTTCAGTGTTTGTATTACAATAAAAAAAGTTAATTTCAACAAGGAACTATTCGTTTTCTTTCACTTAAGTGTTATCTGATGGATTATGCCTATTCTTGTATTAACTCAAGCTAGAATATGTCTATAACAATCAGTGGTACACGTTACTATATGCTAAAAATAATTAACAATATTTAATGGAAACAAAATAAATGGTGATTTAACAGGAAAATAATGGTAACACTGCTGCCAGTTGTTTCCTGTTTTTTCTGTGATTCACAGTAAATTCCTGTTGAAAAACATTACGGGGAGTGCACTGTAAAAAAAACATTAACAGGAATAAACTGTTAAAATAACAGGAAAATAATGGTAACCCTGCTGCCAGTAATTTCCTGTTATTTTAACGGGGAAATAATTAACAGTGAACCTTGTTATAAAACCACATCCAAACATTTATGCTTCTGATATTTTTTTTTAGCAGTACTTGGGTTTCACTTGAAATGGTCGGTGTGATAAAAGTCGTATGAAGGAAGGTAGAAGTCAGGGTCGGCATTACTGAGGTTGCTTTTGGCACAAATTTAACATTAAGACACGTGCTGCACATAAACTCTTTACACTTTAAACCCAAAATCTTCTCGAGCTCTCCGGAGCATCCTCAGTCTGTCTCCTCTCTCCTCAGCCACTGTTCCTCAGTGGCTTTAAGCAATCTCTCCGGGCCAATTACTGAAACGGGACACAAGTGTGTGTCATTATGCACTTGACCACTATCTCTCTCCCAGTGCAGACCTCGCTGAAGCCACAGTCGGTAATATCAATTTTGAACAGTGTCAAGTAACTGAAGTGTCCTCCAAAGACTGCAATGTAACAACATTATAATTTGCTTTCAGAACAAGTCTATATTGTTTTTCACCTCTGGCTGTTTTTCTTTAGTTTTTTTATATTTGGTTTATGTTGCTGGCGAAGTACGGAGCCCCTAATGGGACCTTTGCAAAAATACAAATATACAGACTTTCATGTGCTCACGAGAAACATATTGAAATGAAGTACAATCATGATAAGTGCAATTGTCATTCTTTTATTGGGCCATTTCTGTCATTTTTTAGACCAAATCTATTACATATACGGAGCCCCTAAAAGGACCTCAGTATCATCAGTACATTAACAATGTGTAAATATGTCTTCTTAACACATCTTGATTATCTCAGAAGTATCCTCTGAAAATAAGCGTGGAAGACCAAGTAAGGGAGGTATTCTGTTCTGACACTTCTCTCTATCTCCATCATCATCTTTTTTATCTGAGTGTCAAAGAATCCAGGAGTATCAACTACAGACACACTCCTTTAGTTTTCTCATCACTTCTTAATCTTGCTTCTTCTCATTCTGCTCTGATTCATTCTCTCTCTCTCTCTCTCTCTCTCTCTCTCTAGTAAAAATATTGATGGCCTCTTAAATGCTGCTGTGACGCTCTTCTGTCTGCTTTCTCACTCTCTCAATCTTACCTTGTCTTTTTCCTCTTGATCTTTCTGACTGAAGTACGTCTCATCATCATCTTGGTGGACATTTAAACTCTGCTCTGATGTTCTCCTCTGTTTCCTTTATCACTCTCTCAATCTCCTCTTGTAGTTTTCTCTGCATTTTCTTGCGTATCATTTCCATCTCTCTCATATCCCTCATATCCATGTGCAGTCCATACATGTATATGTCTCATTGATGAAAACGGGTGGTCAAAGAATCTCTCAAACTCCTCCCGTTGTTCCTCCTGTCGTTCCAACTGTTTCCTCTCTTCCTCGCTCAGTCTCATTGCTTTAAGCCTTTCTTGTAAAAATCTTGGTGGACCTTCAAACTCTGCTCTGACTCTCTCTTCTGTCTCATTTCTCACTCAATCTCACCTTGTCTGTTTTTCCTCTTGATCTTTCTGACTCATTGATTGAAGTACATTTCATCTTCATCTTGGAGGACATTTAAACTCTGCTCTGATTTTCTCCCCTGTTTCCTTTATCACTCTCTCCATCTCCATTTGTTTACTCTGCATTCTAATTCTGTTTTCTCTTCACTTCTTAATCTTGCTTCTAGTTCGCATTCTGCTCTGATTCCCTCTTCGGTCTCTCTGTCAGTCTTTCTAGTAAAAATATTGATGGCCTTTCATGTTCAATGCTGTGGTGACTCTCTTCTGTCTCCTTTCTCACTCAATCTCACTGTGTCTTTGTTTTTCCTCTTGATGTTTCCGATACATTGATTGAAGTATATCTCATCATCATCTTGGTGGACATTTAAACTCTGCTCTGATGTTCTCCTCCGTTTCCTTTATCACTCTCTCAATCTCCTCTTGTAGTTCAATCTGCATTTCCTTACGTATGATTTCCATATGTCTCATTTCCATCTCT
This sequence comes from Rhinichthys klamathensis goyatoka, assembly GCF_029890125.1. Classification (NCBI taxonomy): domain Eukaryota; kingdom Metazoa; phylum Chordata; class Actinopteri; order Cypriniformes; family Leuciscidae; genus Rhinichthys; species Rhinichthys klamathensis. The sequence continues at coordinate 319,070 of NW_026606971.1, forward strand.
CTCATATCCCTCATATCATGCAGTCTGTACCCATGTCTCACTGATGTAAACGGGTGGTCAAAGAATCTCTCAAACTGCTCCTGTTGTTCCTCCTCTCGTTCCACCTCTTGTTGTATCCTCTCTTCCACGCTCAGTCTCATTGCTTTAAGCCTTTCTTGTAAAAATCTTGGTGGACCATGAAACTCTGCTCTGACTCTCTCCTCTGTCTCCTTTCTCTCAATCTCTTGTCTTTGTTTCTCCTCTCGGTGTGTTTTCTCCGCTTCCTCGCTCAGTCTCATTGATTTAAATCTTTCTAGTAAAAATTTTGGTGGACCTTCAATCTCTTCTCTGACTCTCCTCTCTGTCTCCTTTCTCACTCTCTCAATCTCCTCTCGGTGTGTTTTCTCCGCTTCCTCGCTCAGTCTCATTAATTTAAATCTTTCTAGTAAAAATCTTGGTGGACCTTCAAACTCTTCTCTGATTCTCCTCTCTGTCTCCTTTATCACTCTCTCAATCTCCTCTTGTCTATGTTCCTCCTCTTGTTTTCTAATCATTTCTATTCCCTTTTGATCGGGGACTACAAACCACCCAATGTACAGAACTCCTGTGTTCTGTCTCCTTTCTCTCTCAATCTTCTCCCATTGTTCCTCTCTCAGTCTTATTGCTTTAAGTCTTTCTTGTAAAAATCTTGGTGGACCTTCAAACTCTGCTCTGATTCTCTCCTCTGTGTATTTTATTGCTCTCTCAAACTCCTCTTGTCTTAGTTTCTTCTCTTGTTGTTTTCTCTCCTTTTCCTCTCTTTGTCTCCTCTCTTCTTTCTCTCGTCTGAATCTCAGAGGATCTTTAAGCATCTGATTACTGTAGTGTCCTCCTCCATTCTGCTCTATCATTGTGTCAATCTTCTGCAGTAGATCATTCACCTGATCTCTGTTATTCACATCTCTATTGTTGAAGACGTGAAATCTGCCTCCACACTGATCAACTAGATCTCTTAATCTACTGCTCTCTAAAATGAGTTTCTTCATGGGCTTTCCTTCTAGCAGATCTCCATGAGTGAAGAGAACGATGGAGTATTTTAACACTTCTTCACCAAACAGTGTTTTAATCTGTTCTGCAATCTGCTGCTCCTGTTCAATGAATATCATACTCAGATTAATCACAATGATGAAAGCGTGCGGTCCAGGACTGAATAAATAAACACTCCACGCTATCTCTGACATTAACTCATAATCTTTCATCTCTGTGTGAAAGAATCCAGGAGTATCAACTACAGTCACAGATCTGCCTGAAACAGTGGCGTGTTTATCTGAACATTCACAGGTTACTGATCTCAAACTCCTCTCAGATCTGAACTCTCTCTGTCCCAGTATTGTGTTTCCAGCTGCACTCTTCCCAACACCAGTTTTACCCAGAAGAACAATCCATCTGGAAGTGTCTGGTTCATCAAGAAGTCTGACTGGAATCGGCCTCAGCAGCTCTTCATCATCTGTACAATAGATAATGTAAGCAGTTCAGTTCAGTTCAGTTCAGTTCAAGTTTATTTATATAGCACGTTTAAGAACAACCATGATTGACCAAAGTGCTTAACAAAATTCAAGATAAAAAAATAAAATAAAATAAAAATACACAAACAATACACAATATACAATAAAAATAAGCAACAATAGGTCAAGATATCAAAGCTCAACTTGAATTGAAACCCAAGGCATAATAATGGGTCTTAAGCAAGGACTTGAATGTTACAATGGTCCGAGCTTTCCTTACATGAATAGGTAAACTATTCCAGAGGTATGGAGCAGCCACTGCAAAGGCTCTGTCACCTTTATTCTTCAACCTAGATCTGGGCACATCGAGAAGCAACTGATCACAAGACCTCAACGCTCTGACAGGTGTATGGACATGTAAGAGCTCCATTAAATAAGACGGTGACAACCCATTTAAGATTTTAAAAACCATTAATACAATTTTAAATTCAATCCTGAAACAAACAGGAAGCCAGTGCAGCGTGGCTAAGACTGGTGAAATATGGTCGCGCTTTTTAGTCCCGGTTAGAAGTCGAGCTGCTGCGTTCTGGACTAACTGTAACCGACGAAGGGATGACTGCTCCAATCCAACATACAAAGAATTACAGTACACTCAAAAAAATGATATGTTGGCTTTACTTAACTTTTTTATGTAAACAGGTTCCACTGGTTCCACATAACTATGTTTCGTTAAACAAACATAATATGTTCATGTAACTTCAACATCATGGAATTTGGTCATTTTAAGCGACCCAATTAAACTCTGAGCTAAAGAGTTAATTAAGTGAATAATTGAGTGATGATTGAGCATTATTGAAGACACCTGATGTTAACAAGCAGAATCTCAGAAGGAGAAAACCGGAATGTTTAAGTCACCATTATGGAGATAAGTGTGTGTTTTAGTTGGGCTCTTGACCATTAACTTATTAACTTTAGATTTTGTTTGGTTGCTGTACATGAGTTATAACAGCCGGATGAACAATAAACAAAGGTCATCTGATGGTGTTGGTTGTGTTTTAACATAATCATTATTTCACAATCATTTGACCTGAGTCACTGAACTTATATTAAACCGAATTTCTGAGTTAAGTTTAAAAATTATAAATAATTTAATAAACAATAAAATTATACACATCCGTTTTTATTCTTAAAGTCCTCCTGTGGTGAAAATCAAGCTTTTGAAAATCAAAAATTTTAATTGTTGTTTATGTCTATGTGGTGTTTTTAATATGCTTTAAGACAAACCAAGTTCATAAGTCGACACCATTGCTGAGTATTTTCTCCTTAAAACTGCAGTGAACCAAAGACAGTCTCAAAAACACAGTTTGAAATCGCTGGTGTTTCGGATCAGATCAATGTGTGATCGTCAACGAGTGGATCTCTGAGATGCTGTGAGTGAGTGGAGGCTGGGCTTATTTGCATATTCATAGAACAGTGTATACTAAATGAGGCAAGGTTGTAGAGTTACATTTGAGCTATTTTAAGGCATGAAGTATTTTTTCTTCAAGGAAAAAACATTTAAATAAATTTGGTGATCAAAGATGAGTCTTAAGGGATACAATTATTGACTACAGGAGGACTTTAAATGTTACGTTCACTTAAAGGGGTGGTTGATTATTATTTTACTTTTCTAACTTTAGTTAATGTTGCTGTTTGGGGATAAACAACATCTGCAAAGTTACAACGCTCAAAGTTCAAAGCAAATGAAGATATTTTCTTTTAAAGACATTGCTTTTAAAGGACTACAACAAGCGGCTGGTAGTGACTACACAACATTTCTCCCGGGTTAGTGACATCACCAACGCTAGAATTTACATAAACCCCGCCCCCTGAACACGAATATGCTAATCAATGACTAGAAGATAATGAAACATAAGCAACATAAATTCATCAACTAACCATTCAGAAATGTTGTCTACACATTGTCACTTCTTCCTGAGTCTCTCCATCTTTCAGACTCCGGTTTGAACATAAAAGGTTTTAAAAGTTTTTTAAATTTTCAGTGTGTGTGAGGTAAAAAGACACAAGCTGTTGAAGCTCCGCCCTCTGTGTCAGGAACAGCAACTCATTTACATTTAAAGGGACAGACACAAAAACGGTGCTCACCCTCAAAAAGTGACAACTTTAAAGGGTCATGAAACCCCAAACCAATTTTTCTGAGATTTTTACAGAGGTATGTGTGTTGAATACCATTGAAGACAATGTTAGCATCAGTTAGATTTAATAGTAGGGTTAAAATGGTTAAATTTGAGTTTTTTTCCGCTTTTTTCGTCTTCCGGGTTTAAAATCTTCAGGCTGTGACGTGGCAGTGCACTGTGAGTGCGTTGATGACTCATCGGTGTCTCATAATTATTAATGAGACTGAGTTTTCATATCCTATGAGAAGACACTGTCTCTTAATTATTCATGACACCGCGTGGATCTTTCCAATGACAGACATGTCAAACTGTGATATCGCGCAGTAGATGAGAGAGGCAATCACGGGACGCACGCAAGTTTTTGTTTTCGTGGTGCAAAAGTCCAATTGGGTTGAATGTGTTTCCCCGCGATGCTGCCCGGGCTAGACTCTGGCTCCGGGCGGTTGGTTTTCCATCAACCACGGACACATCTAAACGTGTGTGCCGCAAACATTTTTTCTCGAGAGAGCTTCGAGAATTGGAGAATGGTGGACTTCGCCTTGTTGACAACCAATGCAGGTTGCGTCTTGCGAGTGATGCGGTACCAAGTCCCGAGGACTTTTCTATCCCATCAGAGGTGTGTGTGTGTGTGTGTGTCTAAAATGAGAAGTCATCCACCTCCACAGAGCCATCTTTATTATGGGGGTTCAGGGGGCGCGTAGATCTAGGCTATGCACGGAACGTTTTTTTTAAGCGGCAAATTAATAATTTACAAATATATGTATTTATAGTGTCTATAAACAACTATATATTTTATAATGACATTATAATTATACATGTAGCCTACATTAATATGTTCTCAATAGAATTACGATTACTGTAGGCTAATATAGCAGGGCATTCAGTTACTTTTGAAAGGACAATAATAAAGTGTCGTATTTCATAAGACTTTAACTTTGCCAGCTATAAAAAAAATCTGGCATTTCCTCACGTTTTACCACTGCTTTTAGTGACAGTCGATATGCATGGGATACTGGCGATGACAGTGATGGCCTTACCACACCCCTTCTCACAGCCATCCACGCCCATTTAAGTTGCATTTTTCAAAAAGATTGTGAGCTAGACTTGAGCTGAAAGAGGGGGGTTTCATGACCCTTTAACATGCTATATAAAAATATCTGTAGGGTATTTTGAGCTAAAACTTCACATACACACTCTGGGGACATCAGAGATTTATTTTACATCTTGTGAAAAGGGCATTTAACCACCCCTTTAAAACATACCCAACTGTTTTTACGAGTTTACTAATCCGCAAATCTCAAATTTCGAACCTGATCTACGATCCCCATACTTGACATCAGACATCCTGCAATGTGACTATCACGGATGCACACATCATGATATTGATGCTAAAACGATATATCGTGCAGCCATAAGTTGGCCTATTCCTAATTCAAGAACACAATGGTGAAATGCAGAGATCAAACTAGCTGTATTACAATTGCCAGAAATGGAAAATGAATAACGCATTTTACAGAGCCACAGAAGGGACTTTGCCAGGCTTGCTGCGGTAGTATGCGATACTATGCGTGATCATGAATTCAAAAGTGAAGAGCAAGTACACATTCAAAAGTGATTTCAATACTGCACATATTGATAGTGGCTCTCTGCATGCAAAATATTTACAATATAATTACCCAACTATATATTTGCAAGAGGATGCAAAAGAATTGAAATATATATTTTCTTCTCCTCTCATCTTTTCACCACCATGTCCCTTTAGATGCTCCGTTGAATGAGTCACATCCCAACAGATGATTATTAAACCCTGCAACTGTTGATTATGAATGAAATTGAACTCTTAATACACAGATCTCACTGACACAATGTAGTCAATTTCAACAGCAAAATCCCCAGTGTTAAATTAACCCTGAGAGTGTGAATTATATAAACTCTGAGCAGAGTGTTAAATGAACACTGAAGCAGTGTTAAAGTTAATGAGATAATTAAGTGAATAATTGAGTGATGATTGAGCATTATTGAAGACACCTGATGTTAACAAGCAGAATCTCTGAAGGAGAAAACCGGAATTTCACCATTATGGTGATCAGTGTTTGGTTTAGTTGGGCTCTTGACCCTTAAATCAATAACTTTAGATTTTGTTTGGCTGCTGTATGCGAGTTATAACAGCCAGATGAACAAATAGAAAAGGTGATCTGTTGATGTTGGTTGTGTTTTAACATAATCATTAATTGACCTGAATCGCTGAACTCATCAAGAGCATAAATTCTGAGTTAAATTTACCTTGTGGATTTTAGCAGCACTGTCATTTTAGAACATACCATTTTTAGCCTTTTCAATGAAATCCAAACGATCTAATAAAAAATAAAAATTCCAAAAAATATTTTATGTAGGCACACACAGACATCAAGAATTAGCATATAAATCTCAGCAATGGTGACAAACAGATCACCTCTGAACATAAGCTCATTATTTATTCATGCAGCAATGCATGATGGGAGCCATGAATGAGTTTTGATTGGTGGCACCCAGAATGCACTGCAACATGCTTTATAATTGTCACCATTGTTGAGATTCACAGGCTAATTATTGAATTCTGTGTGTCTTTAAAAAATTGTATGCTATAATTAATAAAGTAAACCTAACTCAGAAATTAGGCTCTATATGAGTTCAGTGATTCAGGTCAAATGATTGTGAAATAATGATTATGTTAAAACACAACCAACACCATCAGATCATCTTTTTTTCTATTTGTTCATCTGGCATTTATAACTCATGTACTGCAGCCAAACAAAATCTAAAGTTAATGAATTAAGGGTCAAGAGCCCAACTAAAGCAAACACTGATCACCATAATGGTGACTTAGAAATTCCGCTTTTCTCCTTCAGTGATTCTGCTTGTTAACATCAGGTGTCTTCAATAATGCTCAATCATCACTCAATTATTCACTTAATTATCTCATTAACTTTAACACTGCTTCAGTGTTCATTTAACACTCTGCTCAGAGTTTATATAATTCACACTTTTCAGTGTTAATTTAACACTGGGGATTTTGCTGTGAGCAGTTGCAGGGTTTACTAATATCGACTCATTCTACGGAGCCACTAAAGGGACTTGTTGGTAGAAAAAATGAGATAAAATACTGTATATATTTCAATGCTTTTGCATTCTCTAGCAATTCTATAGTTGGGTAATTATATTGTATATAATTGGCTGGCTTCAGAGAGCCACAATCAATATGCACAGTATTGAAGTCACTTTTGAATGTGTGCTCGCTCTTCACTTTTTCTTTCACTTTTGAATTCGCAATCACGCATACTACTGCAGCAAGCCTAACAAAGTCCCTTCTGGTGCTCCGTAGAATGTGTTATTCATTTTCTGTGACTTGATTTTAGTTCAGGGCTGGCAATTGTAGTGCAGCTAGTTTGATCTCTGCATTTCACCAAGTGAAGAGACAACAAGCAAAACCAACTCCTGTCTCCGGAATTGATGTGACGCAGCTTCTGAGGAGGAGTAGGACGATGTCTGAGATGAAGTTTAGTGAAGAAGTGTTAAAATACTCCACCATTCTCTTCACTCTTTGAAATCAGCTAGAAAGTTTGAAATCTTAATACACAGATCTCACTGACACAATGTAGTCAAACTTTAAAACTTTCTAACAGACCTCCACGAGTGAAGAGAATGATGGAGTATTTTAACACTTCTTCTCCAAGCATCTCAATGATCTGAGGAATTGGCAGCTCCTGTTCAGTGAATCTGTCAATTACGCTAAGAGCAATGAGAAAAACGCACAGTCCAGGACTGGATATATAAACACTTCTCATGATCTCCATTGCTAACTCCTCACCTGTGAAAATGTCAAATAAATAAGATGCTGGAATAAAACCAAGTTCCTGTGTTGTGATTTCATCTGCACTCAAAAAGAAGGATTCTTGTAGGAAAGAGGGACTGGAGACAGGAATGCATTTTGGTTTTTGTCCCGTGTTCCTGCTTCGAACCCGTCGTTCCTGCTTCGGTTTTGCTCCTTTTTCTGTATAAAAAGAAATAAAACAAATTGAATATCATTTTTCAACACTTACTTTACTCACAGTGGTTGGACAGAGATACAGCTGTTACAGTCCTACATTTCAGCTTTTTCCAGACACATTACATACCATAACAATAAATGTTTTATTCTTGTCACATCTGTAAATAGCTTAAACACTAGCTTTTGGGGAGAAAGTGTGCAAAACATTTACCCTGTCATGCAGAAAAAAAAATAAAAATACAAACCAATCTGTATAACATTATAATACAGAGATATCTCTACTGTAACTCTGTCTTGCCATGACGCTGCGTTTGAATCTCTAAAGACAGTCAGTGAGATTAGACTTTCACAATTTGTCTCAAATATTCATAATATTTTGTATAATAACATCTCACCTATTGTGTCAGGGTATGTTGAATATATTTTTGTAAGCAGCTCTTGAACTTGTCCATTAGGTTCTCTCTTCTTGTTGTTGAACACATGGTATCTCTGATCATATTTCTGAACCAGTCTCATCAGTGATTCAGTCTCATAGACGAATTCATCTATTGACATGTTATCTTCCTCTAGTTCATCTCTGCCAGTGAAGAGAATCCAGGTTTTCTTTAAGCGTTCTTCTCCTAACAGCTTCTCAATCTTCTCCACAGTTTCTCTCTCTTTTCCAGTGAATCTGTCAGCTTTGATGACCAGCAGAAACACACAGCGACCTGATTCACATCTCTGAAGAACATTTTCATTTATCATCTGCTGAATCTCCTCTTCACTGAGCTTTGTGTTGAATAATCCTGGTGTATCATAAACAGTGACCCGTCGTCCACAGACCCACCCATATTCAACAGCAACATCTTGTGTGACAGAAGTGAAACTTTCCTTTGATTCAAAAGCTTTTCTTCCCAGTATTGTGTTTCCTGATGCACTCTTCCCAGCTCCCATTTTTCCCAGTAACACCAAATTCAGACCTTCAATCCTTTCTGCCATTTTCAAGATGTGGCCTAAAGCTAAAACGTGCTGCAAGACAAAAATTAACACACATTTATCAAAAATCTCACCGACATTTCCTTCAATACATGTAGTACATGAAAATGCTTCTGTAAGGACCGGAGACTGTTTCAAATAGAGTGGCTGAAGGCATGTTGCGCTGATCTGTATTTTCTGGTGCTTCATTGCATCTGATTCCTTTATTACTATTATTATTATTATTATGACCTAAAAAGTTCGATTGTAGTTCCAACCGATTTCTGATAATGATTGAAACAATATTATTTTGGGATTCAGTTTAATTCATAGTCAGCAGTTGTATGGGATTAATATCCTGCCATGATTCAAAACTGAAAATAAAGTTCTGAAAGGTTGAAACTAAGTGTTCGAAAACTCAAAATCTTACAAAAAAAAGTTTTGCAAGATCAAAAAATAAGATTTGCAAGCTTGCAAAATGTAAAAAAAATTAAAAATATCTCTGCAAACATTATGTTGTTTTTGAGATTTCCTTCTTCAGAACTGCAACATTTTTTTTTTACGATGTTGCGCAAACAATTTTTCAGAGTTTCAAATTTGTCAGTGTTCTCCCACTGTATTAGTTTGTTTTTCAGGTTTGAAACCTTGTAAATGGTGATCTGAAAACTGGTGTGCGAATGTGTGAAAAAAAGTTTTGAAACTCTGAAAACTGAGGTTCGAAAGGGCGAAACTTATTACATTACATTACATGTGCACTCCTATTGCAGACTATTTTTTCAGAGCTGAGTTTACAACACCCACTTTGCGGAGATACGCCCACACAGTTGCGAGCTTGCGACTCACGTGATTTGTGGCAGCTTTGTCACGCAGCTCTGCTCTGAAACTCTGAAACTCAGACTGAGCGAAAATGAAGCTTCGCAACCTCGCAACTTAAAAAAAAGCCTGGTGGGAGGGCCTTCTGCTCTTGGCCAATGCTTTGCTGTCTGCTGACGTACAGTCCAATCACAAGCCCTATTTACTGGAAAAGTGGGATTGACCGACTGCTCCGCCAATGACGAAAGCGTATGGAATGAATATAGTCAGTCATATTTATTTATAGAGCACATTTAAAAAAACAGCTGTTGGCCAAAGTGCTGTATCAAAATATAGTATCAAAATGATTAACACGTGCAAGCACAATTATCAATGAACTTGATTAATGTTGCAGAAATGTTTTATTATCCACAACCAAAGGCCTTTCAACAGGGGCGGCGCCAGATAATTTTTAACGCAGGTGCTGAGGAGGTGCTAGATCATTGACAGGGGGAGCTGCGCAATTATATATATATATATATATACAGTATATAGGCTATATACATACACACACACACACACACACACACTATTATTTAAATGAGCAAAATTTATAATGAGATGCTCCAGCTCATGTGCAATGCAATCGCGCCCGCGCCTCCATGATCATATTGTCAGCTATTTGCTTCTTATTTATTATATATCCAGGCAATTGGTTGATGAAAAATTGATTAAAATTAAGATACAATTTATACAAAACGAAATTCACTTTAAAGAAAGGCTTTCTACAAAACAAAACTTAATTTAGTGGTCAAAATCATGTCTGACCCATCATATCTTCCGATATATTGCGCATCCATCTTACTCACGCTGTTCAATTTTCATAATCAGCATAAATGTGAAAAAAAATAACATTATAATATTTTAACAAAAATGAAACTAAATGCGCTTATTTAATGGCTACAACAAATATAGTGGGCCTATGCAGACTCTCTAAATATTTACATTAATATTAACAATGCTGTAGAAGTGCAGTTTGTTGATAGTAAATGTTAACTAATCTATAAGTGTTACCGATTTTTTATACACCGATTCAGAGGTCTCGTGAGTTCAGCGTTGGACAGGTCAGTTGTTTTAACTATTCATTAAAGTGAATAGTTAAAATGAGTCATTCGTTTGCGTATCGGACGTGTCATTAGTGGACGTCTAGCACGCTTGTGTGATTATCTCGGCAGTTTAGGAGTAGGACATCGCACAAGATTTGCAATTTGTACAAATAGAGACATTTTTGTGAATACAAATGTTTTCTTTTGTATTAGTGTTTCATAATTTGCGCATCCAACAAAGAAGACGTGCATGTGTGGATCAGGTGACACGCGTGCATTCATTGACGTCTTTTCTGAGTCAATCTCATTTGATTCATTTGGATTTTGAGACTTTCTTTTCGCGGGTTTTAAGCATTTCACAATCCACACACAAACAACTACAAAAGAATAGGCCTGGTGCTAATTATTAATGTGGGCACAACTACACATCTATTTGACAAATTCACAAATGTTCGTCACTACATTTAAACTAATACAATACAATGTGTGCGCAAAATCCAGAATCACATGAATGTGCAGCATTTTGTACAACTAGAGCCATATAGTTGTTAATACAAAACCTCGATTTTGTATTAATGTAGCTCAGAACTTGTGCATGCAACAAGATGTGCAATTTTTGATCAGGTGACACGCGTGCATTCATTGCTCTGTTTCTAGAATGCATGAATATATTATTCATCCCATACGCTTTCGTCATTGGCGGAGCAGTCGGTCAATCCCACCTTTCCAGTAAATAGGGCTTGTGATTGGACTGTACGTCAGCAGACAGCAAAGCATTGGCCAAGAGCAGAAGGCCCTCCCTCCAGGCTTTTTTTTAAGTTGCGAGGTTGCGAAGCTTCATTTTCGCTCAGTCTGAGTTTCAGAGTTTCAGAGCAGAACTGCGTGACAAAGCTGCCACAAATCACGTGAGTCGCAAGCTCGCAACTGTGTGGGCGTATCTCCGCAAACTGGGTGTTGTAAACTCAGCTCTGAAAAAATAGTCTGCAATAGGAGTGCACATGTAATGTAATGTAATGTTTTGCCCTTTCGAACCTCAGTTTTCAGAGTTTCAAAACTTTTTTTCACCTATTCGCACACCAGTTTTCAGATCACCATTTACAAGGTTTCAAATCTGAAAAACAAACTATACACTGGGAGAACAGTGACAAATTCGAAACTCTGAAAAAATGATTGCACAACACCGTAAAAAATAGTGTTGCACTTCTGAAGAAGGAAAACTCAAAAACAAAATTATGTTTGCAGAGATTTAATTTTTTTTACCCCTTTGCAAGCCTGCAAAAGTCTGTTTTCAGAGTTTCAAAACTTTTTTTCACACATTCGCACACCAGTTTTCAGATCACCATTTACAAGGTTTCAAACCTGGAAAACAAACTAATACAGTGGGAGAACACTGACAAATTTGAAACTCTGAAAAATTGTTTGCGCAACATCGTAAAAAAAATGTTGCAGTTCTGAAGAAGGAAATCTCAAAAACAACATAATGTTTGCAGAGATATTTTAAATTTTTTTACATTTTGCAAGCTTGCAAATCTTATTTTTCGATCTTGCAAAACTTTTTTTTGTAAGATTTTGAGTTTTCGAACACTTAGTTTCAACCTTTCAGAACTTTATTTTAGATGGAAATGGGGGGATGGGGGGGGGGGGGGGGGGGGGGTTAGAAATGAGCGAGGAGTCCATGGTTTGAATCCAAGCCAGATGTGTTTATTACATAAACCTCTGTTGAGTATAATGAACTTATACAGCCTCAGGCAACAAACTATACTAGCAACCTGGCGGGAGATGTACACACCGGACAGGCTAAACTAATGCGCAAGCGCACTTCCTCCGGTACGGTGTCTTGTAGTGTTCATACAGTACGCAAACATAATCATTCACCAGAATGATCTACATCCCCTTTCTTTAGTTTGTGCCTTCTACGGCAAACAGAATAAAAGGCTACACTGTAAAAAATATTTTAGCAATTTAGCTATTTCAACTTATTTTTTTGAGTAGAGATAACTAGATTGTCCAGACAACAAGAAATTTTAAGTTTTCTTGTTCTCAACTAGACTAAAAGTTGAATGAACAAGTCAAATTGTTATTTTAACTAAAAAAATTATGTTTAAACAACTGCACTAGATTTTCTGTTGAATTAACAAATATACTTGTTATTTTAACTTATAAATGTAAGTTGAAACAACTGCACTACATTTTCTGCAGGTTTTACTTCAATTATACTCTAATGCTTTGATATTAAACTAAACTTAATTTATCTATCTATCTTGCTGTCTGGTAGACTGTATGGTCTTAAAACCTAAACTTCAAGCTTTTAAAACCGCTTCAAAAATAAATCCTCAACTTCAACAATGTTTTTACAATATGAGCACAGATTCATTAAATTACACAAAAAAAAATTCTAGCCGCTTTAGTTTTTATTCATGGTCAAATTTAATCCATAATGGGCGGATTTGAGCGATTCGTTAAAATGAACCGCTCAAGATGATTCGCTGAATCATTTTTTTCTCTGAGAATTTTCGAGAGAAGCCAGTGGAAACCGGATGATTTTCCATGTTGGACCTTACATGTGTCTTCAGAAGAAATACACTGATACAGAGTAAGTGTGACATTTTATATTGTGAAAGTGATTGTGACGAGTTTTTAGTTCGTAATAAGCGTTTATAGTCTTAATATATTTTAATAATATAAAAATAAATCATACATTAAATTCATAAGTGCAAATGAACATTAGTAAAATAATTTTTTTCAGAATTATTCACAGCAAAAACTCCAGTGTTAAATGTACTCTCCTGGGAGTTTATATGGCTTGTTAAAGTTGGGAGTGTTAAGTGATTCATTGAGTGATGATTGACCATTATTGAAGACACCTGATGTTAACAAGCAGAATCACCAAAGGAGAAAATCTATTTTTTAAGCCACCATTATGGCGATTAGTGTTTGCTTTAGTTGGTCTCGTGAGCCTTAAACTGTTAACATTATATTTTGTTTTGGCTGTTGTACTTGAGTTATAACTGCCAGATGATCGAAGAGAAAAGATGATTTGACGGTGTTGGTTATGTTTTGACATAATCATCACTTGACTTCACTTGACATCACAAAACTCATTTAGAGCCTAATCTCTGACTTTAAATGTATAATGTTGATTACAACATCACAGTGATTCTACAGTACAAGATCTAGAAATTTCTACACAATCCAAAAGATTTCTTAAAAGTTGTTTTAATAATAAAAAAAGAAAACATTTTGTGCCTAAAAAAAACATTTTTTTTTTTTAGGCACAGACATAAAGAATCAGTGTATTAATCTCAACAATGGTGACAAACTGAATATTTAATTAGGAAAAGGATATTACTAAGACATTTCAGATCATAATTTATTCATACCGCAATGCATGATGGGAGCCATGAGTGAGTTTTGATTGGTGGCACCCAAAATACACTGCAACATGCTTTATTATTGCCACCATTGTTGAGATTCACAGGCTGATTATTGATGTTAGTGTGTCTAAATAAAATGATTTTTCAGAGTGTTTTGATCAGAAAAACTTTTAAGAAATATTTTGGACTATATTGAAAATGCTAAAAAACGTTTGCTATAGAATCACAAAAAAATTCTCAAGTGATGATTATGTCAAAATATATCCAACACCATCGGAATCACCTTTTCTCTTTGATCATCTGCCAGTTATAACTCAGAAACAACTCCCAAATAAAATCTAATGTCAACAGTTTAAGGGTCACGAGCCCAACTAAAGCAAACACTCATCACCATAATGGTGGCTTAAAATTCGATTTTCAAAAAAACACTTTAGTTGGCTGAACTTATTGGATGTAGTTTAGAAAACTTAACTTTAGTTGGCCGAACTTAGATTCAAAGTTTACTTAACTAAATTAAATCAGTTCATTGTACTTTATAATTTGTCAGGTACACTTTTCGAAATAAGTTAGTTAAACTAAAAAAAAACATGCAAAAAGATAACACAAAATAATGAGTTATGTCAACAAACATTTTTTTTACAGTGTAGACATTAACTTACAACACTATGACAGTTTCATTTTTTTATTTTTTTCTATTGTGAAACTTTACTTTTAACATACAAAACATTCCAACATTCGTATGTGAATTCAGTGCATTGAGTGGTAGCTGAAAACAATTTCACTGGAACAAAATAAAATTAAGTGCAGATCTCTTCTTTTTTTTTCCCGAACATAACAAGGCTATATGCTAAGCACTACAAGCAGAAATATTGAGTCTACTGCAGAATTGTCTTTTTTTTCTTTTCTTCTTTCTTAAATGTCTTTGGTTTGCAGCCCATAGCAACAAAATATTCATTGTTCATACTTTGGATTAGGCCTGCAGACGCGACCTAAGCGTGTCACATACAGTTTATTACCTGTTGTTACCTTCGTTGGAGACTGAACAGCAGGTCTCTGCTGCTCACTGGTGGGCCGAGGTGTTACCTGGGTCTCTCGAGGTGTGTGTGGTGCGAATGGGGGACTGTCTGGTGCAGCTGGATCGGCATACTGACGATCAAAGTCTGCAGGGTCGACCTGTCGTGGTGGTGGCTCAGCGACGGGGAGGATGTGACGACGATTTCTCCTGTAGGTCCCTCAGTCGGACTCGATGATGTAGGAGCGTGGTTCCTTGCACACTTCCTTCACGGTGCCCAAGTGGTTGTGTCCCTTGATGGTCTGCATCCTGACGACTTGTATCCTCTGCAAGCGGCTGTAGTGGGTGGCTTGATGCATCGTAATAACGCTTTTGAATGAGGCCATCCTTAAAAATATTCTTGTTTGCCGTAACCTGACCGACCCTGTCAATTTAGGACCGACCCAATTATTTATTTATTTTTCCTTTTAGTCCGACCGACTTGCCGGTTGTAAACTTGCATTAAGACCGACCGATTTTCTTTTACTCTTCAAACAACTAATACAAATGCAATAAAATGATATAAATTATATTATAGTAAGTATTGTGAACTGCGCTACGTTCTTTCTTTTAAATGAAAACCTGTGGCGTCATCTATGATGATTATGTTTACACCATTGGTTTACGCACGTCACACTATGGCCTGTGCGTTCGCTTCGCTTCATTCACTGTCAATGGTTCGCGCTTGGTGATGGCTGCGGCGTAGCTGCTTGTGAAATTTCGTCTGTATGAGCCTACATTTAGGCGCTCATTATTCGAAATTCTTAATGGTCAAATAAGGAATAGGAGAATAGGGAATCGATGTTAACGGCCTTTTCTCGGAGCGCGTCCAGCTCGTCACGATATGCCCGCCGCGAACGCGCGTCACATAGCAACTGCAGGCTCTGACAAACACGCGTAAGTATGGGAAGCCAAACACACCGAAAGTGGGACGAAACGGCGCGGTGTTACAGAGCTCGCTCTGCGCTGACATGTAATCTGCGCGGCTCGCGAGTCGCGACAGACTCGACAGCGCAGGGAGGAAGTGTTTGCTTGCGCCACCCAATGGCCACCCAATAAAACAGCACATCCCATACCGAAATGTACTAAATTGTACTAAAAATCACTAAAGTAAATCAACCATTCCATAATATGTCAGGACTACTTAATATAGTTTCTACAATGCGCCTAGCCATTTGACCTCACTGATTTCCGTTAATAATAGCAGAGGTTATGGGTCAAATTTAAACGAATGGTGCTAAATGCGCTGTTTTATTGGTCGGCGTGGCGCTGGTGAGATTAGTCATTTTAATTTATTTGTTTCCCTCTGAAAATCTACTTTCATTGAAATCTAGTGGCTTCGTTTTTTTTATTGATTCTGCCTATTTTTTTCTTCAAATAAATGCAGCTGTAATTAATGCAATAAACATGTTTGAAACAAAGATTTCAAATTGTTTGTGGTCTGTAAGGAATCTGGGTCATAAGCTCTTTAGTCAGTTTTGATTTTGGGGATAAATATTCAACAGTTATTAATCTCTGATCAACAAATTATCGAATATAGTTTGAGCCGAGTCCTTGCATAGATAAATCACCCAATGAGGGGTCGTACAGCATACACGTCTGTTCAGGGCATATATACACAATTCACACCACGAATTATGAGGAATTGTGAATATACATCCTACACAGAGGGCTATAGCTGATCTTTAAGATTACCACAGCGATTGATACCTCGTTAAGCCAGCACGTCCGCCGCGCTGTTTCGCTAGAGGTTACCAATGGCTGGTGGTCTTATTTTAGCTTAAATTTACTGACAATGTTTTGTGCACTTAACAATTATCAGATTGTAGCTAGGATCTTTATATTAAAGAGGCTTTGTTATGTGATCAACAACAAACACAGAGGCAATAAAGTATAAATGAGGTTTAATGAACTACACTACATGTAAAACAAAGATATATATAAAACGGAATGAACTTAATAAGAAAAGAAGGTAGAAACACAGGGAAAAACACAATTGCTAGCACAGTTAGGCCCTCAGAGACAGCCTAAGAATACACACTTCAGAGCGTCTAAATTTAGATGGAACAGTTTGCATTCAGACCTGGTTAGAGCGGTGCGGGAGCAAGCTCGTGGCGTCCTGGGAATAGGAGGCGGGCTTCTTTGATTCCTCCAAGCGTGGTTGTCGCGGGAGATTTAAAAGTTCTAACGCAGTTCTGTATGCGTGAAGATAGTCCTTTCGCTGGGATGCTGGAAGACTAACGAAACGCACGTGGGTATCTCGAGGACCGCACTAAGGACAGACTGGCTATACGCAAAATAAAACGAAGACAAAATAAAACAGGAACAAAATAAAACACGAGGATTACATCGGGTCACAGGATACAGGAACAGGGAACAGAGCGGAGAATGTCTCTGAGTTTGGGGTTTTAACGATAAACAGAACACGCCTTGGATAGGTGTGTCGGCCAATGATAATGGCCCATCTTGAAGAGAGCCTACGCCCCCGAGTGGGTCATTCGGAATCAATTTGCATCTTTATGACTAGAAGGACCTTAAGCTTACTTTGGAAATGGCATATATAGGTAGTTATATATATTTCACGCTATCGATATACAGCTTAATGAATAGATCAGATTTTTAGGATTACAAACATATCAAACATCGCACGTCACAGACATAATATTGCAGAATTACCTCTTAATGCACACTTTCAGGCATTTATAAGTGTCTTACATTCATGAAAACATTCGTAGGACATGTTTGCACATTTATAGTTCTGTTACAGGTATTTTAATACACCAACTCTTGTTTTAGTACCGATTTATAGATAGAAACCTAGGGTTCATAGGTATGTGTGTGTGAACATAGGTGTGTGCGTATCTTCATTTGAACATCTGGCACCCCCCCTCGCCGGGGAGGGGTGTTAGAGATAACGGTCTTCTTTGATCGTGCCTCGCGAATGAATCGGGCTGGCACGAGGAGATCTGGGGAGACTCGGTTACGCTGTAAAGGTGTCAGAAATCAATTTAAACTTCAGACTCGTTGGCGCTAGTTGATTTAGATTGGGTGAGTCATAGGTTGTGGGCATTTAGAAACCGTTCGCAGGAATGTATGCATGGCGTTCGGAATTAGTGAATCCATGATTCTCCATTCATACTCTACAGTCCCCCTTTTCGTCAGATGACGTCCCTGTGGAGACATCATCGGACGACAATCATCACAATGGCGGATGCAGGTGAATCATGAGGGTCTTGTAGCAGGTGGTTATTGGGGCTGAAGGCTTAACTCAATGAGGTTGCCGGCGGCTTCTTGCGTGTTATCCTCCTTCCGGGGGTTTCGTCGAAAGCCTCCGGACACGGCTTTGGTGAGCCTGATGGTAGCTGCTCGGTTCTCGTTGAGTCTCCTGTACAGGATGAAAGCCAAGCCCAGTGTTAGAATGTGACTAACTACCATAGAGAGGCACAGCGCCGTGTCGGCTGCGGTCCAGGCTCGGACAACAGGTGAGGTAGTCAAGAGGGGCTGTCGAGACAAAGCTTGTAGGGCAGAGTCGAGGGGAGCAATGTCGATCAGCTGTGACCCCCCTGTCTCAATTTCCAGTTCCAGTTCTGGACCGAGGGTGAAGTTATGGTCCTTGAAGAAGGAGGGGATTTCCAGTTCTGTTTCGTACTCGTGGCTCGGGAGATGATATAATGCCAGGTCATCTACGTGGAGGATGGCACCTTTAGGTACTTGAATCCACATGCTCTGGTTGAGCAGGCTGACACGGGTGGCGGTGTCATGCTGGTCATAGGTAAGAGTAGCCGTGAGTACCGGAGTGTTGACGAGCCACCGGTCACCGATGATCTCTGCTCGGGTTTCTTCCACTTGCATGCGAGGCTTGGCTTCGGCAGGGCAGCGGTTGTCGCTGGACATGGTTTGCAGCCCACAGATTCCATCAGTGTTATCTCTGAGGAAGGGTTTGCTAGGGCAGAGATAGTGAATATCTTTCGTTAATGTGCACATGTGCAGGTTTGGGGCCAGGTACAGCTGTGGATCGCTGTCGTGGTAGGCCACCACGTCTGGGGTGCGGATTTTGATGTGTGTGTTACCCTTCCAAAACCCGACATTGACAATGTCTTTGAGTCTGTAGATTCGGCTTGACTCTATGATGGGTAAGTTCAGGAGGAAGCCCATTTCTCTTTGCTCTGGGTCGACATAGAGTGGGATGGCGCTGCCGAGCGAGTAGGCCAGGTGTACTTGGAGCGGATCAGCTGGTGTGGTGATTGCGGAAGCCAGCACAGTCTGGACAAGGCTCAACGGTATGAGGTAGGGCGGGATCCTACCCATGGCTAGGCTGTCGATGGATGAGCTCACCTCCCGCAACATGTCTGACATCAGGGCGGTGACTAGCTGAGTTTGGGCAAAGTCATTTTGGAAAACAGTGAACAGCTGTTTCATGGACTTCACAGTCTGGTTCAGCAGGACACTGTGGGTGTTGAGAATGACCACAGTTCCTCTCAAGGTCCTTCCAACGGTCTGCAGGGAAGCACTCTGCACGTTGAGCTGCTCTTTTAGCTGTGGGATCTCTGTTTGAATTTCAGCCACCTGTCGTCTCACGGTGGCTAGGTTGACGGCGTTGACACTTGACATACCAATGTTGAACAGAGTTCCCACCGCAGCTGCGGCTCCCAGCAGAGCTCCAAGGAACCGTTTGGGGCGGCGGCTGTGTCCGCCTAATTCTGCTTGGGTGACGGTCATCTTTTCGAGTTGGTTCAGCATGTGCCTGACGTCGGCCTCGGCGTGGTTGAGAGAGTCCTCGGTCTATCGGGCCCCGGCCCAGCTGTACTGGGCTGTTGCACTGGGGTAGTGTGCCCGGTACACGTTGCGGGGATCGAGTCGAACGTACACCTTCTGGGTGTGGGTCCGGCAGTTGGTGATCAAGAGACCTGGTTGCTCCCTCAGCACAATGCCTGACGCCGGGCCGGTTGAGATGACGTCAGGTGGCGGTTGCCCTCGGGTCGACTGGACAAGCAGGATGGCGAACCACATCAACATCCTATTAGAGGTGAAAGGGAAGATGTGTAGAGAGAGGGGGAGAGAGAGAGAGAGAGGGACAGTGTGTCAGCGAGAGTTGTCCTTGGTTTGGCAGGACAGTCTTTTCACTCCTAGGAGGGTAAATCAGGTTAGTTTGCATTGGCCTCTCCCCGCCTTTCTCGGCCAACAGCCGAATGTCTTTTAATTTGGTTGCGGTGGACCCATTTGAGCACTGGGTCTTTCTGTCCCCGGCTCAATTGGATTCGGTACGCCACCGGAGAAAGTTTGTCAACAATTTCATGAGGTCCTGTCCAATGGGGTAGGAATTTCTTTGACAGCCGATGGGAGGCTGTGCGTGGTGGCTGCGCGAAGCTGTAATACCAGACCCTGTCACCCACGGCTAGTTCCTGGTGTGACGCTTTCCGGTCATAGTATGCTTTCTGGTCCTCGGCGCTCTTTTGAAGCTGTTGTTGGGCGAAAGCGAAGGTTGCTTTCAGGTGCCGGTGCAGCTCATCAAGGTACTGGTGAGTGGTGCAGGCTGTGATGAGACCGGAGTCTCCTGGCTGATACAGCAGGTGCAGTGGAAGTGTCATCTGTCGTCCAGTCATTAGTTCGAAGGGAGACACCTGAGTTGAGTCCTGTGGGGTTGCCCTGAGAGCCATTAACACCAGCGGGAGTTTCATGTCCCAGTCTTTCTGGTTGGCAGCCACATACTTTCTCAGCATGCTGACCACAGTCCGATTCGAACGTTCAACTTGGCCAGATGAAATCGGGTGAAAACTCACGTGTAGTTGAACTTGGACCCCCAGGAGTTTCCAGATCTGCTGCATAATCTCAGCTGTAAAGTGAGTACCTCTGTCTGAGTTGACACTCATTGGCAATCCGAATCTGGAGAAGATGTGATTCATCAGGAGGTATGCCGTGGTCTGAGCGGTGTCGTTGGGTGCTGGAAGACACTCTACCCATTTTGTGAACTGGCACACGACTGTGAGGAAGTACTTGTTGCCCTTCGTTGACCTTGGCAGAGGCCCTACCCAGTCGATTTGGAGGTTTGACCATGGGAAGGTGACCCTTCTGCGTTGCAGCGGAGCTCTGTGGTTCGGATTTGCAGGTTGGAACTGGCAGCAAATTAGACATTCTTTGACATATTCCGCTACGTGCTCTTGCATGCGGGGCCAATATGCCACCTGCTTCAGTGTCTTATAGGTGGCTCTGGTGCCGTGATGTCCAGCACATGGCGCGTCGTGGGCGTATATTAACATCACCCCCCTTAGACACTGAGGGACCACCAGCCGTGGCGTGGTGGTGTCATCAGGTGTATACCACAGAATGTCGTTAATCACACGCAGCATGTGCTTGATGTCATGCAGTCGTCTGAGGCACGGGTTGTCAGTGAGATCAGACTGTGTGAGTGGGTGGTTGGAGGGGTCAGAGAGGTGGTTTAGGAAAGTCTTTATGGACATGTCAGTGGCTTGCATGTCCGCTATGTCGTTGTTTGAGATCTGCGGGGTCAGAGTGAGAGGCTGAGAGGCGGGCAGTGCGGCAGGAAAGGTACGTTTCCTGCGGGTTAGTGCTGCCACATCAAAAGCCGGTGGTTGGGCTGGAGGTGACCATGGGTTACCGTGCAGTGCGCCAGTCTTGGCAAGGGCATCGGTTTGGTCATTCAAGTCCTTATCGAGGCCTGGTTGCTTGGAGTGGCCTTTCACCTTTTTCCAGTAGACGATCATGTCGTGTTGTCTGGTTAGGTCATCGCATGCCTGAAACAAGTGTTGGTGTTTGACAGGCTTACCGTTCGAAGTCTTAAAGCCATTTTGTTTCCACCCTGGGAGGTGGCATGTGAAACTTAGTCTGGCATAGTTCGAGTCTGTGCAGATCAGGAGTTCTTTGATGTTGTGGGTTGCTGAGATTTGCATAGTTATGAGAATGGCTGCCACCTCAGCATATTGTGATGACTGAGGCCCCAGCTTGAAGTGTTGAGGTGGGCAAGGGAAGTCATTTACCCATAACACACCCGCGCCAGCTTGGCGGATGCCCTCTTGGTTGTAGGAACATCCATCGACGTAAGCTGTGGGCATACCTTGGCACGTGTTGTCTTCGAAGTATCTGTGCCACGTCTGTGGTTGTGGTTCTTCCACATTAGCTGTCACAGGTGGTGAGTTATCAGAGCAGTTCTGGCAGGCAGCCAGGCCGTTGCCTAGCGCTGACTTGTGGTTCTGGGCATATCTTGCCTCAACATTGCGCCCTTGGAGGGCCATCAACCACGTGGCGATGCGGGAATTGGTGACCACGCCATCGCGGATGCGTTGGCTGTTGAGGAACATGACAGGCTGGTGACAAGTCTCAATGATAACTTTCTGAGCTCCAATGTAGTTGGAGAACCGTTGTATGGCCCATACAGTGCAAAGCAGCGCTTTTTCACAGTCTGAGAATTTAGTCTCTGGTGGAAGGAGTGTCTTGCTGGCATATGCTACGACTCTTTTGTCTTGATCGTGTCGTTGGTACAGGCCAGCGCTGAGACAGTGGTTGGAGAATCCGGCTTCCAAGTAGAATTCTCTTTGTGGGTCAGGGTAAGCCAGACATGGAGCTGTGCACAGGTGACGTTTCAGCTCAGTCATGGCATTGTCCTGGACGGCTGTCCAGACAAACGGGCAGTCTTTTTTCAGCAGGGCAGTCAGAGGCTTTGCAATGTCTGAATAGCTTTCGATGAACTGCCGTGAGTAGTTGCACACCCCCAGGAAACTTCGCAGTTCTGAGAGGTTGGTGGGTGGTTTGATGTTTTGAACAGCTTGAATGCGGCTGGACTGTGGTTCGATGCCCTGTGACCCGATCAGTAGTCCCACGTAGTTGACCTTGGTTCGACACCATTGTCCTTTGTGGAGGGCAATCTTGGCTCCCGCAGCTGATAATTGGTTCAAAACATAGTCTATTTCTTTCAGGTGATCGGTTACTGTTGTGCTTTTCATCAGCACGTCGTCCACATAGATGAGGTTGCCTCTCATCCTTGCATCGGGGCATGCTTTGTTCAGGAAGATGTTAAATTCGGCGGGTGAGTTAGCATAGCCGAATGGGCACCTGGTGAAAGTGAATTGTCTGTTACCGAACGTGAAAGCAAGCTTGTGCTGATCATCTGGATGCACAGGTATGGTCCAAAACCCTGAGGCCACGTCAAGTGTGGAGAAGATTGTGGCTCCCCTGATTCTGGGTATTTCTTGCTCTAGCTGGGTAATGGGCCATCTTGACAGTGGCACCTGTTGATTCAGTTTTCGGTAGTCGATGGTGGGTCGCCACTTGCCGTTTGGTTTGATTACCGGCCAGATAGGAGCAGAATAGGTGCTATTGCATGGGCGAATTACACCTTTTTCAAGCATAGAGTCAATGATTTCTTGCACCGGTTCGTGTGATGCGATGGGGATCTTGTACTGCCTGACGAAGGTGGGAGGAGCCTCAGGGGGCGTTGGAATGCGCACGGTGTGAAGGTGGGTGAGACCACAATCTAGAGAGTCTTTGGCAAATGACGCTTTGAATTTGTAAAGGACTTGTCTTAGTCTTTGTAGATCTGCATCCTCTTTGATTGCATCGGCGTCTTTTAGAATTTGCTGAACTTGGGACTCAAAACCTGGATATGGCTCCTCTGTGGGTGAATCGCCTGTTGTGTTCGCAGGCGCAGGTGCAGGAGTTGCATCAGTCTCGCAGGTAAGTTGTTTGGAAACTGTGTAGACGGCAAGGTGTTTGTCCTCCGTCAGTTCCGTTCTGCAGACTTGATCTTTGTCCATCGGCATGACAGAGGCGATGGAGATGATCTTGAAAGGTGCTGTGCGCAGTGTGTCGTCTGTGCACCCTTCGGGTATCATTGAAACTGGAATTGGCCCAATGACAGGTAAAGTAGGTTCAAAATCAGGAAAGTCATGGCTCACTAGCCATCCTAGCCGATAGGCTTTTGGAATTGTGATGTCCACTGCAATGCAGTTGTTGAAAAGGATGTAGATGGCCCGAGATGACACTTCAGTGAGGGGTGTGGCCTCTAGTGTGAGTCCAAGTTCAAGGCATTCGGGCGAAGGTTGAAAGAAACCCAGTGTGTGGTTTAGGATTTGGCCACACCGTATGTTCAATCGAACAGCGACCCCTTTGGTGTAAGCAGGTACTACAGTTGCCTGTTCGCTGATTAGGGTGCAAACCTCTGGGATGGTTTGGCCTGACAGAAGATTCAGTGTTTCCCCTACCATTGTTTTGGGGGGGCGGCCCGCCCCCCCAAAACGACCCCCCGCCCCCCCTAAAATGCTGACGAAATCCAGGCATAAAAAAGGAATTTAGTGTATAACGCGGAATTTCACGGAATTTGTAAATTTGAGGAAAAAATAGAAAGCAGTTCAGTACACTTGAAATCAAATCGCGATGTAGACTAGTGTGTGTGAATATTAAAACACAAAGACTATTTAAATACGAATCCTGCATGTTCGGTGTGAATGAATGGTGCCGCCGACGAGCAGTTTCATTTACCACACACACACACACACACTGAAGCACGTGTGACGCTTGCGCTGTTTTTTGGCCTATATGAAGACACAAATGCATGAACTTCCTCTCAGGCTCTAGATCCACTCCGAAAGTCACATAGACAGTAGGAAAGTCACTTCGTGATCATTTCACCGCTTCATTTGAGAAAAACTATCATCATGACATAAACGCACAGAAACTCAAAAGGTAAACGGCAACCCGTCAAAATAAAAGTTCGGTTTAACTTGACAGAAATATATTACTGTTGTACATTAGAATTTAGATATGTCCCCAATGTAATAATACACTAACACTAATCCAAATAAATTATCATCAAAACTGACATTTTTAAGGAATAATCCATGTTTTAATTTTAACAGTGAAGCTGATTGTGCAGCAAGTTATTTGACAAAAAGTTTATTTAATTTCATATGATTAAAATTTATGATAAATGATACAATTTGTGTTTTATGTCTTCATTTTATTACCAGAAAAAACACAACACAGAATTAGTGTGACATTTTTTTCCATATATTTTAAAAAAAAGTATTGTTTAATGATTCATAATACATTATTTCAATTAATTAGACATGCTTTTTGATTGCAAAAAAAAAATTACACCACGTATCCGTAACACGCCCGCTCCGCAACACTAGCAGAACCCCCCCCCCCCCCCCCCCCCCCCCCCCCCCCCTGAAAAAAATCCTAGGGGAAACACTGAGATTGTCAGTGTGTTTTGGAACAACAGCTGTTTGTAAAGTCAGTGGGGCCCACAGTACCTCGTTAATAAATTCTACATGAGCCTGGAGGCGAATCAGAATGTCTGCTCCAATGTAGACATCGTAGGGCAGGTCCGTAATGATCAAGAAGTAATGAGTTAGGCACCGATGGTTCCAGTTCAAGTTCAAAGCACAGATACCTTTTGCAGTCACCAGGTTTGAGGGGCATGAGTTCAAAGGGAAACGTGTGCGTTTGCTGGCAGAAGGAAGGTCTGGCGTGACTTTACTTAGATCGTTGAAAAGTGACAGGCTGACAGCGGAATTGTCGGCCCATAGAGCGAGAACAATGTCTGTGGTGGTTATACCATTCAGCTGTAGTTCGGTGTTGACCTTGGGGCAGAAGGACTCAGAGTCTTTGGTGAGTTGAAAAGTGCAGAGTAACGAACTTGAATCTCGGTCAGGTGCTGAGTCTGTGTCTCCCTGGCTGGCGGCGAAAGTTCCCGTGACCTCTGTGACCTGACAGTCTGGCTCAGTTGACCTGGGTGGCTGACAGGGGAGGGGTTCTCGCACTTGAGCCCAGATTTTCAGTTGTCTGAAATCCAGCAGGGGCTCGAAGCGATCTAGTAGATCTTTGCCGATGAGGAGGGGGTACGTGTCCATTGGTGAAATGTACACAGGGTGTAATAAACCCATGGGACCAAGTGTTAAGTGAATGGGAGCTATTCGTTCAAGCCGAATGTCAGTTTGGCTGTAAGATCGCACATTCAGCTCACAATTCTGAGATTTTAGAGTTCTGTTCTGTCTGTTAGCTTCAAAACTGAGTCTTTCAAAGAGTTCGGCTGATATCAAAGTGAGGTCCGATCCGGTGTCGACCAGAGCTTCGAGCTTCACCACATTTTCCACTGTGATAGAAAGATAAAGTTTGCGTGCTAGTCCTTTTTCGACCAGGTTCCCCAGGAGTTTTAGTGTCGGGGCTTGTGTGGTGATAGACAAACAGTTAGGGTCGGTATCTTGGGCTTCGTTGCGGAGACACACAACCAAAACCGCACTTTCTGGTATCTCAGGGGTTTGCTCACTGGTGTGATGGGTTTGGTTGTCCGCATCTGGATGTGCGGTTGACAATAGCAGCGAGTGGGTGTCACTGTCCCTTGGTGTTGTGACAGCTGGTTCTGTGGTCTGTGTCAGGAGAGCAGTGTTCGTGGTGCTTGGTTCAGTAGGAGGGCTATCAGGAAGGGTGTTACTCCTTACCCTTAGTCACGAGGAGTCTGGCTTGTCCCCTTTGTCGGTTTTTTTGTGAAGAAGCCCTTGTAGAATCTTCAGGATCTCTGCGGTCTCTGACGTGGACTCACTGTTTTCTTTTGCAGCAGGTTCGGATTTGGACTTGGACCTGCGTGAGGCCTGCCGAGAGGGAGTTCGGTGCGGGCTGTCTGGACTCGGCGTTCTTGTCGCTGGAGTTCGGCTCTGTCTGGGCCGTCGGCTGGTTTCCCACGTAGCCCCCCCCCCTTTTGATTGTGGGGGGGCCGTGGGGTGCCGTATGATCTTTCAGAGCGCCCGCTCTGGTGCTTAGGACGAGCACCCTCGCGGTTGCGTTGCCCTCTGCTGGCTTGAAACGGTCTTGACTCGTTATTAGAAAGTCTGTTAGTGTGGTGTTGTTGGGTGCCCTCTAGTGCCAGCTCTGAGTGCTGATCAGTGATAGGGCAAATAGAGGGAGTTTTGACAGTCGCTTTGTGGGCTAAATCTCGCAGTTGCTGGGTACTCATTGTGCGAGGGCAGGCCAGGACTCCTAAGTGATGGCTCACTGTGGGATGCAGGTTTCGGAGAAACAAAGTTCGGAAGTTAAAGTCCTCCTCCATCCCGGGATCATTCCTTGCCCCAAAGTAGGCCTGTCTGATGCGAGTGTAAAAGGCCTGCGGAGTTTCTAAACGTGCCTGCTTGAGGCTCATCGCGGTGATGAGTCCTTGATCAGTGTCTGGATCAGAGAATTCCCTGATGAATGCCTGTCGCAGTTGCTGATAGTCCGCCTTAACTGAATCTGGTTGGCGATCCAGAAAACTGCGTACGTCCCGACTAGACGTAATTCGAAGCAGGTATAATCTGTCCCACGGGGTGACGTGGGGAACAGTGTATAAGTGGAAGTCAATGTCTTTCAAGTAGGCATGCACATCATGGCCTCCGGCAGGGTTTGGGGTGAAGGTAGGAATGTTCCGGGCCAACTTGTCAAGTTCCTTAAAGGCCATGCCGTGATAAGTGGCAAGGGCTTTCTGGGGCGCCCCTCCTTTTCCTGAGGGCGAGGGCTCTTGTAGACTGTCCGTCGATATCTGGGACGGTGGCCGTTCGCTTCCCTTCACAGTTCTGTGTTCTTGGCTGAAGTGTGCAGACTGACCGGTCAGAGAAAACTTGGGAGTGTGTGTCTCTCTTTCCGGGTCACTTTGAAGTTTATAGGAGTGTTTTAACTCACGGTGGACAGCGTCGAGCTCATCTTTATAAAGTTCTTTTTGCTGGATAAGTTCATTTATTTCAGCTCTGGCCGCCTTCAAGTGTTTCTCACAGGCTTTGGCTTTGGCGTCTCTTTCTTTTAGTTCATTGTTTGCTCTCTCAAGGAGAGCTTCACCTTGTTGCAGTTTTTCGGTGAGTGTCTCTCTGGCTTTTCTTTCTTTTAGTTCCTTTTGGTCGGTGTCTAGACGAAGGTTTTCCAGAGCAGTTTGAAGTTCTTCTACTTCCTTTCGTGGCTCTGAGTCCGTTTCCTCCTCGTCCTGCTCCTCGTTCTCGAGTAGTAGCTGGTCTAGCCGACTTTGGGTCTTTGCTTGGTCGCGCCAGGCCTCCTCCGCTTGGAGCCGCAGAGTTGCCGTCTCCTGTTCCAGGTTGATGGCGTGTCTTTCGTGGAGGCGGGCTTGTGCGACGAGCGTATGGGCCAGGTTTCCCATGATTCGGGCCCATTCTTTGTGGTTGTAGCTCTGAGTTGGGTCATGCCTCATCAGCAAGTCCAGGTCGGTGTCCAGCTGCGCCTGATCCCGGGGCTCGGAGTCGCCGGTATCCCTGGGCAGGACGGTGGCTGTCATGGCATTCAGCCATGTCTCGAGACTGTCCCAGTGGGCTGCTGGGCTGGGAGACCGGGACATACTGGCTCACTGCGGGCGAGAGGAGCACAACACACACACGCACACACAGACCAAATGCAAATTTGTTCTACAATTTATGCGCTTATACCCTTAATACGGGCAATGCCGTTTACGGTACTTTGACTAACTGTTGCAGACAGTTAGGTAGGGACAAATTGTTTAGGTCAGCGCAGGGCCTAAATAAAGATTTGACAGGGCCGGAGCCTAGTAGGTCACTGTTGGTGCTACCGGCTCGGCTGTCAGTCTGTTATTCAGCTCTCCTTGGGTGTCTCTGTAGGCTTCGTCTCTGGGTGACCTGGTAGGCACAGTTCACACAAGGCAGAGAGAACTAACAGAAGAATAGTAAGAAAAAAAACTTAGAGGGAGATTAGACAATAGGAATTAATGGGTCTGTTAAAACAGAGTAAACAGTAGCACAGAAAGAGTTACGGGAATTAAGAGGGCTTGAGCCAACTATGTGTGGTTTTCTTTAGAAACGGGGTGGACAGTCTTACATGTCACGGGAGAATATCTAATATTCTGGTGGCTTATACTACGTGGATGACCTTTCTTTATCTTAATTTAGCTTGCTTGGGGTGACCTGAAATCACACTAGCTGGAGCCAGTGTCGGGGACAATCTTTCCGTCGCTCCAAGCACTTAACCGGGGTGTCCACGGCCTCAACTGTGCGTCAACCACGGTGCGCCCTCTCAAACAACCTAGACTTTAACACAGCCGGCACTCCCGGGGAGGTCACCTGCTTACGACACTGCAAAGAGGACTTTTCCTCAGAACCCTCTTTCGAGCGGTCCCGCTTTGAGTACTGGGTCCGAAATTGCCTTGTGTCTTATTGCGTGGTGGGTCTCCCCCTTTTGGGAGCGCCAGATTGCTGATGTCTTATTGCGTGCTGCACCAATGGAGAGCCAGGAAGTTCCGTGACTCACCCACAGCAAGCGTTGGTTACGCCGGCCAGACAGCCCCGCTCACTGGAAACCAACCAGGAATGACGGTCAGATCACACCAGCGCAAGGGAGTTCTACCTGTGGATACCAAATGTGATAGAGAAAAGTGAGTCTAAAATTACTTAAAGCTTACTTTGTCTAAACCAAATGGAGTATCTGTGTGTGTAGGAAATACAAAACCTTGTTGCCTAATGCGCGTGAAGAAAACAGAGGGGGATTTGTGACACTGTTGTCAGTTATCAGAATAACCTATGGAGAAGGGTTAGTGAGTAAGGCAGGATAAACACAGGAGTAAGTACGCTATAGTGGCGGGTTTGAGCCACAAGAGGGGGTACTTTCCAGCGGTTAGCCTGGTAGAAAACAACTTAATTGAAATTGCAAGTCAACTGGTGTAAATTCAATTCAACTAAGCGTGTACGGAGATGTTAAATAACACCTAAAATAGCACGGGTGCAGTCGTGATAGAAATATCACTAAGAGACGGCAGGGGAGAATAAAAAAAAATTGAGAAGAAACACACAAAAAATTTTTTTTTTTTTTTTTAGAAAAGACAATTAATAAAAGTTATCAACCTATTACAACAAATTATCAAACTCATTAATTTATCGAGAAAGAGAAAAGGTAAGAATATTTAATAAGACATTGATTTATCTGAGGGACAATCAATAAACTTATCTGGACAGAAAACGAAATCGAGTAGAATTATTCGTAACCTAATTCATGGAGTGAAGTGAGAATTTAATTCAGTTTTACCTTCTAAGTTTTTCTTTAGACCAAATCTGAATGAGACTATGACAATTAACGGATGGGATTACTTCTAATGCTAATCACGATCGCTGTAAGGTATCAATGACGGCTTTAGAACAAACCCAACTGAAAATAGACTGAAATTTCAAACAGAATGCAAGAATCACAAGGAGCTGACTCAGCGTTGGAGGCCCTGAAGGGGGCGTCTTTTCCGTGAGTCACTTCCCGTGAGGAATTAGAAATGACTTAGAAAAGAAAATTCAGGAAAGAGTGACCTTATGTGAGAGCGTCCATACGGTGGCGCTATTGCGCTCACGTTGATGAAGAGGGTGTGGCGGTGATTTGAGACCGAGGCGCAAGGCTGCGCTCTAGTGTTCAGCAACAGAATCACAACCACACTGCTTCAATTGTACCTTTGTGGGGCGCGCCAAATCTTAACTGCACACAATTTAGATTCAGGCGGATTTTACGGTGCTATGTTTCACGGGTTCACGAGGCAGAATTATTTCACTGCATTTACGTGTAACTGGACCTACAGGAATTTACGTCTGTGGTTTAACTCCCAATACATTTATCATTTAGCACTTTAATAATTGAAATGTTCTGGTTTAACATTTGGTTAGCTAAATCAAGGTCGAAACCAGGAGTTTAATTCGTTTAATCTAACGATTAGAAAATCAGGCCTTGTTAGGTTGAATTACAGGAGCATCGCTGTAATTCAGATCCTCTTCGACTCTGCTCAAAAGATTCTCGTTTTGCAAGCAGGCGGTTCCAAAAGCACATATATTAACATGTAAACGTCTTTACAGAGGTAATATCTCTTTTGTTATGAACTACAGTTTACTTTCAACATTTCGACAGTGACTATCAGTGTTATGAACTGCAATTTATTTTAGCAATTACAATGACTAAAACGTTTAGACGAATTTAGCAGTTTGTAATGTGCTCGGCTGAAACTTGACTTTCAGCTTCCAACATGCGCGGCGCGCTCGCATTTCTTAATCCAAAACACAACAAGGTATACCAAATTGACACATTAATTGCTCACACAACAAAGCTTAAAATATTGCCTTTTAATTCTCCACCAAATAAATATGTAAGGAATCTGGGTCATAAGCTCTTTAGTCAGTTTTGATTTTGGGGATAAATATTCAACAGTTATTAATCTCTGATCAACAAATTATCGAATATAGTTTGAGCCGAGTCCTTGCATAGATAAATCACCCAATGAGGGGTCGTACAGCATACACGTCTGTTCAGGGCATATATACACAATTCACACCACGAATTATGAGGAATTGTGAATATACATCCTACACAGAGGGCTATAGCTGATCTTTAAGATTACCACAGCGATTGATACCTCGTTAAGCCAGCACGTCCGCCACGCTGTTTCACTAGAGGTTACCAATGGCTGGTGGTCTTATTTTAGCTTAAATTTACTGACAATGTTTTGTGCACTTAACAATTATCAGATTGTAGCTAGGATCTTTATATTAAAGAGGCTTTGTTATGTGATCAACAACAAACACAGAGGCAATAAAGTATAAATGAGGTTTAATGAACTACACTACATGTAAAACAAAGATATATATAAAACGGAATGAACTTAAACAATAAGAAAAGAAGGTAGAAACACACGGGAAAAACACAATTGCTAGCACAGTTAGGCCCTCAGAGACAGCCTAAGAATACACACTTCAGAGCGTCTAAATTTAGATGGAACAGTTTGCATTCAGACCTGGTTAGAGCGGTGCGGGAGCAAGCTCGTGGCGTCCTGGGAATAGGAGGCGGGCTTCTTTGATTCCTCCAAGCGTGGTTGTCGCGGGAGATTTAAAAGTTCTAACGCAGTTCTGTATGCGTGAAGATAGTCCTTTCGCTGGGATGCTGGAAGACTAACGAAACGCACGTGGGTATCTCGAGGACCGCACTAAGGACAGACTGGCTATACGCAAAATAAAACGAAGACAAAATAAAACAGGAACAAAATAAAACACGAGGATTACATCGGGTCACAGGATACAGGAACAGGGAACAGAGCGGAGAATGTCTCTGAGTTTGGGGTTTTAACGATAAACAGAACACGCCTTGGATAGGTGTGTGGGCCAATGATAATGGCCCATCTTGAAGAGAGCCTACGCCCCCGAGTGGGTCATTCGGAATCAATTTGCATCTTTATGACTAGAAGGACCTTAAGCTTACTTTGGAAATGGCATATATAGGTAGTTATATATATTTCACGCTATCGATATACAGCTTAATGAATAGATCAGATTTTTAGGATTACAAACATATCAAACATCGCACGTCACAGACATAATATTGCAGAATTACCTCTTAATGCACACTTTCAGGCATTTATAAGTGTCTTACATTCATGAAAACATTCGTAGGACATGTTTGCACATTTATAGTTCTGTTACAGGTATTTTAATACACCAACTCTTGTTTTAGTACCGATTTATAGATAGAAACCTAGGGTTCATAGGTATGTGTGTGTGAACATAGGTGTGTGCGTATCTTCATTTGAACATCTGGCACCCCCCCCTCGCCGGGGAGGGGTGTTAGAGATAACGGTCTTCTTTGATCGTGCCTCGCGAATAAATCGGGCTGGCACGAGGAGATCTGGGGAGACTCGGTTACGCTGTAAAGGTGTCAGAAATCAATTTAAACTTCAGACTCGTTGGCGCTAGTTGATTTAGATTGGGTGAGTCATAGGTTGTGGGCATTTAGAAACCGTTCGCAGGAATGTGTGCATGGCGTTCGGAATTAGTGAATCCATGATTCTCCATTCATACTCTACAGTCTATATAACCTGTATCAGAATGAGGTTCGCAATGGTGCGCCCGAAGGCATGGGTTGAAGACCCAGTCAATGACGTCACGATATGCAAATTTGTTTAAATTCATACCGACGTAATCACCATGACCAAAATTTTCCTTTTTTTTTTTACATTGAATCTTGAAAAAAAATATATAGACCTACCTACCGACCCTTTCTGTTACTGCAAACCAAAATATTTTTAAGGATGGCCTGAGTCTTTTATTTTTAGGCACTGGTGCTGACAGGAAGAGTTGAGCGTGTCTGCCGTGACATCAGAAGTTCTGCAGGCGAGCTCAATGCTTGGTCGCAGGGAATGTTCCTGCACAGCAAAATCCCCAGTGTTAAATCAACACTGCTCAGAGCACATATGGTCCCACTTTACAGAGTGTTAAAGTAACACTGAAGCAGTGATAAAGTTAATGAGATAATGAAGTGATTAATTGAGTGATGATTGAGCATTGGTGATGAACACCTGCTGTTAACAAGCAGAATTGCTGAAGGAAAGAGAAACACAAGAACTAGCATATCAAGAATCAGCATATGAATCTCAACACTGGTGACATGCTTCATGCTACAATGCATACTGGGAGCCACGAGTTTTAAACTATGGTGCCTCCCAGAATGCAGTGTGGCATAAAGCATGTCACCATTGTTGAGATTCATATGTGGATTATTGATGTCTGTGTGTTGTGTGCAAAGATAACTTTCCAAATATAAAAAAAATCAGTTTGATGTCTGATTTGCATAAAGAAATTAATGTTGTTAAAAAAAAATCTATTAATAACAAATAACCACTTTCGGTAATTTTTTGTTCTTTATTATGTTGTAAATTATAGGCCTATCACCAGACCACCTTTGTTTCTGGCTGTCTTTGCAACAAATTCTGTGTTTTGGTAAACACTGTTACTAAGACCATAAATTCACATAAGAAGTCAAGAGTCAAATTGCCCAACTAAAGGCAACACTGTTCACCATAATGGTGTATTTTTAATGGTGATTTTAAAACATCAACATCTAAACCTCTGTTAATTCTCAATAAGAACTTCTGTAGATGTCTGACAGAAATAAAGTCAGTCTGGTTAGTAATAAGTGAAGCTGTTAATGCTGTTTGGGGAGTTGTTTAATCCTTCTCTGCTGAGATGTTCAGAGATTTAATCTCTTCTTTGTATCTTCAGTTGATTTAATCTAAGGCTGTGACTAAAAGTCAGTTGTAGTTCTTGTGTTTTTCTTTCCTTCAGTGATTCTGCTTGTTAACAGCAGGTGTTCATCACTAATGCTCAATCATCACTGAATTAATCACTTCATTATCTCATTAACTTTATCACTGCTTCAGTGTTAATTTACATCTATTTTACATCTATTCATCTAATTTACATTACATTCTGTAGAGTGTGACCATATGTGCTCTGAGCAGTGTTGATTTAACACTGGGGATTTTGCTGTGTAGACTAGGGCTGGGCGATATATCGCACGATATTGTTATGCGCATCTAATCAGTAAAGCCGGTTCCTTGATTAGTAGTAAATCACCTTCACCTGCTTTCAGATGGAGCGGCATTTACTACAAAGAGCCGTAGTTAACTGACAAGCTGAGCCAAATCGCACTAATATCGCGGACGTATCGCCAGCGATATTTAATGCGATATGGCTCAGCTTGTCAGTTAACTACGGCTCTTTACACAGCAAAAACTCCAGTGTTAAATGAACACACCTGGGAGTGTATATGAGTCCACACTCAAGAGTGTTAAAGTTAATGAGATATTTAAGTGATTAATTGAGTGATGATTGAGCATTATTGAAGACACCTAAAGCAGAATCACTGAAGGAGAAAACCGGAATTTCAGGTCACCATTATGGAGATGAGTGTTTGCTTTAGTTGGGCTCTTGACCCTTATATTCATAACTTTAGATTTTGTTCGGCTGTTGTATCCGAGTTATACCTGCAAGATGAACAAAGAAAAACAATGATCTAATGGTATTGATTATATTATGACATTCATCATTTGAGCTAATTGTTTGTGATTTATGCTGTTGGTTACAGCATAACTGAGATTCTGCATAAATATCCAGAATTTGTGATATAATATAAAGGATTTCTTAAGAGTAGTAAAAAAAATCAAAAAAAATCTTTGTTTTAGGCACACACAGATATCAAGATTCAGTCAATGCATCTCAACAATGGTGATGAGCAGAATATTAAATTAGGAAAAGTAAATTCATAGACAATTCAGATCATAATTTATTCATACCGCAATGCATGATGGGAGCCATTAATGAGTTGTGATTGGTCGCAACAAGGATTATTATTGTCACCACGGTTGAGATTCACAGGCTGATTATTGATGTCTGTGTTTCTAAATAGACGCATTTGAAAGTGATTTGATCAGAACAATTTTTTTTAATGGTTTGGATTATAAGAAACATACAATTATCATGTGCTGTTGGACCACTAAACTGTTGCTATCATATTTAACAAGATCATCTGAATGAGTTTCATTTTTCAGATCACAGCATGATTATGTCAAAACATAACAACACTATCAGATCACACTTGTCTTTGTTCATTTGACTGTAATAAATCAATAACAGCAGACAAACAAAATTTAAACTTAAAGTATAAGGATCAAGAGGCCAACTAAAGCAAACACTGATCGCCATAACGGTGGCTTACAATTTTAGATTTTCTCCTTCAGTGATTCTGCTTGTTATCATCAGGTGTCTTCAATAATGCTCAATCATCACTAAATTAATCACTTAATTATCTCATTAACTTTAACACTCTTGAGTGTTAATTTAACACTCATATCTGCATCATATCTTCCATCTGAAAGCAGGTGAAGGCGATTTGCTACTAATCAAAGAACCGGCTTTACTGAAGAGACGCGCATAACAATATCGTGCGATATATCGCCCAGCCCTAGTGTAGACTTTAAAAAGGCATTCGATATCGTGTGGAGAGCTGGAATGTGGAATATGATGAGGAGATTAGGATTCCCAGAAAAAAGTTGTCAGATATTAAATTCACCTCTCATTAAGAAACCGCAATTAGATCCAAATAATCTAGCAAATTACAGACCTATTTCAAATCTTCCATTTATGTCTAAAATACTAGAAAAAGTCGTATCCGCTCAATTGTGCTCTTTCTTGCAAGAAAATGATATCTATGAAAAATTTCAGTCAGGATTCAGACCGCAACATAGCACAGAAACTGCACTCGTTAAAGTTACAAATTATTTATTTTTAGCTTCTGACCAAGGCTGTATCTCAATACTAGTTCTACTCGATCTTAGCGCTGCGTTCGACACTATAGATCATAAAATACTCTTGGATCGACTACAAAACTTCACTGGTGTCCAGGGACAGGCATTAAGCTGGTTTAGATCGTACTTATCAGACCGTTACCATTTTGTCTGTTTAAATGGGGAAAAATCTAAGATAACGTCAGTAGACTATGGAGTGCCGCAAGGATCGGTGTTAGGCCCTCTACTATTCTCAATATATATGCTGCCACTTGGTAATATTATAAGAAAACATGGAATTAATTTCCACTGTTATGCTGATGACACCCAATTATATATTTCATCACGACCAGATGAAAGCACTAACTTATCTAAATTGACAGAGTGTGTTAAAGATATAAAATACTGGATGACGTGTAATTTCCTAAACTCAGATAAAACGGAGGTATTAATTATTGGTCCAAAAAACTACCCACAAAACCAATTTAGAAAGATGTCCTGTTACTTTATCCACTACAGTTCTTTGGAAAATCATATTTCATATGTTACAAGAACTGCCTTTTTCCACCTTAGAAACATTGCTAAGCTACGTAACATGCTATCTGTTTCTGATGCAGAAAAGTTAGTTCATGCATTCATGACCTCGAGACTAGATTACTGTAATGCTTTATTAGCTGGTTGTCCTGCATCCTCAATAAATAAGCTACAGTTAGTGCAAAATGCAGCTGCTAGAGTTCTTACTAGATCAAGAAAATATGATCATATAACACCAATTTTATCATCTCTACACTGGTCACCTATTAAGTTCCGTATTAATTATAAGTAGGGCTGGGCGATATATCGTATCACATTGTTATGCGCATCTCGTCAGTAAAGCCGGTTCATTGATTAGTAGTAAATCGCCTTCACCTGCTTTCAGATGGAGCGGCATTTACTACAAAGAGCCGTAGTTACCTGACAAGCTGAGCCATATCGCATTAATATCGCGGACGTATCGCCAGCGATAATCAATGCGATATGGCTCAGCTTGTCAGTTAACTACGGCTCTTTGTACACAGCAAAAACTCCAGTGTTAAATGAACACTCCTGGGAGTGTATATGAGTCCACACTCAAGAGTGTTAAAGTTAATGAGATAATTAAGTGATTAATTGAGTGATGATTGAGCATTATTGAAGACACCTAAAGCAGAATCACTGAAGGAGAAAAGATAAAATTGTAAGCCACCGTTATGGCGATCATTGTTTGCTTTAGTTGGGCTCTTGACCCTTATAATATTAACTTTAGATTTTGTTTGGCTGTTGTATCTGAATTATAACTGCAAGATGAATAAAGAAAAAAAGTGATCTAAAGGTGTTGGTCATATTATGACAATCATCATTTGAACTTTAGGTTTGTGATTTATGCTGTTGGTTACAGCATAACTGTGATTCTGCATAAATATCCAGAATTTTAGATATATTATAAAGGATTTCTTAAAAGTTGTTTTATATTTTATTTTTTTAGCCACACACAGACGTCAAGATTCAGTCAATGCATCTCAACAATGGTGACGAGCAGAATATTCAATTAGGAAAAGTAAATTACATAGACAATTCAGATCATAATTTATTCATACCGCAATGCATGATGGGAGCCATTAATGAGTTGTGATTGGTGGCAGCCACTGCAACATGCATTATTATTGTCACCATTGTTGAGATTCACAGGCTGATTATTGATGTCTGTGTTTCTAAATAAATTCACTTGAAAGTGGTTTGATCAGAACAATGTTTATTAAATATTTTGGATTATAAGAAAAATACTGATAATCATATGCTGTAGAATCACAAAGCTGTTGTTAACAAGTTAAACCAAACTATCTCAATAAGTTTCATTTTTCAGATCACAGCATGATTATGCCAAACATAACCAACACTATCAGATCACACTTTTCTTTGTTCATTTGACTGTTATAAATCAATAACAGCAGACAAACAAAATTTGAATTGAAAGTATAAGGGTCAAGAGTCCAACTAAAGCAAACACTGATCGCCATAACGGTGGCTTACAATTTGTGATTTTCTCCTTCAGTGATTCTGCTTGTTAACATCAGGTGTCTTCAATAATGCTCAATCATCACTAAATTAATCACTTAATTATCTCATTAACTTTAACACTCTTGAGTGTTAATTTAACACTCATATATGCATCATATCTTCCATCTGAAAGCAGGTGAAGGTGATTTACTACTAATCAAGGAACCGGCTTAGCTGACGAGATGCGCATAACAATGTCATGCGATATATCGCCCAGCCCTAATTATAAGGTATTACTAATGACCTATAAAGCCCTAAATGGTTTAGCTCCTGTGTATTTAATGGACCTTCTATCGCCCTACAATCCATCGCGTTCTTTAAGATCACTAAATTCGAGGCTTCTGGTCATTCCTAGGATATCTAAGTCCACTAAAGGAGGGAGGGCGTTCTCACATTTAGCTCCTAAACTCTGGAATAGCCTTCCTGATATTGTTCGAGTCTCAGACTCGCTGTCCCAGTTCAAAACTAGATTAAAGACGCATCTCTTTAGCCAAGCATTCACATAATGCTTACCTTTTATACTACTGTTGAATCAGATCGAATGCATTAATATTATGAACAGCAGCTATGCTAATTATTTCCCATCTGCACAGCAAAATTCCCAGTGTTAAATTAACACTCTCGGTGTTCATATAGGTCCAACTACAGGGTGTTAAAAATGAACACTGAAGCAGTGTTGAAGTTAATGAGATAATTAAGTGATTAATTAAGTGATGATTGGCCATTAGAGGTGACACCCGATGTTAATAAGCAGAATCATTTAAGGAAAGAGAAACAAGAAGAACGAAAAAAAGAGAAACACAAGAACTACTGACTTCGAGCCTTTTCACATTATTGCACTTATTATTACCAGTGTGACTTTATTTCTGTCATACAAAAGTTATTGAGATTCAACGGAAGTTTAGACGGCAATGTTTTATGGAATTTTTCATTTCAAGCCACCATTATGGTGGTCAGTGTTTGCTTTAGTTAGGCTCTTGACCCTTTTCATTTTTTATTGTTAGTTTTTCTCTGGCTGCTCCAACATTGTGTTTATAAAGCACATTTGATATTGTACGAGAGAACATGCCAACAGTATGTTGTGATGATGACATTATCATCACGTAGTGACCTGATTCACTGATGTCATTCAGAGTCTACATCTTTGACTATATGATTGATGTTGTGTTTTAGTATGGGTGATTGTAGCCCTTAGATTCTACAGTTTGAGACCCAACAGCAATTATAACAATTTTGAAACTTTTTTGTGCACTGGAGCTCTTGTGTTTAGACACACAAACATCAAGAATCAGCATATGAATCACAACAATGGTGACAATAAACAAACTAGTGACACACAGATCAACTCTGAACATCACAAAACAAGCTATTAAAGTCATAACAAAACAATGGCAAAATAAAAACAAACAGGAAAAACAATGAAAATTACAGGACAATTCAGCTGTATAATTTATTCATACTGCAATGCATGATGGGAGCCATGGATGCATTTCGATTGGTGGCTCCCATCATGCACTGCAACATGAATATTTTATGTGATTGTCACCATTGTTGAGATTCATATGTATATTCTTGATATCTATGTGGTATTTTAAAACCTAAAGATTATTAAAGCACTGCTGGAATTAGTTACTTTAATGAATATGAATAGAAGCTTTGTATAATCAGTTTATAATGCTGGTTGAGTAAATCAGGACACTACAGGATGGTAATCTCATCATTTAAACATAACCATCATGACCTGGGCTGTGTTTCCCAAAAGCATTTTAAACCTAACTTGATCGTAGAACAATTGCAACAAAATGTCTGTACAATCAAATTAGGCTTACGATGCTTTCGGAAACACAGCCCATGTCATGGTTTCTCCTGCAATAACACATGTGCTTTATAAACACAGAGATGGAGCAACCAGAGAAAAACTAATGTTAAAAAGCAAAGGGTCAAGAGCCCAACTAAAGCAAACACTGATCGCCATAATGGTGACATGAAATGAAACATTCCATAAAACATTACCATCTAAACTTCTGTTCAATATAATTAAGAATGTGTGTAGATTTATGACAGAAATACACTGGTAATAATAAGTACAATAATGTGTAATGGCTCGAAGTCAGTAGTTCTTGTTGTTTCTCTTTCCTTCAATGATTCTTCTTATTAACATTAGCTATCACCACTAATCATCACTTAATTATCTCATTAACTTCAACACTGCTTCAGTGTTCATTTTTAACACCCTGTAGTTGGACCTATATGAACACCGAGAGTGTTAATTTAACACTGGGAATTTTGCTGTGTGCTTTTCTGCTGTTATCTCGGGACGCTAGTCCCGAGGTAAATAGCGTTCGTCAGTTCCAGTTTGTATCCAGCCTCTCACGGAGACTTCAGATGCTCCAACACCTGCGATGAGATGACTAAACGCCTGTGAAGAGACGACTCAACGCCGGCGATATGTTATGCCCTAAATTAATACATGACATGATTAACTAACTGTATTTTTTTCTATGTACATTTCTGAAATTCACTTTCTGTAAAGCTGCTTTGAAACAATATGTATTGTGAAAAGCGCTATACAAATAAACTTGAATTGAATTGAATATTAGAGAGCCTATATAAAAAGGTATTCAGCACCATAAGAATAGGTGCTGATGTGACTGAATGGTTCGAAACAATAGTGGGAGTACTACAAGGCTGCATGGTGTCGCCACTTCTTGGATGATCATGGCAAGTGTGCTGGAAGAGGCGAAGGAAGAAGCAGTCATGAATGGACGAATCATCAACAACATCAGATTCGCGGATGACATTGCAGCTTTGGCAGAAAACCAGGATGACTTACAAGCACTGATCAA
Organism: Rhinichthys klamathensis goyatoka; assembly: GCF_029890125.1. Taxonomy (NCBI): domain Eukaryota; kingdom Metazoa; phylum Chordata; class Actinopteri; order Cypriniformes; family Leuciscidae; genus Rhinichthys; species Rhinichthys klamathensis. Next base: position 360,012 of record NW_026606971.1, read on the forward strand.
CAGAATCGTAGAGGCGAGTACAAGGATGGCATGAAGGTCAACACAGAAAAGACAGAAGTACAACATATTGGACGGGAAAAGACCAAAGTTTTCATCCAAATAGAGAACCAGGAACTTAAGCAGGTAGAATAATTTGTGTACTTGGGAGGAAACATTAGTGAACAGGCCTCTACAGACAGTGTTGGGGAGTAACGGAATACATGTACCGGCGTTACGTATTCAGAATACAAATTATGAGTAACTGTATTCCGTTACAGTTACAATTTAAATAGTTGGTATTTAGAATACAGTTACATTGTTGAAATCAATGGATTACATGACGATACTTCTCTGTTTCACGAGTTTATTCACTCTCTAAATAAATTAAGGCAACTCAAAATTTCCCAGAAGCCCCAATATGAAAACGAAAAAAATGCGCGGTTTGCTGCGTGATGATCAGTCAATGGAGTTGGAAGAGGTGCAGCGGGAGCTAGAGATGGAGCCGGAACAACAGCAGAGCAAGAATGCATTTATATCTTGGAAATTTAAACAGTATTTTACGTTAAAGTAAGAGAAGGGACACAGCAAAATTCCCAGTGTTAAATTAACACTCTCGGTGTTCATATAGGTCCAACTACAGGGTGTTAAAAATGAACACTGAAGCAGTGTTGAAGTTAATGAGATAATTAAGTGATGATTGGCCATTAGTGGTGACAGCTAATGTTAATAAGAAGAATCATTGAAGGAAAGAGAAACAACAAGAACTACTGACTTCGAGCCATTACACATTATTGTACTTATTATTACCAGTGTATTTCTGTCATAAATCTACACACATTCTTATTTATATTGAACAGAAGTTTAGATGGTAATGTTTTATGGAATGTTTCATTTCATGTCACCATTATGGCGATCAGTGTTTGCTTTAGTTGGGCTCTTGACCCTTTGCTTTTTAACATTAGTTTTTCTCTAGTTGCTCCAACTCTGTGTTTATAAAGCACATGTGTTATTGCAGGAGAAACCATGACATGGGCTGTGTTTCCGAAAGCATCGTAAGCCTAATTTGATTGTACAGACATTTTGTTGCAATTATTCTACGATCAAGTTAGGTTTAAAATGCTTTTGGGAAACACAGCCCAGGTCATGATGTTTATGTTTAAATGATGAGATTACCATCCTGTAGTGTCCTGATTCACTCAACCAGCATTATAAACTGATTATACAAAGCTTCTATTCATATTCATTAAAGTAACTAATTCCAGCAGTGCTTTAATAATCTGAAGGTTTTAAAATACCACATAGATATCAAGAATCTACATATGAATCTCAACAATGGTGACAATCACATAAAATATTCATGTTGCAGTGCATGCTGGGAGCCACCAATCGAAATGCATCCATGGCTCCCATCATGCATTGCAGTATGAATAAATTATGCAGCTGAATTGTCCTGTAATTTTCATTGTTTTTCCTGTTTGTTTTTATTTTGCTATTGTTTTGTTATGACTTTAATAGCTTGTTTTGTGATGTTCAGAGTTGATCTGTGTGTCACTAGTTTGTTTATTGTCACCATTGTTGTGATTCATATGCTGATTCTTGATGTTTGTGTGTCTAAACACAAGAGCTCCAGTGCACAAAAAAGTTTCAAAATTGTTATTATTGCTGTTGGGTCTCAAACTGCAGAATCTCAGGGCTACAATCACCCATACTAAAACACAACATCAATCATATAGTCAAAGATCTAGACTCTGAATGACATCAGTGAAGCAGGTCACTACGTGATGATAATGTCATCATCACAACATACTGTTGGCATGTTCTCTCGTGCAATATCAAATGTGCTTTATAAACACAATGTTGGAGCAGCCAGAGAAAAACTAACAATAAAAAATGAAAAGGGTCAAGAACCCAACTAAAGCAAACACTGACCACCATAATGGTGGCTTGAAATGAAAAATTCCATAAAACATTGCCGTCTAAACTTCTGTTGAATCTCAATAACTTTTGTATGACAGAAATAAAGTCACACTGGTAATAATAAGTGCAATGATGTGAAAAGGCTCGAAGTCAGTAGTTCTTGTGTTTCTCTTTTTTTCGTTCTTGTTGTTTCTCTTTCCTTCAATGATTCTGCTTATTAACATCGGGTGTCACCACTAATGGCCAATCATCAGTTAATTAATCACTTAATTATCTCGTTAACTTCAACACTGCTTCAGTGTTCATTTTTAACACCCTGTAGTTGGACCTATATGAACACCGAGAGTGTTAATTTAACACTGGGAATTTTGCTGTGGAGGGGGACGAAATATAACTGTGCAGTGCAACCTCTGCTTGCCAGCAACTAACCTCCTTTCAGCGTCCAAAGACTCCACCTTCAACCTGAAGAAGCATCTTAAAGCAAGTTTAAAAAAAAATATTTTTTATTAACGTTAGTCGATCTGCTGTAGTTTTACTGGTCACCTTGCTATTTTATAGTTATATATCCGGTAGCTACCTGCTTAGTTGACGTGCGACTTCATTTTCTTCACATTCTCCTATGTGCTGATTTACTACCCCCGAGCCGTTGAAAGACTGACTAGCCCCATTTGACATTAACGTTAGGGTGACCATTTGTCCTCTTTTTCCCGGACATGTCTTCTTTTTAGACCTAAATAAATGCACTGTAAAAAATTGCTGTAAAAAAACAGCCAAATTTTACAGTAACATGCTGTTTTCCATTAAAACAGTAATATACCGTAGAAAAAATGCATTCGGGGTGATATTTGTCATTTTCGAGAAAGTAGCCTACAGGAATATACTGTGAATTAACAGCGCTTAAAGTCGACACTCAGAGGCTGTGTTCAAAATCATATCCTATACCCTCATTCACTATTCCCTATATTAGTTCACTAATATAGTCCACTTGACTGAGTGAATAATTCAGTAAATTTTCTAAGTTAATTGAGACCCTGATGAACACCTGCTGTTAACAATCAGAATCACTGAAGGAAAGAGGAACAAGACGAACAGAAAAAAAGATGAAATCAAGATTCATTAAATCTTAGCAAAAGATCTCAGCAGAGGAGGATTAAACAACTCCACAAACAGCATTACCAGCTTCACTTATTACTAACCAGACTGACTTTATTTCTGTCAGACTTCTTCAGAAGGTCTTATTAAAAGGTGACAGAGGTTTAGACGTCATTATATTTTCATTTGATGTTACCATAATGGTGATCAGTGATTGCTTTAGTTGGGCTCTTGACCCTTGACTTTTGAACATTCGTTTTTATTTGGCTGCTGTAGCTGTGACTTTAAAATACATTAGCTATGGCGCAAAGCTGAAGCAAACAAGATGACAATGGCTGTTTGTTAATAGTCACAATCATCATATAACAGCCCAATTCACTGATCTCATTTGCTGCCTAAAGTTGTTAAATGGTTGATGTTATGTAGTTTTGATTTTGTTGCCATTGTGATTTTACAGATTGAGATCTATTGGGGATTTGACGTCCAGAAAATATTAATGATTTTAAAAATGATATACTCAGAACATTTTGAACTTCTTGATCAGCCAGACACACACAGGCATCAAGAATCGGCATATCAATCTCAACAATGGTGACAATCATAAGTGTTATGCTGCAATGCATGTTGGATACCAAAAAAAGCCATGACTCCCAGCATGCATTGCAGCATGAATAAATTATGCTGCTGAATTGTCTGGTTATTTGCTTTAATTTTTACTTTTTGCTTTTATTTTTGCTTTTGGTTTTGTGTTGACTTTTAGTTGCGTATTTTGGGATTTTCAAATGTAATGTTATCTTTTTTGTTGATTGTCACCATTTCTGAGATTCATTGGCTGATTCTTGATGTTAGTGTGTGTCGAAGTAAAGCCACAGTTCAATTTTTTTATTGAATGATGAGTTTAAAAATCCTTCATAACTGATTACACAGCACTGCTTGATCTTTTGCTGTAGTTTCACAGTCTAGTAATATAATCTACACATTATTGATAAGGAATAGATGCCGGCTGAGATTGGTGATCCAAACATTATATAATGACATCATAATCATCAACACCTGATCTCATTTTTGTTGGTTTTGTTTTTGCCACAACAAATGTGTTTTAAAAACACACAGTTGGAGCAGGCAAAGTAAAGCTAATGTTAGTCAAGGGTCAAGAGCCCAACTAAAGCAAACACTGATCTTCATAATGGTAATGTCAAATGAAACAAAACAACATCTAAACCTCTGTTAATTCTCAATAGGAATTTATGTAGACGTATGAAAAAAATAAAGTAATCTGGTTAGTATTAAGTGAAGCTGGTAATGCTATTTTTTGGATTTGTTTAATTAAGAGGACTGCTGAGATCTTCAGAGATTTAATGTCTTCTGTGACTGAAGTCAGTTGCAGTTCTTGTGTTTCGCTTTTTTATCTTCTTGTTTTTCCTCTGTCCTTCAGTGATTCTGATTGTTAACATCAGGTGTTCATCACTAATGCTCAATCATCAGTTGATTAATCACTGATTTATATAATTAACTTCAACACTCTGTAGTGTGGAAACAATTTAAAACTGAAGATTTTGCAGTGGGGTTGAAAGGGTTAAATGTGTCAGATTAAAAAAAAACAGAGTGAAGTGTATTTTAACGGTAATCAACTGTAAATTAATTTACGGCATCAAACTGTAGAAAAACAGCAATTTACTGGAAACCCAGCTGCCAGTAGATTACCGTAAAATCAAGGAAAAACGGTTATATTCTGTAAAATGTAACAGTCAGATGTATTAAACAAAAGAAGTTCATTTCACTGAAATATTAGTGAAAGTTCATAGAAAAAAGTCAATAACTGATAAGGAGAGTAAATATTAAACTGAAGTGTTTTATGTGTTTTGCACAGGATGATATAGGAGAGATCTGTTAGTTGAATTAATGGGTTTTGTGGGTCACCATTGTGCTGGAGAGTAGAGCCTGTGCTTCAGTCAAAGATGAGCAGAGAAACACTGATGTTATGCTGCCTGTTGCTTTATTTAAAAGCAGGAACTGTGTATTTGCTGATGCAGTGACAATCTCCTTGCTAAGTACTTTAGCACAATGTATGCTAATGTTTGCTATACGAACTGAAAAGACTTTAGTTAAAATCATGTTTTTAATTAATTCACTATTACATATTAGGTGTTTGCAGTTTTATATAAAGAGGTATTAATTTTCAGTGGACTCTAATGAAGGAATTTTACGGTACTATCAGTATAAATAACTCGACCTGTTTAAAGCAATCGGTTTTCCATATTATATGAGTTACCTGCAATGGTATTTTTACGGTAACAGACTGTAAAAAAGGAGAGCTGTAAATTAACGGTAAAGGGCTGTAAATTAACAGTACATTGCTGGAAACACAGCTGCCAGTAGATTACTGTTATTTTACAGGACAATTTTTTACAGTGTGCGTCCGGCCGCCCATTTCTAGATCACCCAAAATGTCGGGGATTCGGCTTTTGCTTTCTACAGTCGCCATTCATTTATGCACACCTTTTGTTTCAATCGGACTGAATTCATTCAGATTGATGAAACTGAATGTAGTGTTTACATGAATGCTAAACAAGTGATTGCCGTTTTGATAGCGACCTAGAAGCCCACATAAGGAAAGTAGGCTTATACAAGAGAACATCAGAAGCACTGAAATCTTTTTTTTTTTTTACTAAAATAGTGTTTTTCTGTAAAAAAAATGATTTTCTTTTAACCAATGGCCAAGAAAAGAAACTGTGTCATGTCAAAGGTGTTAAAAGCTAAACTCTTTTAATTATTATTATTTGTTTGTCATTATTCTATTGTTGCAGGCAAAAAGTTGAATGGAAATTATGTATTACTTGTGGAAGTAATCCAAGTATTCAGAATACAATACTTAGATTGAGTAATGTAACGGAATACGTTACAAATTACATTTTTGGGTATGTATTCTGTATTCTGTAACGAAATACATTTTGAAAGTATCCTTCCCAACACTGTCTACAGAACAGGACCACAGAAGAAGAATTGGACTAGTGTGTGGTGCAGTGCAAAACTTGAACTCCATATGGGAATCTAAGACATTTCCAGATTTACAAAAATAAGAGTTTATGAAGCCTTGAATACTCATCATACCATTGTATAATTCAGAAACATGGACACTTAGAGAAGCAGAGAAGAATAAACTGAGAGTGTTTGAAATTAATTGCTTAATGAAAATCCAAGGGGTGACCGAATAAGAAACGTCGACATAAGAAGAGAGTTGGGGATGGAAATTGATGTGGTGCAGCGAATTCAGAAAAAGAGGCTTGGATACTTTGGACACGTGGTCCGAATGAAAACAGAACGACTTCCAAATGCCACTCTATTCGGCCACGTCCACGGGACAAGGAGGAGAGGGTGACCAAAGAAAAGATAATTCAACAACTTGGAAGAGGATCTGGAAAAAATTAGTCTGAACATCGTCGAGGCCTGCAGACTTGCAGCCTCTGATGGAAATGGATGGAGGGACTCCGTGATGCGGCTGTCGGAGCATGGTCTACCATCGCCATGACACACACACACACACACACACACACTTGTACCCCCTGAGGCTTTTAAAGGGGTCATATAATGGTACATGCACTTTTTCAAGTTGATTGTACTGAAATGTGTGTTGGCAGTGCCTGCACACAACCATCATATAATGATAAAAATCTATCCAGTGGTTTTGTTTTAATCTCCTTATATGTTTTCCCCTGCCTCAAACTGAGCCGTTCGATTTTGTGGCGTCACTAAATCGGACGCCCCTCCCACGATTGTTGATTGACAGCAGCGTTTCAACACAGACACTCCCTATTGTTGATACACTGGAGCAGAATGGCGTCTAAGCGATTGTGGTGTTCTGTTCTTGGGTGTAATAACGAACACAGCAGTCATTTTGATGTTCCTAAATCCGAACCGCTGAAGACACAGTGGCTGAGTTTTGTTTTCGAAGGGAATATTCCCCACGAGCAACGTCAATGCTTTCATGTTTGAGCGATTCGCGAATCTTTTATCACCAGACTGCTTTATAAACAAGGATCAGTATAAAGCTGGTTTTGCTAAGAAGCTGCTCCTGAAAAAAGAATCGGTACCAACTATTCATGTCCCTGCAGCACCTCCAGAAGTGAGTGTAAAATGTTACTAACCTTTATATTAATCTTTGCAAATCGCTTGCACGCTTCACGATGAATGCGGCTAAGGTTTACACTCAGGGTACATTACGGCATGTTTTCTATGTACGACGTTCACAATATCATTCATAATCCCACGTTTATAATGAACAATGCGTTATGGTTATTGTGTTATTACAAACTGAGTACGTATACATCAGTAAACACACAGCGTTCGTACATCTCACTAAGTTACTCTACCAAAGTGACATTATGTTAACCAACCATTCAGAAACGTCCTGTTCGAGCCTTAATTGTCAAACTTCTTTGCGGCCGTCATCTTGTTCCGGGTGCGACTCCGGTTCAAACTGATACGGTTGCACAGATGTGTCCTCAGAGACTCCCGCTGCCATTCTTTCTCTAAATATACCCTCAACTGTTGTCAAGGCAACACTCCACGTGTGTTGTGTAAAAACGCCCAGAACAGAGGGGCGGGGTGACCAAAGCTCATTATCATTTAAAGGCATATGCACTGAAACGGCGTGCTAAAAACAGAGCTGTTTTTGACCAGGTAAAATTAGTGTTTTCTTACAATACTAAGAATTTTTAATTAAAGTATATTACAAACTTTTCATTTAGACCCTAAAGAATCAAATTAACTTCTATGAAACTGGCATTATATGACCCCTTTAACATCCTCCTGCGTATCACAGCAAAATCCCCAGTGTTAAATTAACACTGAAAAGTGTGAATTATATAAACTCTGAGCAGAGTGTTAAATGAACACTGAAGCAGTGTTAAAGTTAATGAGATAATTAAGTGAATAATTGAGTGATGATTGAGCATTATTGAAGACACCTGATGTTAACAAGCAGAATCACTGAAGGAGAAAACCGGAATTTCTAAGTCACCATTATGGTGATTAGTGTTTGCTTTAGTTGGGCTCTTGACCCTTAATTCATTAACTTTAGATTTTGTTTGGCTGCAGTACATGAGTTATAACAGCCAGATGAACAAATAGAAAAGGTGATCTGGGGTGTATTCCAGAAAGCAAGGTTAACTTACCGTCAGATAAACCTTGAACTCTTGGTTGGTTAACCCCAAACTTGCTTACTCTGGGTATGTCGGTTCCAAAACACCTATGTTGAGTTAGTTTAATCAACCTCCTATTGGTAACCCAGAGTTAATGCGCGCGCACGACGAGTACATAAAGACATTTTCAATGGATCGCCGATTTCAGGAGTCACCATGGAAACCAAGGGAGAAAAAAAGCGAGCTACATACGATACTTCGGTGAAACTGAGTTGGAGGTTTTAATGCTTGCTTATGAAGACTATATATCCTAAGCCCATTATAAAAAAAATAATAAATAAAAAAGCAATACTGCTGCATCAGCAAAAGAAAGTTGGCTTGGCAAATAATAATGGACAGAGTAAATGCTTGAGTTTTATAAATGGGGTATTTTCCCTTTGTGAGTCACAATGAAAGGGGAAAATAGCCTACCCCATTTATAATTTGTGACGCAAAAATTCTTTGGGGGCATGTAGTAAAAATAGACAAGTATTTACTTGTTGGCCTCCATACATTTCTTAATATTACAGTAGTAATGCCCATAATTGGCTAGTTATATGTTGGCTTCTCGTTTTATCAGGTGTAATCCTTCTGGAGCCAGAAGAAGTGTGAGCCAAGTCAAAATGAAACACAAAAACATTCTCCAGCAAGGTAATATTTTCTAAACTTATTAAACTTGTTACTGACATTTAATACTAATTTAGTATTAAATGTAATTTAGTTTTCTATGTAGCCAATAGAAAGAAGGGAGCTGAGGAGCTGGCACTGTCCCTTAATAAAGGGCCACCTGTGGTCGATGGGATTCCAGGGGGCAGTTCGTCAGACTCAGCTACCAAGACAAGTGGCTTAGTAAAATGTAGGTGTACCATATTAATACTTATGATTTATTGATGTTTACACTGTTTTTGTCAGTGTTTTAATAAATAAAATCATCAACACTGTCACCATTTTAAAAAGGCATTTTGAATTCATTTTACAGTCATTGATTCACTTGTGCAGTGTGCATGCTGCTTTGACTGCACATGCTGTATACTGTAATCTTATTACTAGTACTTAGATGCTCCTAATGTCCTTCTTTATTAGTTGTATTTGCTTAAGAATATACATTGAGAATTGAATATGCATGATTATCATGGTTTAATTATCTTGCAGTTGCTGATGGCCACATTGTATTATTGGATCCTCCTGCAACACCACACTCTGTCACAGTTGTAAGTGATTATTGTCTTTAGGTTTCTGTTTGCTAGACCAAGCATCCTTCCTTATTTTCACTGTAGGATGATGATGAAGAGACCACTTCTGCTGTGACAGAAACAGAAAATGTGGGGAGGCCCATAGAGGTATGATGCATAGAATGTATTCCCCCTTTTTTACACAAGAGAATAAATAAATTGTCATTGTCATTTTACAGAATATGGCAGGAGATTTTAATACAGATGAGGGTCCATCTACCTCCACACAGAATCTTAGCAGTGTAAGAAATGTTCTGCAGTTCTCCTTCCTCATTTAAATATTTGGTCTGTGTTTGTATTACAGACTTTTTCAGTTTTTCTAGTTGCCTGCCAAAAAGCTGTATAAGGTCCACCTTTAAAAGCAAATCAGAAAAAGTGACATGGAGATGGACCTTATACAGCTTCAAATGGAGGAGAAAAGGCTTAACCTAAAAAAGGCCAGACTTGAAATTGAATTGCTGGAGCACCAGCTTAAGGTGGGAAACAGTACACTGTAAAAAATAAAATCGTAAAAAAACGGTCAATGACTGGCAGCTACGGCTGCCAAACAAAAACCGTAAAAATAAAGTAATATATCCTAATTTAAATTGAGTGCAAAAAACTTTTCCAAACTTTGTCCTTAAATGTTTTACAGAAAAACACTGTTATTTTACAGTTATTTCCTGAATTATTATGATCAAACACCTTCACTGTGAAAAAAAAGGTCAAATGACTGTCAGCAATGGCTGCCATACAAAAAACATAAAATGAATGTAAAATATCCTAATTTAAATAATAAATACTATTGCAGAAATCTTCATTAAGCTTTCTAACAGAAACACAGTTATTTCACACACACATATATATATATATATATATATATATATATATTTACTGAATTTTTACTAAAAAACATATTCACTGTAAAAAGTAAATATCTTGCTATAAACTACATGCATGATTTACTGTGATTATACGTCATCAGCAACTACACAGTTACTGTCTGTTAAATAAAGCAACACACAGCATTTCATCAGTGTTACTCTGCTCATCCTGGACTGAAGCTCAGGCTCTACTCTTCAACACAATGGTGACAGACACAAAACACACCATACAGAAACACTTTACATCCCAACAGAACATTAAACACTAACAGATCTCTCAAGATCTCAGCATCTACACTTATTACAATCCTTCTTTCATACTAACATTCTTATTGAGAAATAACAGAGGTTTAGAAGTTGATATTTTATTGAAAATAATAAAGTTTGATGTCACCATGATAGAGGTCAGTGTTGGCTTTAGTTGGGCTCTTGACCCTTCATATATTAACATTAGTTTTTTCTCTTAACTGTGCATGTCTTTGATGCATATTTGTTATTGTAGGAAATTGATAAAAACTCAGATCAAATGATGTTGGTCACTTAATAGTGATAATATTCATCAAGCAGTTGTCTGCTGTATTGATACCACCTGATTGGTATGACTTTTTAATGGCTGATTAAGTTGTAAAATGTTAATTAATTTAGAATGCCAGTATTACTATAGAAGATCCTACAATGCTGTGATATAAGATTTTATGATGTCATTATGCAAAAAATGTTTTTACAGGATCATACAGACTCACTCAGACATCAAGAATTAGCGTGTGAATCTCAACAATGGTGACAATGAAAAAAAATTCTGACCTATTATAAAGTCACAAAAAGGCTTTGTTGATTGTCACCATTGTTGAGATTCATATGTTGATTCTTGATGTCTCTATACTCCTAACTATATAAACCAACTCAAAAAAAATTATGTAGAATATATATATATTTTTTTTAATTTGAGATTGCAATAATACTGATCCCACAATATTTCAACAAATCATGTGAAAAAAGTATGATAATAATTGCCTTTGTATAACACTAAAGTCCATCTATATATAATGTATTCACAGCTAATAGAGATTTGACTGTCATATCAGTGAATCAGATCATCATATGATGACTATAAAATCATCAATAAATGACCAAGATCATTTTATATTTTCTCTTGCAATTATTGCCATAATAAATGTGCATCAAAACACAGTTAAAGCAGCCAGAGAAAAAGTAAAGTTGAAACTCAAGAGTCATGAGCCCAACTAAAGCAAACACTGATCTCAATCATGGTGACATCACATTTATATTAAAGTTTTTTACACTTTATTTAAATTAGGATATTTTACTTTAATTATATGGTTTTTGTTTGGCAGCCGTAGCTGCCAGTCATTTGACCGTTTTTTTACGATTTTTTTACAATGAAGGTATATGATCATAATAATGCAGGAAATACCTGTGAAATAACAGTGTTTTTTTTTTGTTTTTTTTAATTAGAAGATTTTACTTTAATTTTATGGGTTTTGTTTGGCAGCCGTAGCTGCCAGTCATTTGACCCTTTTTTTACGATATTTTTTTCACTGAAGGTATATGATTGTTATTTTACAGGTATATCCTGAATTATCACAGTGTTTTTCAGTTTATTTAATTTAGGATTTTTTACTTTAATGTTACAGTTTTTTGGGGGCTGCCAGTCATTTGACCATTTTATCATTTAACTGTTTTGTTACTGTTTAATTACAGATTATATTTGTAATTTTACGTACATTTTTATGTAATTTAAGAAAACAGAAAAAATACTGTATGAAAAATACAATCAATTTCCTGTATAAAAAATGTGAATTACTGCAATTTGTCATTAATGTCACAATACCTAAAATAACAGCTGAATTTTTATTTTACAGATATTATTTGTAATTTTACAGTGTTTTGAGTACAATTTAAAATGAAAGAAAATGATCGTCAACAAATCACAGTTATTTTCTGTAAAATTAGGAATTTTTTTTACAGTGTATGTAAACATTAATCTGTCATTTGTTGTTGAATGAAATCTAAAGCAATAAATACAAATGTCTTTTGTTACAGGAAATAAAGAAACAATGAACAACACTTGACTGTTAACTGGTTTTAATTAAAGTGATTTTGGCAAATCATGTCTTGTACCACCCTGCCATCTCTTTGGTCTACTGGGTTCACTGGGGGTTCCTCTTGGCCACATATTACCTAGTTAGTGGGGACCAGTGATGAGGGTGATTTAATGGTTTAAACACCCAAACATTTAGCATCCAAAAAATCTATTGTCATGTCACCTGCACATTGATGCTATGCATTGACTTCCTATTTACATAGTCTCCTTCATTGATGGAAGGAGCTTTAATGTGAATGTGGGTTCCATCAATGCACCCAATCACATTTGGGAACCCTGAAATTGAAAGTTATATAATTAGAAAGATTTAAAATTATTGTGACTGTATAAAGTAGGGTTAGATTAAGTAGTGCTATGTAACTAAAATGGTCAGGGGACGCCATGCTCTGTCACCTCTCTGAAACAAACTAACCCTGGAACATAACCTGCTCCGGAGCAGGTTAAGTTCAGAGAGTGAGTTGCTATCACTACTAACATACCCTGAAAGTTACCTCCGTTTTTGGAACCGAAAGTTGAGGTTATCCGCTTACTTACTCTTAAACATACCCGGGTATGTCACATAACCTGCTTTCTGGAATACACCCCTGATGGTGATGGTTGTGTTTTAACTTAATCATTATTTCACAATCATTTGACCTGAATCACTGAACTCATATAGAGCCTGATTTCTGAGTTAGGTTTATTTTATTAATTATAGCAGCAGTGACCTTGTACAGAATAATATTTTTAACGTTTACAATGTTATCAAAATAATTTCTTAAAAATGTATCTTATACAATTTTTTTAAATTTAATTTAAGACACACAGACATCAAGAATTAGCCTGTGAATCTCAACAATGGTGACAATTATAAAGCATGTTGCAGTGCATTCTGGGTGCCACCAATCAAAACTCATTCATGGCTCCCATCATGCATTGCTGCATGAATAAATAATGAGCTTATGTTCAGAGGTGATCTGTTTGTCACCATTGCTGAGATTTATACGCTAATTCTTGATGTCTGTGTGTGCCTAATATATTTGGGATGTTTTTTTTTTTTTGGATCGTTTGGATTTCATTGAAAAGGCTAAAAATGGTATGTTCTAAAATGACCATGCTGCTAAAATCCATAAGGTAAATTTAACTCAGAATTTATGCTCTTGATGAGTTCAGCGATTCAGGTCAATTAATGATTATGTTAAAACACTACCAACACCATCAGATCACCTTTTCTATTTGTTCATCTGGCTGTTATAACTCACATACAGCAGCCAAACAAAATCTAAAGTTAATGATTTAAGGGTCAAGAGCCCAACTAAACCAAACACTGATCACCATAATGGCGACTTTCCGGTTTTCTCCTTCAGAGATTCTGCTTGTTAACATCAGGTGTCTTCAATAATGCTCAATCATCACTCAATTATTCACTTAATTATCTCATTAACTTTAACACTGCTTCAGTTTCATTTAACACTCTGCTCAGAGTTTATATCAGAGTTTATATCTGTATATCATTCACACTCTCAGTGTTAATTTAACACTTTCAGTGTTAATTTAACACTGGGGATTTTGCTGTGCAATTTCTTTCATAATTCCCTCGAGTTACTTTATTTATCTCTACAAACTTTTATTTTGGTGGGTTGTAAATTAAAGACATTTGAGCTTCTGTGTGTTTTAATAAACTATTATTATTATTATTATTATTAGGCCTACTTGAAGTATACTCTACTGTGCAATAGTAATATATTTCTGTTATATTTTCTTCAAGTTATACAAAACTTTAATTTTGACAGGTTGTCATGAAGACTTTAAAGTTTGTGAGAGTGTATATGATACGAATGAATGACGATAGTTTTATCAAATGAAATGGTAAAATTCTTGTGAAGTGACTCTCATAAAAGCTCTGCAATGAAGTTCAAATGTGTGCATGTCCTCCTCATAGACGCTGAAAACACCACGTGTGTCACGCGCGCACCCATTGCGCACACATTGAGTAGAGCACACATTGAGCGCTCATTCACAGAAACACGCAGAACATTCAGAGTTTATTTCAATAGCAGTCTTTTTGAGCTTTAATATTCATAGACACTTAGTACATATCGAGATTTGATTCATTGTATCATTACTTTTGATTTATTCATTCAAAAATGGCCAAATTGCGTGACGTTCCACTTTACAGTAGGCTAAGTTACATTTGTTGCTGGATTCCGCGATTCGATCCGTGTCGCTGCGCAAACACAGACGTCACGGCGGGGTAAATTTATGAATGAAAGTTCTTTCACAAAACGATGTTGTTACGAATCCTCACGCTTTTTAAAGTGGGTACACGGAGATCTTTGACATTTCCTAGTGGGCATACGGAAATCCTTGACATTTTCTAGTGGGTATACGGCGTATACCTGCGTATCACGTAGACTACACCAGTGGTTCCCAAACCTGTCCTGGCGACCCACCAACACTGCACGTTTTCTTTGTCTCCCTAATCAAACACACCTGATTCAACTCATTAGCTCATTAACCCATGTGATGAGCTGATGAGTTGAATCAGGTGTGTTTGATTAGGGAGACAAAGAAAACGTGCAGTGTTGGTGGGTCGCCAGGACAGGTTTGGGAACCACTGGACTACACCACTAAATGTACACCTTTTAAAGGGGTGGTTGATTATGATTTCACTTTTCTAACTTTAGTTAGTGTGTAATGTCGCTGTTTGAGCATAAACAACATCTGCAAAGTTACAACGCTCAGAAGTTCAAAGCAAAGGGAGATATTTGCTTTTAAAAGTTTAAGGACTACAACAAACGGCTGGTAGGAACTACATGAGCTTCCTCCCGGGTTAGTGACATCAGCATGGATTGTGCACTGCTTTTCACCACACACCATATCAGATGTTTGTCAGAGGATGTCTTAAGAGGCAAACATCTTCACTCACTGCCATGGCAGAGATTTTTTGACCCAGCCCTGCTCAAAATTGTGTAATTCCTGCTTTGGATTGGCAGGAAGTTGTAACAGTTCCTGCAAAACAATTCAGTCCAACCCAGGCACAGATGCAACAACTGCAGGATGTGGACATTCTTGCAGGACCTGTTGGTACTGGTAGTCCGGCTATTGATACACTTCAAACTGTAATTTATATTCTGCACCAGTAGATTGCTTTTGATTTGTTTCTACTGACATTTGAAAATAAACCTATCTATCGATCTAGATGTAGATGACTATCCATCAATCTAGAGATGTAGAGATGGATTATCCATGTTATAATTTTTACTTGGTTATTTTATTTTATTTTTATTTTTTATAGGTTTTATTTGGTGCTAATTGAGTTGAAGACTTCCTAACATAAGCCTTATAACATAGACAGTTTTTATTTATATTTGAAACCTGGTAAGATGCATCACATTTGTAGAAAATAAATTGGATAAAAATTATAATTGATTGATCCCAGGATGTAAATTAGTTCTGTTACCATTGCTCACATTTAAGAAAAGAAATAAAAAGCATATGTTAAATCGTAAAAATTAGGATGACTTGTGCATGTTTGAAATAACATGAGGGTGAATAAATGTAGACAGAATGTTTTGAATTTTGAGTGAACTATCGAATGTTTCTGTAATTTGGTCCCTGTAAAGCATCTTGGTGGCACCCTGCTCGCAATAGTGATACATTTTATAGTCATTTTATATATATATAAAAAAAGGTTATGTTGCTTAACAAATTTTCATTACAACTGCATCGATCAAGAACCACATCTGTACACTTTTCCCCAATCAAATGTTAACTTTTAAAGTTTGAAAACTTGAGGTATAGATATACAGCTAGAATGGTATTAATGTGCAAAAGAAGGCAATCTTATCTTGGTAAAAAAAAATGTTTTCATAAAATTGCAATCTAGATATGTTCTTTGACAAGAAAAAGAAAATGGAAAAAATATAGGGACAAATTAAGTTCTTATATATGTCCTGCCCTGAGCACAAGCTCTCATTCTAATCCTAAGTCTTAAATACTTCTATGAAGTATAAAATACACTATTTAAACACTAAGTCTTAAAAAAAAAAAAAGGATAATATCACCTGTGTACTTAATTACTGTTTGTCTGTGTTGAGCGCACAATATTTGAACAAAAATGTTTTAAATAAGCGCCACCTGCTTGTGATACCTTCAAATGTAAGCACAACAAAAGTGCAGGTTGTTCTCTAAAGACAGATATTGATTAACCTGCATTGATTGCTTACCTCCACCGTAACTGATTTTCCCACACAAATGTTAATGATTTCATGTTAGAGCTAGAATGACCACTAATGTGTTTATTTACAAAAAGGCATGAACGAAGAAAAACAAGGCAATTTTATTTTTATCAAAATTGATAAAACTGCAATTTAAATATATTATTTCTATAAGTTCTACAAAAAAGGACAAAATAGATAGGCTGAATAACCTGATCTATGGCATGTTAAATGGTGGTAGCCTATGAACAGTAGCTAAACCCCCCTAAAGCCTAGTTCACACAACATGATTTTAAGCCCGATTTAAGCCCGATTTGCAAATCGTTGAGCTCGCCGACAGGTCAGGGTGTTATCGCGTGCAAATCGCGGGAGATTAGCGGGCGATGAACGCTCGCCAATCTGTTAATATGAAAGAGCCAACAACGCATCAAAGACGCTCGCAGACGCCTCGCAGACGCGTCGCCGAGCCCAGAAAAATATCTAGCATGCTAGATATCCAGAGCTGTCGCGCGACTCAAGCTCACGTGATGTCATGAGCTACAGCCAATCAGAGCAAGGCATGTTCGCGTGTTGTGTTCTTCTTCGCTGGGTATTGGCACGCGTGCTGTTTCGCATCATTTCCGGTTCGTTTTATCGCGTGATTTTTCGTGAGAAAACGTGGTTTGTAGACAAGATAGAATCATTGGGTGACAGAGTTGTTGTCAACTCGTGTAGTGCGTTACCCCCTGTTGCGGATCAATCACGTTGTGTGTGGTGTGAACTAGCTCAACAACTTGAACACTCCTGATTTCACAGAGAGCAAGTCATGTAGTGTGAACCGCACAGTTCAGCCCGACGTTTTAAAATCATGTAGTGTGAACTAGGCTTAAGCCCACAGAAATGGTTAGACCCAAGCCTTCAGCAGCCAATGACACTGACCCGTTCAAAATGATTTTAACTCGTATTTCACGCGTCCTTTTCGCCTGGTAGGAAACTTCACACACGTTTGTACTACCTGTTTGGTTTAACTGTTTACAGGTCAAAAGCGTGCGTTTTGTCCTAAAACACACGTTTTCGACGCCCACTTTTGTTACGATAAACGCGCGTCAAAAACGTGCGGTTTCGGTGACCCAAAACGCACGTCGAGAACGTGCGTTTTAAATAGCAGATCACACGTCGAAGATTTTGATGCAAAAAACGCGCGTTTTCCGTGAGCAAAAAGCGCACGTTAAGAACGCTCGCTTTTGTGGTAAATCGCGCGTCAGGGACGCGTGTTTGCCTGTCGAAACTGGAGGATTACAAATTTATTAACTGTTTAATTTAGATTTCCAATACAATAGTATTTTATATTGAGAAAGTTTATAAATGATGAGACCAGGAAATCTCTGCACACAGTAGGGGTTCCCAGCGGGATATTCCTGACTGTCCCGTCTCAGTACGAGAAGGCCATGCCTTTCCTGTTCTCGGGTCTCACCGGGTGAAGACTCATGCTGAGCAAGTTTGAACACCTGCTATTTTATTACTGAGAACGTTTGTCTTGGAGTTCTTGTCTCAGTACGAGAAGTCCTGCACCGTTTCTGTTCTCATGTCTCAGCTCATTTACATGCTTTGTTCATCACAATGTTAAGCCCTGCCCCTAAATGTGTATAAATTGCAAGGGAACGTTTCCCTTAGTTAGACTTGTTTTGATGTGACTGCAGCTACCAACAGCTTGTGGTTCTCAATAAAGAATCCTGCTGAAGATACTTCAAGTCTCCTGGTCTGCCTTCTAAGTTTCCTACACTTTAGAAGAAAAACTTTACAACAAAACGCACGCTTTTGACGTGTCAGTGTGCAATCCCGTTTACCCCCCTTGTTTTTTTGTTAAACAGATAATTTAATCCGTGCAGATCTACACTGTAACGTTTATATTTAAATTAACAAAAAACACAAAATTTTCAAGTCTATGGACGTGGTCTATGGTTATTAATGTGTAAGCGTCGATTTAATTATGTTATTTCGCAGTATATCCCTCTACTGGAAGCATCAGGAACAACAGGGTCGTAAAACTGCCGGGGCGTAAAACTGCCAGGGGCGTATATCTACCGGCTCCAGGTCTGCAGCCTCCCCTCTTTATACTTGACGCGCTCGCCGTCGTGCTATTCTGTGAAAGGACAGGGGGCGACTAAAGTAATTGTCCTCTTAACCATCAGGAATCAACGATGAGAAGAAGAAAGGTCCACACGTGACAATGCTTATTTTAGTACATCACCACCAATAACACTACAAAAAGAATCGTGTAAAATCCAG
The DNA here is from genome assembly GCF_029890125.1 of Rhinichthys klamathensis goyatoka. Lineage (NCBI taxonomy): Eukaryota > Metazoa > Chordata > Actinopteri > Cypriniformes > Leuciscidae > Rhinichthys > Rhinichthys klamathensis. The sequence continues at coordinate 378,867 of NW_026606971.1, forward strand.
TAAACCCTGAGATTATTACTTGTGACATTAGAACAAAATATGTGGATATAAAAACATGTATGTAGGCTAACTAAATTAACGATCTCTTAAATATTTTCTTATTTCACTAAACATTTAATTAAGTTTCATGGACATTTTGTAAAACATGGAACTTTATTTTTATTAAAATGGCTTATGTCTGCTATAGGCTCATTTTGTAAATGTAAGAAACTAATTTAAGACGCACAAACTGGGTGCTGGTGCGGTGAGACGTACATGCTCGGCCAGATTCGGCTCGAAGTTGTTCATCTTCGGATGCGGCACCTGCGCGCGATGTTACAAAAAGTGCCGTGCACACCGCCAGGCGAAATGGGGTCTTGCGCACCCAACGCGCACGACCGCCCACACCGCAATGACGTCATTTTTGCCGCGCGCACCTTCGCGCTGGTGTGGACGCGTCGAGTATAAACAAAGGCCGTTTCTCAATATGCGTTCTTGTCTGTACTTGTGTTCTTGCGGACTTGTGAAACGTCATCAGTCGCTGCCCAAGTAGCCTACTGTTCCAATTCAAAGTTCACATCTAGCCAAGTCCAGTTCAAATCCCCGGATGTGTTCTTGATCTGCCCCGTTTACCGAGGATGCATCGTGAGGTGACTTGTGCGGACTTGAGCTAGCCAGGTATCCCAGAATGCATCTCGCACCAACCAGCAAGCGTCAATAGCAGAGGAGTAAACCCGCGTAGTATCAAAATACTACTGTTATTGTGTCATGAAATGTAATTTTAAGAGTGTTTCAGTCGAGAATGTAGTTGTTTAAAGCTCAAATCTGTGGTTTATTAATAAAGATAGCGCCTATTTGAAAAAAGTATCTGACGTTTTCGGAGTTGTAAGATCCAGGCGATCACCGGGCGTTCAGCGCTCATTAACCCCGACTGGAACAGCTTTTCCTCGGCTAGTGCTTCTGATGTTTGCCGCTGGCTCTGATGTCTCTAGTCTAGTGGTTAAACATGAGATATAATTCATCTTGTGTAGAAGTCGATCTTTGGTCTCATTAATCTATAGTTTGTTCCATGGCAAAACGTTTTGGCTGAGGGCAAAGTGAAGTTTCATAACTTTATATATTTAGGCTATTTAACTTTAACTTTGTTGCCTATTAGAGAGCTACTTGTTTGACTGAACTGTTTGCTTTATTTCTCATTATAGCTTCTTATACCTTTTAGGCTACTTTTATATATTATTGATCATTAAACTGACATTTAATAAAAAGAGACAGGGTTGTGTAATTTTATTTTATATAGAATATTTTTAATATTTATTTTACTATACATTCTCTTCACTGTATGTACATGTAGGCTAATAAAATAAAATGGCACAACCCTGTCTGTTTTTTAAATGTCAGTTTTAATTGAGTGATGATTGAGCATTATTGAAGACACTTGATGTTAACAAGCAGAATCACTGAAGGAGAAAATTAATGTAAAATAGTCACCATTATGGTGATTGGTGTTTAGTTTAGTTGGCCTCTTGACCCTTACATTATTAACTTTAGATTTTGTTTGGCTGCTGTAATTCAGTTATAACAGCCAGATGAACAAAAAAGGTGTTCTGATGGTGTTGGTTGTGTTTTAACATAATCATTATTTGACCTGAATCACTGAACTCATTGAGAGCATAATTTCTGAGTTAAGTTTACCTTATGGATTATAGCAGCACTGTCGTCGTTGAGCTTACCATTTATAGCTTTTTCAATGAAATTCAAAGGATTAAATCAATAAAAAAATAAAAAAGATTCTTAAAAATATTTCAGGTAGGCACACACAGACATCAAGAATTAGCCTATGAATCTCAGCAATGGTGACAAACAGATATTACCTCTGAACACAAGCTCATTATTTATTCATACAGCAATGCATGATGGGAGCCATGAATGAGTTTTGATTGGTGGCACCCAGAATGCACTGCAACATGCTTTATAATTGCCACCATTGTTGAGATTCACAGGCTGATTCTTGATGTCTGTGTCAAAAAAATTTTTTTTAAATATGTGAACAACTTGAAGAAATTATTTTGATTATGTTGTAAAAGTGAAAAATATTATGCTGTACAAAGACAGAGCTGATATAATTAATAAAGTAAATCTCACTCAGAAATTGGGCTTCATATGAGTTCAGTGATTCAGGTCAAATGATTGTGAAATAATGATTGTTAAAACACAACCAACACCATCAGATCACATTTTCTCTATCTGACTGTTATAACTCAGGTACAGCAATCAAACAAAATCTAAACTTAATGACTTAAGGGTCAAGATCCCAACTAAAGCAAACACTGATCACCATAATGGTAACATACCAATTACCAATTTTCTCCTTCAGTGATTCTGCTTGTAAACATCAAGTGTCTTCAATAATGCTCAATCATCACTCAATTAAGCACTTAATTATCTCATTAACTTTAACACTGGTTCAGTGTTACTATAACACTCTGAGAGTGTGGACTCATATAAACACTGAGCAGTGTTAATTTAACACTGGGGATTTTGCTGTGTATGCTGCCGCTTGTCCTTAAAGAGATACTGCACCCAGAAATAAAAATTCCGTCATTATTTACTTACTCTAATGTTGTTCCAAACCTGTATTAATTTCTTTCTTGTGCTTAAATATACTATGGAAGTCACTGGAGTACAGCAACTGTTTGGTTAGCCACATTCTTCCAAATAACTTTAATTTTCAACAGAAGAAAGAAATTTATTTGGGTTTAAAACAACTTGAGAGAGTAAAAGATGACAATTAAATTTTTTGGGAGAACTATCCCTTTAATGTTAATAAAACAACAAAACACAAAGAGGAAATCACTCACTGCTCTTGACTGAGAATTTAATAGAAGCTTTAATAAGCTTTTTTTGCACTTAAAAAAAATACAAATATCGGTATCGGCATCGGCATCGGGAAAAATTAGTTTGAAAATATCGGCATATCGAATATCGGCCAAAATCCAATATCGTGCATCCCTAATATATATATATATATATATATATATATATATATATATATATTTTAACAAATAAGATTATGGAATAGAAAAGCTCCTGCAGCAGGTGGATTAGAGCAAGTAGCATCAAGCTACATGACACAATTTAAAAGATTTATATTACACTTTTACTTAAAGCTCACTTTAAACCACCATCGAGTATTTGTATCATATTCCGGTCGCGGTTTAAAATGGTTTTAAGTAAAAAAAAATATGTTGAAATATGTTATATTTAGCATTTTATATGCAGCTAATGGCTACACCTTGCTTAGCAATACTGTTAACATTCTTTATTCATATGAAAATATCCAAAATCGCACGAAAATCGCACACAAACCACATATACTCAAAATCGTGCATTTAGTAGCTTCTTGTTTCAGGTGAAGAGATGTGTCTTAGCTTTGTTATCACAAAGGTCAGAATCAGGTCAGAATGAGGAAGTGTACACAGTAGCACGTCATGCAGAAGGGCAGGATTATTGTCACGTTCAACCACTTGAGATGATTGACAGCTCTATAGCGAATAAGAGAGCGCTGAGATCATAACTGACGCAAATCAGGGAGAGGACACACAGATCTCGCTGTGTTCGCTGTTTGAGCTTCAGATCGCATAATTTAGTGGAACATGAAAATCATTATTTCTCCAAATATGTGCACTATTGGACTAAGAGCCCTGGCGGATGCTGTATAGGCTATGTATGTGAACACAAATAAACCGGAGAAGACGTGAATGACATGCTTTAAGTGATGATTTCTATTCAAAATAATGAACGTTACAGATTAATAATTTTGCACTCCTGTCATAAATTAAGAAATTAATGTCACTGCAAACCAGTTTTATCATAAACAGTGGTCAAATATCGAAATTTGTGTTAAATTAGTGTTTTTGGTGATCCAGTTCGGTAGGTGGCGCTGTAACAGAAAACTAGGGTCCTAAGACTGCGGTCCTAGAACTGGGGTCCTAAAACTGCAGTCTCCGGTTGTGCAGGAATACCCTTCTCCAATAGCCAGGCAATTGACCCTTCGCAGGGTGTTTGACTCACAGGCGATCTGACCAATCCGCCGAATCTGCCGTTTTTGTCCGAGAAAGCATGTCGGAGAGTTGGTAGATTAACGTTGGAGGATTTGAACTTGAACAACGGTGTGTACTGACGTCTTTCCGCGGTTAAAACAACATTCCTTCTGATGTTCATTCATGTTTATTTGATGCTATAAATCAGTGGTGGACGAAGTACACATACCATGTACTTGAGTAAAAGTAAAGATACTCAAGGTAAAATATTACTCAAGTAAAAGTAGAAGTGCTGCCTTTAAACATTCACTTGAGTAAAAGTACAAAAGTATTTGCCTTCAAATGTACTTAAGTATCCAAGTACTTTGATTTTTTTATGGCTATAATGTCCTATTATAATTTGTCACAAGACTCTTGCTTAACTCAGTCTAAGTGAAGACTAATGTCACTCTTGGCACACCAATCTATTAATGAAATGACATTAATTAGTCTGATATATATATATATATATATATATATACTGTATATATATTTGAATAGAATTAATTTTTTGTGTGTTTAATTTTGGAGGGAAGGGGGACTGTTCCCATAAGGTATAAAACATTTACAGTATTTACTGTATATATTTTTCTCCAGCGCCTATGGTCATAATTATTAACATCTTAATGTTATGAGACATTCCCATAAACCTGCACAACGCCATTAAATATATATATATACACACTACCGTTCAAAAGTTTGGGGTCGGTACGATTTTAAATACTTTTAAAAGAATTCTCTTCTGCTAACCATGGCTGCGCTTATTTGATTAAAAATACAACAAAAATCAGTTATAGTATTAAATATTATTCCAGTGTAAGCTGGAATCAGCTGTTTTCTGTGTGAATATATACACTGTAAAAAACTATTTGTTGAGTCAACTTAAAAAACTTTGTTACCCCGCTGCCTTAAATTTTTTTGTCAACTGGTGTATGTGCAATTGTATCAACATGCGTTTTCTAGTTGAAACAACAGTTATACTAGTTAATTCAACTTTTAGCTTAGTTGAGGACAATTAAACTTAAATGTTCTTGTTGTCTGGACAATTTCTACAAATTTAGTTGTGTCTACAAAAAAAAAAAAGTTGAAATGGCAATTATTTTTTACAGTGTAGTCGCACAGACCCAGAACCCAAACCCCATCTCTTAATAATTAAAAAAGGCTGGTTTCTAAAGTACTTCTTCCTGCCTCTATGTATTAATGCTCATGGGTAGCCTAAATGGGTTCCATTCAGACCTTAACATTAAGTATTTTACTGTTATGTGTCAACAAGATTCAACAAAACATTTTCACCTGGCTAGACCCAATGTTTAGATCTGTTGTGGTATTTATGCAAATTAGCACATACGTAATTAGATTATGCACCGTTTGTCCTTCTTAACAAACGATTTAAAAAAACTTGGAATACATTTTTTGTTTGTCTTGATGTAAGTAATCAACTCAGTGATTTTCATGGTGATATCTAAAGGTTACACTTTTTACCCTATTCTCGTAAGAAAAAGAATGAATAGACGTATGAATAGGCTATATTTGCTTTTGTTTTCTAAACTTTTCCTAATGGGATTCTTTGGGACTTTTTTTTTCCTTACTCAAGACACATTGAGGATACAAAATCAGTTGAGTTTGCTTGTTGCAATTTGTTCAAGGTTGACCCCCATTTTGGCTTAAAATGACTATACTAACAGGCAGATCAGGTGCAAACAGACCCCCCAGCCCTTGCATCACCACTGGCTAGTCAGAGTCAGTGTGGTCAGACTTCAGAACCAGCAACAGGTCAGAGCATCTACCACACACAGGCAGTCAATCACATACCCAATTCAGGAATTTAAGTTGAGATGATTTTGCCAGATTAAAAGGATAGTTCACCCAAAAATGAACACAAAAAAATTAATTATAAATTAAATAATTAGAATTAGAATTATTATAAATTATTATAAAGAAAGAATTATGTTGTAATTAATCTTCCCAGGATAAAATTTTATTTTGATGGGCAATAAAATTGTTTAACTTTTTCAAGGACATGTCTGCTTGATGCCTGCTATATCTAATATCTAAACTAAAAAAAAAAAAAAAAAATTTTTGTAAATGTGAGTTTTTTTGTAAATAAATGCAGCAGTTCATAACAGAAACATGCGGTATCTTATCTACTTGGTGCTTCAGCTTTGTTTTCTGCAAATATTTTGGATGTTCAACACTTATAGACACAAACAGAGTGACCCAATTCCTTCCACAAGCTTTTCCACTGTGTGTGTACTGTGTACCCCCGAAAGTAGCAGTGGCCACCCCATGTATAAAACTCTAGTTCCGCCACTGGATCCATCAAATGTTAACGTCATTGTGTATTGTGTACCAAGTATTGAGGTCTCTGCGTTCACACATATAGCTTCTGAATTGAAGACATGGTGCCGGCTGCGTCCCAATACCTCCCCTTACCCTAGATTTTTGCCCTAACCCTTGTTTTTGCGCGTTCTCGTGCAGGGGTAGGGTGTCCCAATACTCCAAAGAGCAAGGGGGAGTGCTATTCTCCCCTTAAAATCAACCCTCAAAACATAGTGCGGTCCGATGCAGGCTTAAAACGAAGTGGAAGATGAAATTACCCAGGATACCTTGCGAACTCAGCGAGCCGGTCAAATTTTTCAACTAAGATGGCGGACACCGAAAGGAACAATTGAATTTTAAGTATATTTTCGCAAATACGCATGTTAAAATGTCGAAATATGTTAGTTTGATGCACATCCAATGGACTGTTGAGTTTTCAACACTAATGTTAGAAAATATTTCACGAAGCTATCTGACGATCGATGTTCATATGATATCTGCCGAGTGCTTCAAAAGCAAATCAAATATACATCTGATCTGGGTAAGTTAGTTAATCTAATTTTATTTTCGATTTTGGCTACCAAGGATTATAAAAAGATGATATGTGAGGTAAAATTATTAAAAACTAGCCGCGTTCGTCTAGCGCATCATCTTCCCTTCACAGCGCGCTGTCATTTCTCTCTAAACCCAAACTTAACGTCAGAATCAGCACTGAGCACAATCGGTGATTGTTGTAAAGTGCAGTGTCTGCGGTTTCTAAGTTGCGGGACGTTGGTGGTAAAAACAGCTACTAAAAGCACAATGATCCGCGCAAGAGACGTTGCCCCGGTTCCCATGGCGGCGCGCGCGCGTTCGGAAACGGATTGCAACTAACGTTAGACAAGCAAACTTTGGGTTTTGTGTGCGCTTCTAAACGATCAGATACAAACAAATATATGGCAAAATGACCGGAAATGCGTCTTCTATATTCCACATGTCTTCTCTGTTGATTCATCAGACGTAGATAAACGAAAACAGCCCACACAACAGGCAACACAACAACTGGAACCGGCAATTTTATGAATGAAAATAGTAGTAGAAGTAGTAGACACTTTGACGCTGCGCGTGACGTATTGAGGATTGCCGCGCTAATTTGCATATAGTGGTGTCCCATTTCATAGGGAAAGATCTTCAACTCCACTTCCCTCGTTGAGGGGACTTTACTTTCGAGGGCACTCAAAACCAAGTGGAAGTTTTAAGGGGGGAGAAATGGGACAGGGCCTTTAAATCTATTGTAATGATTACTTAGATGTTTCTAAGTAAATCACATATTTAAAGTCCCCATGAAATCGAAATTGACAATACTTACTTTGTTTGCCTAAATTGATCGTTTTGTGGTGAACAAATCATCCATGCAAGTCAATCCACACAAACAATTTTTTTGGTTGAAAACGCTTAACCACTCCCCTCAAACCGTATTAGTCTGTATGAGCGAGAGATGGAGAGGAGGGGTGCTAAAGTAAAACCCTGCCCTCTGTTCAATATTCCGTTTCACTTGGAAATACGTCACAACACTGGAGAAAAGTCGTTTGCAACTTCCGGTTCACGGGGACTTTAAAAAGTGAAATCTAAATCAATGTTATATTGAGTGAAATGTATTACAAAGAAAACTTCAACCAAATAGATATTACTAAACCTTTTATTAGCTTAGTAAAATGTACTTAATTTATTTTGTTACTTTCACTTAACTTAGTTAAGTAGAGTTTACTTAATTCTATGTGTGAAATTTACTCAAAAAATATTAGTGCAAAAAAACTTGCCTTAAAAGAATTAAGTAAATTTTACTTATTGTTTTTTTCAGTGTGTGTGGCTCGGTCCAAAGATCATCTGAGCCAATTTCCATAAGAATTGAACTAAATTTGAATGACTAGTAGCAAAAAAACAACACTGTACTTTTCAAAATGGCCACTACTGTAATGGGCGGAGTCTTAATGTAAGATATTGATTGTGATCAGCATGAGTGGAATCAGGTGTACTAATTTTCATTTTTCTAGATCAAAGTTAAAACCCTTTCAATGTTTAATTTTTGAACTGGTGGTGGCACTATAGTTGGTCCTAGAGATTCAAAAATTGGTCCAATAGGCTTTATGCACAGCTTCACTACTTCCTGAACTTCAGCCAGCCCTTTGTTTCCTGTCTGTCATTATTGGACAAACTGATTAATCCAGGTGTGCCTGATTATTGTTACTGAGGCCAGGCACACCTGGATTAATCAGTTTGTCCAATAATGACAGACAGGAAACAAAGGGCTGGCTGAAGTTCAGGAAGTAGTGAAGCTGTGCATAAAGCCAATTACTATTCATTACAATCACTACAAGTGTGCCAAATTTCATCATTGTCCTATGTTTCGTTGATAAGGCTGCCATAGACTCTCCATAGGAATAATAATAATAAGAAGAAAACTAACAATTACAATAGGGGCTATCCTCTTTGGGGCTTTGCCCCTAATTATTAGAGATTGACTGACTACTTTTCTTCGACATGTTGGTGCTCAGCAACCCAGATCTGTGACCTGGAAGGTCACGACGTGCCTAAATTCAGGGTCAGAGTGTCAGCCGCATAATCAATGTAGATATGCTTCAGTCTATCTATGTGTAGAAAATGTGTGTTTATTTATTAGCCAATCAGAATCATTCAACCTGAAGCAATTAGACCTTGGTGAAGGGAATAATTGCTATCATTTTTGTAAATGTACGGGGAAGAGGCCTACAAACTCCTTGTGATTCTTGAAGCTGACTTCTGCCTGATGAAACTGCAAACTATCTTCAGTAAAATTTTCTTAAATTGATTATAATTCTGACTCTTGTTTTAAATTGACTGCACTTCTAACTCCTGGTCTTAATTAACCATATCTGGTCCTTGGGTCTTTAACTGTAAGTCCCAAAATACAGATATACAGTGGTAATCTATATTGCAACAAGGACAATAAAGCAGAAGTTTCTGCAGATATTCTTTAATGAGACAAAGTTTAGACAACTTTTTACAATTTTAAAAGTAGCATTTGGTTCCACTGTTTAACTAGGTACACAGTGAGCACAACCATAACCAATTGCATTATGCAATGAATAAATATGATATAATTTCTAAATATAAATAAATGTTCAATTTCTAAAATGTTTGTTTACCCAATAACAATCAGAAAGATAATACAAATAAAACAGTGTTTACATCAACAATGACTGTCTAAGTTACTTTGGTTAAATTCGATGTTGGAGGGGGGAGAAAGACCATAAAATGTCATATAAGGACAAAGTTTGTAAGTGGTGGAGACAAACTATATTACCATGTCAGGTGGCTATATCAGCACATGTGACTTAAAATATGTAAATATATTGACCATGAAGGACAACTACACTACATACAGATTGACAGGAGAGTCAGTGTCAGAAAATATGATGCCAACAGTCAACTTACAGCATCCTCTTAAAAAACATTATTTTGGATATTGCATACAAAGTTAGACCGGACCTGTGTATTGGCTTCTGCAAACCCATCATTCCTACTGTACAAGAAGCAAAAATTACATGTTGGTCATAAAATTACACGGTGGTCATAAAATTCTACACTATACAGTATCTTGAATGTCTCCATGATCTTGCTGTAAAAATCTGTCAGATTTGCTGCACCAATGAGAACAAGTTTACTCACTTAATAATGTAGCCCCTATTAATGTACTACAACCTAAAACAAACAAAACCCCTTTTAGTGAATTACAGTATTATATTATTATGTAATATAGTATTATTAGGTATTGTCAAAATTTCACCTGTAGTGAGTCAGTCTGGTCACTGGGAGTGTACTAAAACCAATGGAAAATCACTTTAGGTGAATTACTGTAATTTTTTCCATATGAATATTTGTGTACTGTATGTACAGTAAGGGTTGTATTGTCACATTTTCACCTGTAGTAAGTCAGTCTGGTCATTAGGAAAGCACTACACCCTTTGGAACACGAAAAAATACTTTAGGTGAATTACAGTAATTTTTTCATAAACATATTTGACAATTGTACGTACAGTAAGGGAGGTATTGTCAACATTTCACCTGAAGTGAGTCAGTCTGATGATTAGGAAAGCACTACGCCCTTTGGAACACGAAAAAATACTTTAGGTGAATTACAGTAATTTTTTCATAAAGATATTTGACTATTGTACGTACAGTACGGGAGATATTGTCAAAATTTCACCTGGAGTAAGTCAGTCAGGTCACTAGCAAAGCACTACACCCTTTGGAACACAAAAAAATACTTTTGGTGAATTACAGTAAGTTTTACATAGAACAACATTTGTGTACTGTACGTACTGTACAGATGGTGCGTAAAGCAGCCTATGTGAATACGCAGCAAAGATCAAACCTTAAACTAACTTAACCCCGCTTGGCAACTTTACTTTTTAGGAAAACTTGACAATGTTCGTGTGACAGGGCGCTGTCCATGTATGTGGTGCTGAAGGTCCTGCATGATCTTACCTGCACCTTAAAATTTCATTAACTTTCAACTTTTCAGTGGTTACCCAAGTTAAACACTTGAATGTTATTAAGTACTCTCCAAAGAACACACTACACCATGGGGATTGGCATATTTAGTGCATTTAGTTGACTGTGAAATGCAGCAATATAGGCCTAGACCTCAAAAGAACAAGTCAAACACTTGGGTAAAGTTGGTTTTATATTCGCGGACTTCCGCTCAATAACTCGTGAGCTGAATATTGTTACTACACAAATAACATTGTTTTAATAATGTTGAATAATTTTCCTCAAAACGAGCTTTCGCAGTGCACAAAATACATTGATCTCTGTGCAGGCGGCTGAGAGACAGATCGGAAGGGATCAGTCAGTAACAGTCAAAAACACACACTATAGTGTCACCAAATTTAGATCACACATCATCACTGCTGTCCTGATGGTTAGGCTATACTAACACTTATTTGGGGAATTTTTGCATTATTTTTATGTATTATGAAAAATTAGACAATTGTATTGCATTTATCCAAACAAAGTGTTGTTATATAACCAGCAGGACAGCAGTGATGTGTGATCTGAATTTGGCAACAATACAGAGAATTACAGTGAAGTTTTTGAATATTTTGTAGTAACACTTTTCGGGTTTTGCACTTTGCAGATGGTCCCTTCTCAGCAGCCTGCGCATAGAGATCAATGTATTTTGTCCACTGCAGAGTTGTATAAAGTAGAAGTAGAAAGTAGAAATTCTGCCATGTCTTACTTCCAGCCATGAACTGATTGACAGTTGATTTCAGTTGATTTCTGTCTCCTGACTGAAAAACGGCTAATAAGCAAATCCAGGTGATTGGAACAAAATACTGAGGCGGACTTTTACTTTCTGAACCTGGACTTTACTCCTCTGAAGAGAACAGAAAAAGAAACGAGCAGAAACACAAGAACTACAACTGACTTCAGACACAGTCTTGAAAAGACAGAAAAGAAGACATTCAATCTCTGAAGATCTCAGCAGAGGAGGATTAAACAACTCCACAAACAGCATTACCAGCTTCACTTATTACTAACCAGACTGACTTTATTTCTGTCAGACTTCTACAGAAGTTTTTATTGAGAATTAACAGAGGTTTAACTCAGTTTCATTTGAAGTCACCATAACAGTGATTAGTGTTTCCATTAGCCAGGCTCTTTACTCATATTAGATATTTGATCTCTTTTGACTGCTGTGACAGTGTGTTTGTCAAACACATTTACAGTAACAAAATTGAACGGGATCAGGTGATGAAGGTTACCTGGTGATGGTTTTGTAATCATCATGAAAAAGCCTGATTCACTGTGGTATTTGAATTTAATAATTATTTTGACAAATTATTATCAAAAAACAAAACCTGTAACTGCATCATGAGATCCAGCAATATTATAACAATAAGTTAGTAGACTTTAACAAACATGAGAACAAAAAAAAAAAAAGTATGATGATACACACAGACATCAACAATCAGCGTATGAATCTTAACAACGGCTGAACATAAGCTCATTATTTATTTATACAGCAATGCATGATGGGAGCCATGAATGAGTTTTGATTGATGGCATCCAGAATACACTGCAAAATGCTTTATAATTGTCACCATTATTGAGATTCACAGGCTGATTCTTCATGTCTTAAAATTTTTAAAAAAAAAAAACTTTGTATGTGATTAAATTTTAAGAAAAGATTTGAATTACATTGTAAAAGTTACAAATATTATGATTATCAAGGACCGTGCTGCTATAATCAATCAAATAAATTTAACTCACTAATTAGGCTCTACTCAGGTTATATGATTGCGATATAATTATAATGTTCAAATCATCAAACACCATTATACGAACTTGTCTCTTTGTTCATCTGGCTGTTGAAACTCAGGTACAGCAGCCAATCAAAGATCTGAAGTTAATCATGTAAGGGTCAAGAGAGCAACTAAAGCAAACACTGATCTCTATAACGGTAACATACCAATTACGATTTTCTCCTTCAGTGATTCCTCTGTTGAAATGAAACCTCTGTTAATTCTCAATAAAATCTTCTGTAGAAGTCTGACAGAAATAAAGTCAGTCTGGTTAGTAATAAGTGAAGCTGGTAATGCTGTTTGTGGAGTTGTTTAATCCTCCTCTGCTGAGATCTTCAGAGATTGAATGTCTTCTTTTCTGTCTTTTCAAGACTGTGTCTGAAGTCAGTTGTAGTTCTTGTGTTTCTGCTCGTTTCTTTTTCTGTTCTCTTCAGAGGAGTAAAGTCCAGGTTCAGAAAGTAAAAGTCCGCCTCAGTATTTTGTTCCAATCACCTGGATTTGCTTATTAGCAGTTTTTCAGTCAGGAGACAGAAATCAGCTGAAATCAACTGTCAATCAGTTCATGGCTGGAATAAACACATGGCAGGATTTCTACTTTTTCTGTACTTCTACTTCTACTTTATACAACTCTGGTCCACTGCGAAGGAAAGCTCGTTTTGAGGAAAATTAGGTTGTAGCTGCTGGTGTTAAATGTGTAGTTATATGTGAGGTGTTATTTGTGTAGTAACAACGTTTAGTTCACGAGTTATTGAACCCGGAAGTCCGCGAACGTGCGAATGTGCGAATATAAAACCAATTTTACCACTTAGGTAAAGTTGGTTTTATATTCGCACATTCGCGTTAAAGAACTTTTTCAATTAAATAGTCAATGAAGCAATTTTTTTTCAGATTCGAAGCAGCTACTTAATATTGACAACAAAGATTGTGAACTACAACATTTTCTACAATCGATCAAAATGGGTAAGTATATTTTTAATGCATACACACTTTGTTGAATATTCAATGTAGTGTGGTAACCAAGATAGGGGCCGTCTAAAAAGTTTATATTGTTTTTCATCGTGTGCAAACAGACAACTACATTTTAGCCAACTACAGATGTACCAGCAAATATCTCTCACATTATGTGTTCTAATGCAATAGAATGTCCTTATAATGATGGTGTTTAAAAAGGTGTTTAGGAAATAATAAAGAATGAACATGTAGGCAACATGAACTGTAATCTGGTAACAATCCAGACTGTAGAAAGTGGAAAATCATGTGTAATCTCCTGAACATAGTTAATCGCTTCATTTTACATCTGTTTATATTTATGTTTATTTATTTATTTGAAATCAAAATGAACAAGAACAGTGTTGGTGTTGGTTTTAATTATGACATATGATTTATTTCAATAGGTTTTGAAAGGATGGGCCGACTGTTCCAAAGCAAGTTGGATGGTCTTGTCTGGACCCTACAGAACACACTACAGCCCACGTCTTGCTGTTTTATCCACCTCGGTTTTTCTGTTTTTAAGTGTAATAAAGACTTTACAGTGTAACAGTGTTCTCCAGGTGCTGAATAAAAAGAATGGCCTAACAGTATTTTATGTTTTCCTGTTGTATAGCATCTTCAATTAACATTAAACTCTCACAATAACACAATTCGTGTGCATTGATTGATGTTTACAGTCCTGCAGAAATATCACTGTCCATGGCACTGAATCCATCAGATTATTGACAAGTACCCAGAAAGCATGACAGCAAACATGATGTTTATTTTGGGGGTGAAGGGTGTGGATTTTGGAATAAACTGCTGCTTCAATGTATATGTAATGAGTGATTATAATCAAGGTTTTCTTTCTAAATATTACATGAGTGGAATGACTTATCTAGGCATGTGAGATTTTACTTAGTTATAGGCTAGAAGTTACCAGTACCCAGCCAGCACAGCCATGTGGGGCCCACATGGGTTTGACCTGGGCTATCTAACTGGGACCCAGCCAGTTTTGCTCCCGGTTTCCATGTAGGCCCCACATGGATTTGCCCAGATGAAATGAACACTGCTCAGTGTGCACACTACAGGCTGTTAAATGTAACACTGATCAGTGTTGGAGTTAATGAGATAATTAAGTGATTGAATATGATTGAGCATTATTGAAGACACCTAAAGCAGAATCACTGAAGGAGAAAATTTTAAGCCACCGTTATGGCGATCATTGTTTGCTTTAGTTGGGCTCTTGACCCTTATATTATTAACTTTAGATTTTGTTTGGCTGTTGTTTCTGACTTATAACTGCCAGATGAACAAAAAAAAAAGTGATGTAATGTGGTTATATTATGGTAATGTGGTTAAGTGGTTATATTATGACAATGTGGTTAAGTGGTTATATTATGACAGTCATCGTTTGAACCTTATGTTTAGTGATTTATGCTGTTGGTTACAGCATAACTGTGATTCTGCATAAATATCCAGAATTTTAGATATAATGTAAAGGATTTCTTAAAAGTTATTTAAAAAAAATCTTTCTTTTAGGCACACCCAGACGTCAAGATTCAGTCAATGCATCTCAACAATGGTGACGAGCAGAATATTCAACTAGGAAAAGTAAATTACATAGACAATTCAGATCATAATTTATTCATACCGCAATGCATGATGGGAGCCATTAATGAGTTGTGATTGGTGGCAGCCACTGCAACATGCATTATTATTGTCACCATTGTTGAGATTCACAGACTGATTATTGATGTGTTTCTAAATAATTTTATTTGAAAGTGTTTTGATCAGAACAATGTTTATGAAATATTTTGGATTAAAAAAATGCTGATAATCATATGCTGTAGAATCACAAAGCTGTTGCTAACAAGTTAAACCAGATAATCTCAATAAGTTTTATTTTTCAGATCACAGCATGATTATGCCAAAACACAACCAACACTATCAGATCACACTTTTCTTTGTTCATTTGACTGTTATAAATCAATAACAGCAGACAAACAAAATTTAAAGAAGAAAGTATAAGGGTCAAGAGTCCAACTAAAGCAAACAATGATCGCCATAACGGTGGCTTACAATTTGTGATTTTCTCCTTCAGTGATTCTGCTTTAGGTGTCTTCAATAATGCTCAATCATCACTCAATCACTTAATTATCTCATTAACTCCAACACTGATCAGTGTTACATTTAACAGCCTGTAGTGTGCACACTGAGCAGTGTTCATTTTATCTGGGCAAACCCATGTGGGGCCTACATGGAAACCGGGAGCAACACTGTCTGGGTCCCAGTTAGATAGCCCATGTCAAACCCATGTGGGCCCCACACGGCTGTGCTGGCTGGGTATGATTACTGAAATGTTTGTTTCATGTATTTTCTAATGTCTGTATTTGATATCTGAAAGCAGTAACAGTGCTTGCTCATTTAGTGATTCTGTGATCTTTGTAACGGCCTACGAACTCCTGTGAGAGTCTTGAAGCTGACTTCTGCTGATGAAACTGAAAACTATCTTCAGTAAATATTTTCTTTATTATAATTCTGACTCCTGCTCTTCATTTCTTCATATCTGGTTCTGGGTCTTTGACTGTGCGCCCCTAACAGGTGAACATTTAAAAAACTAGCAAAAGTCCTATGGGGTTCTTCAATGGCACACCTTCCATCAAAAAATATTACATTATCTAAATGTATTTATTATTGTAATGACTGAAAACAGTAACTTCTTTACTTCATGGATGTATTTATAGAAGAATGATTTGCTTTAAAAGAACATTAAAACCATTAAACAAAGTACAGTTTTGAAAATATCTCCCTTACTGTACGTACAATTATCAAATGTGTTTTAAAAAAATGACTGTATTTCCCCTAAAGTATTCTTTTCGTGTTTCAAAGGCTGTAGTGCTTTCCTAGTGACCACACTGACTTACTACAGCAGAAATTTCCACAATAACTCCCATACTGTACGTACAATTATCAAATGTTTATTAAAAAAATGTCTGTAATTCCCCTGGCCTAAAGTATTCTTTTCGTGTTTCAAAGGGTGTAGTGCTTTCCTAGTGACCTGACTGACTTACTACAGGTCAAATTTTGACAATAACTCGCATACTGTACGTGCTATTGTCAAATATGTTTATGAAAAATTAACTGTATTTCCCCTAAAGTATTTTTTCCCGTTCCAAAGGCTGTAGTGCTTTCCTAGTGACCACGCTGACTTACTACAGGTGAAATTTTGACAATAACTGCTTTACTGTACGTACAATAATCTAATAAGTTCAAGAAAAAATTACTGTAATTCCCCTAAAGTATTTTTTCCCGTTTCAAGGGCTGTAGTCCTTTCCCAGTGACCACACTGACTTACTACAGGTGACATTTTGACAATAACTCCCTTACTGTACGTACAATAAACTAATATGTTTATGAAACAATTACTGTAATTCCCCTAAAGTATTTTTCCCCGTTCCAAAGGCTGTAGTGCTTTCCCAGTGACCACACTGACTTACTACAGGTGAAATTTTGACAATAACTCCCTTACTGTACGTACAATAAACTAAAATGTTTATGAAACAATTACTGTAATTCCCCTAAAGTATTTTTTCCCGTTCCAAGGGCTGTAGTGCTTTCCTACTGATCAGACTGACTTACTACAGGTGAAATTTTGACAATAACTCCCTTACTGTACGTACAATAAACTAATAAGTTCAAGAAAAAATTACTGTAATTCCCCTAAAGTATTTTTTCCCGTTTCAAGGGCTGTAGTCCTTTCCCAGTGACCACACTGACTTACTACAGGTGAAATTTTGACAATAACTCCCTTACTGTACGTACAATAAACTAATAAGTTCAAGAAAAAATTACTGTAATTCCCCTAAAGTATTTTTTCCCGTTTCAAGGGCTGTAGTGCTTTCCCAGTGACCACACTGACTTACTACAGGTGAAATTTTGACAATAACTCCCTTACTGTACGTACAATAAATTAAAATGTTTATGAAACAATTACTGTAATTCCCCTAAAGTATTTTTTCCCGTTCCAAGGGCTGTAGTGCTTTCCTACTGATCAGACTGACTTACTACAGGTGAAATTTTGACAATAACTCCCTTACTGTACGTACAATAAACTAAAATGTTTATGAAACAATTACTGTAATTCCCCTAAAGTATTTTTTCCCGTTCCAAGGGCTGTAGTGCTTTCCTACTGATCAGACTGACTTACTACAGGTGAAATTTTGACAATATCTCCCTTACTGTACGTACAATAAACTAATAAGTTCAAGAAAAAATTACTGTAATTCCCCTAAAGTATTTTTTCCCGTTTCAAGGGCTGTAGTCCTTTCCCAGGGACCACACTGACTTACTACAGGTGAAATTTTGACAATAACTCCCTTACTGTACGTACAATAAACTAATAAGTTCAAGAAAAAATTACTGTAATTCCCCTAAAGTATTTTTTCCCGTTTCAAGGGCTGTAGTGCTTTCCCAGTGACCACACTGACTTACTACAGGTGAAATTTTGACAATAACTCCCTTACTGTACGTACAATAAACTAATATGTTTATGAAACAATTACTGTAATTCCCCTAAAGCATTATTTTCATGTTTCAAAGGTTGGAGAATGTTCCTAGTGATCAGACTAACTTACTAAAGGTTAAATATTGTCAATACCTGCCTTACTGTAAGTACAGTACATACATATTTTTTATGAAAAAATTACTGTAATTCACCTTAAGTGTTTCTTCATGTTCCAAAGGTTATAGTATGTTCCTAGTGATCACTCTACTCAATTAATTTTGATAAATGTATTAGGTAAAAGTAGGTATTAGAACTGCTGTTCCTGGTACAACACATTTCGTTAATTGATTAAAAACTGTAAAGATTTTAGCTTAATCATATTTTTAACGTTATAAATAAGCAACAATCTTATTGTAATGATTCAAATCTGGAATCCATTGCTGCTTCAATGTATATCTAATGAGCTAATTTAATCAAGGTATTAATCAATATTTTCCTTCTAAATATCAAAGGAGTTGAATGACTTCTCTAGGCTTATGAGATTGTACTTTGTTTTAAAATGACCAGTGTGATTATCTAAAATGTTATTTCATGTATTCTCTTTATTGAAAATCTGAGAGGTGCACTGTAAAACCCAACACGTTATGCAAACTCATTTCAGTTGAGACCGATTACCTCAATTCAATTAAGTTTAAAAAACAATAGTTATGAGTACTCTGAACTTATTTTAACCAAATCCACTAAAACAAGGATATTTATCAATACACAATTAAACTTCTGCATTCAAATATCTTGATATTTGATATTATATATTGAGTAAAAACAATGAAATTACAAACTTTAAATTAACTTTTAAGTGCTTGTAGTTACTACTAGCTCACACTATCACACACAAAGTCAAATCCTTTAAGTTAAGCTAACTCATTACATTTGAGGACACCGATTACCTTAATTTAATTTTTATTTTAAGCAATTATTTAAGTGACTAATTAAGTAATGATTGAGCATTAGTGATGAACACCTGCTGTTAACAGGCAAAATCACTGAAGGAAAGAAAAACTTGAAATGCAAATGAGCTGCTGCTCCCAGCACAGGGGGCGGAGCCTCAAGAGGTTCCGTCCTTTTACCTCAAACAAACATGCACTGAAAATTTCAAAAACATTTAGCCTTTTATTGTCAAACCAGAGTCAGACATAGATGGAGTGACACAAGAAGAAGTGACAGAGGTTTAGAAGGTGATGATTTATTGAGTTTCGTTCAAGGTCACCATATTGGAGATTAGCGGTTGTTTTAGTTGGACTCTTGACCCTTGCAAATTAGTTTGTCTTTGGCTGCTGTAACTCATGAGTATATAAAACACATTTGTTATGGCACAAAAGTCAAAAGAAAATATGATCAGGTGTCAATGGTTGTGCTTTGATGATGAAAATCATCATTAAATGACATGATGACTGAACTTTTACAGAGTCTAATCTCTGATTAAACAAGTGATGTATTATTAGGTTTGCCTATTTATTTAAATTCAGAATCGGATAAAAGAAAGGATTTTACGAACAATTTTCGCACAAAAAGCTTTCATCTATTGCATTATTAAAACTAACACAGACATCAATAATCAGCATATGAATCTCAACAATGGTGACCATTAAAAAGTGATTCATGCCGCAATGCATGCTGGGAGCCATGGATACATTTTGTATTATGCTAGTACCCAGCATGCATTGCAGCATGAATCGTTATTTAATGGTCACCATTGTTGAGATTAATATGCTGATTCTTGATGTCTATGTTAGTTTTAGTAAAGCCATAGATGAAAACTTTTTGTGAACACTGCTTGTAAAATCCTTAATTGTATCTGATGTCATAACACTGCTGGCCCTTTGCTGTAAAATCACAGTTTTGAATAAAACTATAATTTGTCACCCTTTTTAATCAGATATTAGACACTGAAAGAAATCATTGAATCAGGTCACTACATGATGACTGACATCAACACTTAACCATCAACATCTGATCACATTTTCTCTTGACTTTCGTGCCATAACAAATGTGCTTTATAAACACACAAGTTTCAGCAGACAGAGAAAATCTTGTCTTCAAAAGTCAAGGGTCAGGAACCCAACTAAAGCAAACGCTGATCTCCATCATGGTGACCTTAAACGAAACAATAAATCATCAAATTCTGAACCTCTGTTAATTCTCTTAAGAACTTCTGTAGACGTGCTAATAAGTGCTAATAAGAATAAGACTAGCCATTGCACACTGAGTCCGAAATTGTCGTATGCGTTTTTTCGGATTCGTAATTCGGTGGCTCTGAATTGTCAAAACACCATTCAAACACCATTCACACTGCTTGCTACAGATGCGAAAAACGCAGAAAATCAAACCCGATCCGATTTTTTTTATAACGGACGAAAGTTTCGGAGGCAGTGTGCAAGCGTGATTGACATAACGTGAGGTCGTATTTATTTTTTAACGTGCGGAAATTTCAGATGTGAATTTCGGACTCAGTGTGCAATGGCCTTAAAGTGCTGTTTGATGAGTTGTTTAACGACGTGCTGAGATCTTGAGACTTCATATCTTGTCATATCAGTTGATTTAGCTTAGACCTTGGTGAAGGGTATAACTGCTGATCTTTGTAACTGTAACAGAGCGGCCTACGAACTCCTTGTAAGTCTTGAAGCTGACTTTTGCATGATGAAACTACAAACTATCTTCAGTAAATCTTTCATTAATTTATTATAATTCTGACTCTTGTCTTAAATTGACTGACTAACTCCCTGGTTTTAATTAATCGTATCTGGTCCTTGGGTCTTTAACTGTATACAGTGGTAATCTATATTGCAACAAGATGAGCACAACCATTGGGCATCTTTCCAGGTAGCTTGTCTGGTGATAATCCAAGGCATGGTACCAATATTTTGCACTGTTGCTGAAAACTGTGCTGAAAACAATATTTTCATTCAAACACACACATTTATTTTTATTCAATTTTTATTTTATCGTCACTACACTAAAATAAAATATAGTAAAGTAAAAATGACGTGACAAAACAATCAGTTAAAGGGTTTATGATAATATAAGAACAACTTAAACCAAGAGAGGATCAACAACAGCAGAATTATGAAGAGGTGATATTGAAATATTACTCTAACCATGAGGAATTAATTACAACTTTTATGTATAATCACAGTTGTATTCCATGGACAATTAGAAAGATAATACAAATAAAACAGTGTTTACATCAACAGTGACTTTCTACGTTACTTTGGTTGAATTTGAAGTTGAATTTGGAGGGGGGAGAAAGATCATAAAAGTAAATGTCATGTAAGGACAAAGTTTGTTGGCTGGTGGCTATATCAGCACATGTGACTTAATATGTGAAAATATTGACCATGAAGGACAACTACACTACACAGCAAAATTCCCAGTGTTAAATTAACACTCTCGGTGTTCATATAGGTCCAACTACAGGGTGTTAAAAATGAACACTGAAGCAGTGTTGAAGTTAATGAGATAATTAAGTGATGATTAGTGGTGATAGCTAATGTTAATAAGAAGAATCATTGAAGGAAAGAGAAACAACAAGAACTACTGACTTCGAGCCATTACACATTATTGTACTTATTATTACCAGTGTATTTCTGTCATAAATCTACACACATTCTTAATTATATTGAACAGAAGTTTAGATGGTAATGTTTTATGGAATGTTTCATTTCATGTCACCATTATGGCGATCAGTGTTTGCTTTAGTTGGGCTCTTGACCCTTTGCTTTTTAACATTAGTTTTTCTCTGGTTGCTCCATCTCTGTGTTTATAAAGCACATGTGTTATTGCAGGAGAAACCATGACATGGGCTGTGTTTCCGAAAGCATCTTAAGCCTAATTTGATTGTACAGACATTTTGTTGCAATTGTTCTACGATCAAGTTAGGTTTAAAATGCTTTTGGGAAACACAGCCCAGGTCATGATGGTTATGTTTAAATGATGAGATTACCATCCTGTAGTGTCCTGATTCACTCAACCAGCATTATAAACTGATTATACAAAGCTTCTATTCATATTCATTAAAGTAACTAATTCCAGCAGTGCTTTAATAATCTGTAGGTTTTAAAATACCACATAGATATCAAGAATCTACATATGAATCTCAACAATGGTGACAATCACATAACATATTCATGTTGCAGTGCATGATGGGAGCCACCAATCGAAATGCATCCATGGCTCCCATCATGCATTGCAGTATGAATAAATTATACAGCTGAATTGTCCTGTAATTTTCATTGTTTTTCCTGTTTGTTTTTATTTTGCTATTGTTTTGTTATGACTTTAATAGCTTGTTTTGTGATGTTCAGAGTTGATCTGTGTGTCACTAATTGGTTTATTGTCACCATTGTTGTGATTCATATGCTGATTCTTGATGTTTGTGTGTCTAAACACAAGAGCTCCAGTGCACAAAAAAGTTTCAAAATTGTTATAATTGCTGTTGGATCTCAAACTGTAAAATCTAAGGGCTACAATCACCCATACTAAAACACAACATCAAACATATAGTCAAAGATCTAGACTCTGAATGACATCAGTGAATCAGGTCACTACGTGATGATAATGTCATCATCACAACATACTGTTGGCATGTTCTCTCGTGCAATATCAAATGTGCTTTATAAACACAATGTTGGAGCAGCCAGAGAAAAACTAACAATAAAAAATGAAAAGGGTCAAGAGCCTAACTAAAGCAAACACTGACCACCATAATGGTGGCTTGAAATGAAAAATTCCATAAAACATTGCCGTCTAAACTTCCGTTGAATCTCAATAACTTTTGTAGATGTATGACAGAAATAAAGTCACACTGGTAATAATAAGTGCAATAATGTGAAAAGGCTCGAAGTCAGTAGTTCTTGTGTTTCTCTTTTTTTCGTTCTTGTTGTTTCTCTTTCCTTAAATGATTCTGCTTATTAACATCGGGAGTGACCACTAATGGCCAATCATCACTTAATTAATCACTTAATTATCTCATTAACTTCAACACTGCTTCAGTGTTCATTTTTAACACCCTGTAGTTGGACCTATATGAACACCGAGAGTGTTAATTTAACACTGGGAATTTTGCTGTGTACATACAGATTGACAGGAGTCAGAAAAGATGATGGCAACAGCATCCTCTGAACAAACCATTATTTTGGATAACCTTGCATACAAAAAATATACCGGACTCGGACTTGTGCAATCAGACCCTTTTATTCCTGCTGTACAAGAAGCAAAAATTACATGTTGGTCATAAAATCCTGCACTGTACAGTATCTTTAATGCCTTCTTGATCTTGCTGTACATTATCTGTCAGATTTGCTGCAACAACGTGAACAGGTTCATTCACTACAACCTTAAACAAACAAAACCCCTTTTAGTGAATTACAGTATTATATTAATATGTAAAACAGGATTATTAAGTATTGTCAAAATTTCACGTGTATTAAGTCAGTCTGGTCACTAGGAAAGCACTACACCCTTTGAAACATGAAAATAATGATTTAGGGAAATTAGAGTATTTTTTTAAATAAACATTTGATAATTGTATGTACAGTATGGTAGGTATTGTCAAAATTGCACCTGTAGTAAGTCAGTCAGGTCACTAGGAAAGCACTACACCCTTTGGAACACTAAAAAATACTTAGTCAATTACAGTAATTTTTCATAAACCTATTTGATAATAGTATATACAGTAAGGGAGTTATTGTCAAAATTTCACCTGAACTAAGTCAGTCTGGTCACTAGGAGAGTACTACACCATTTGAAACATCAAAAAATACTTACAGTGATTTACAGTAATTTTTTCATAAACATAATTGACAATAGTACACATACAGTAAGGGAGATATTGTCAAAATGTCACCTGTAGTAAGTCACACTGGTCATTAGGAAAGTACTACAACATTTGGAACGTGGAAAAATAGTTAGTCATTTACAGTTAATTTTTCATAAACATATTTGACAATAGCACGTACAGTATGGGAGTTATTGTCAAAATTTCACCTGTAGTAAGTCAGTCAGGTCACTAGGAAAGCACTACAGCCTTTGAAACAAGAAAAAATACTTTAGGGGAATTACAGTAATTTTTTCTTCAACTTATTAGTTTATTGTACGTACAGTAAGGGAGTTATTGTCAAAATGTCACCTGTAGTAAGTCAGTCTGATCACTAGGAAAGCACTACAGCCTTTGGAACAGGAAAAAATACTTTAGGAGTATTACTGTAATTTTTTTCTTGAACTTATTAGTTTATTGTACGTACAGTAAGGGAGTTATTGTCAAAATGTCACCTGTAGTAAGTCAGTCTGATCACTAGGAAAGCACTACAGCCTTTGTAATATAAATATAAATATTAAAAAACACTATAGGTGAATTAAAGTTTATTACATAAACATATGTAATAAACACACGTAATAATGTTTATTACATAAATATATTTGATAATTGTACAGTAAGGGAGTTATTGTCAAAATTTCACCTGTAGTAAGTCAGTCTGATCACTAGGAAAGGACTACAGCCTTTGAAACAAGAAAAAATACTTTAGGGGAATTACAGTAATTTTTTCTTCAACTTATTAGTTTATTGTACGTACAGTAAGGGAGTTATTGTCAAAATTTCACCTGTAGTAAGTCAGTCTGATCACTAGGAAAGCACTACAGCCTTTGGAACAGGAAAAAATACTTTAGGGGAATTACTGTAATTTTTTTTATTAATATTTGTATACTGAACGGTACTGTCAAAATTCCACCTGTAGTAAGTCAGTAGGAACATACTACAACCTTTGGAACATGACAAATAACATTGTTTTAATATTTTAATCTCCTCAAAACGAGCTTTCCTTCGGGTTTGCACTTTGCAGATGGTCCCTTCTTAGCAGCCTGCGCATAGAGATCAATGTATTTTGTCCAGTGCGAAGGAAAGATCGTTTTGAGGAAATGTATGTTGTAGCTTCTGGTGTTTTATCTGTAGTTATATGTGATAGGTGTTGTGTGTAGCAACAACGTTTAGTTCACGAGTTATTGAACGCGGAAGTCCGCGAATGTGTGAATATGCGAATATAAAACCAACTTTACCTAAGTTGAATCCATGATAAATCCCAAGCACGGACTCACAGTTATGTGTTAACAAGTTTATTGTACTTGATCAGTTAATGTCATCGTCTGCCTCGCGAAGTTTGCATTTACTTAGATGAAAATGATATTACAAAATGGAATAACTTTTAATCAAATTAATTAATGAAACCGAGTTATCATAACATCACCACCACAATGAGAAGTCGCATGACATTCAAACAGCAGTCGACTGAGGAAAGAGGTTCATCACTGTCTGCATATGACTGCAGGAAAACGCTGCTGGTCTGCAGAAATGAGACCTTATCAGATAGCAAACTGATTTTGATAAATAGGCCTACTCTTCCTTTAAGTCCCGTCGAGTGAGACAGGATTAAGAACAGAAAACTCAAAGTGCTGAACATTAAACTGCACCATCAGAAAACAACCATGCGCCAAAAATACAGCAAATGTGTTGAATTCACAGTAATGTACATAAGTTGACATCAGAGTTAGTTTAAAATATATATTTTTTACTTACCTAACAGAAAAGGGTTTGGAGCGTTCAATTGTCTGTCTGTACAGTTAGCTGTACGAACTGACCTGCATTTAAAGAAGACAAAAATCATGGACAGTAAAAGAAACAAAAATGCGAAACGAAGCAAGTTCTTCTTCTCCTTTAAATGTATCGGCGGTTGGTGCATTACCGCCATCAGTTTGCGTGATTTTTTCCCCCAAACCTCTTATAATAAACGTAGCAAGTTCTTCTTCTCTGTGATTTAACGGCAGCAAAGACATTGCAAGTGCTGCCATCTGTCGGATTACTTTCAGTCGTGTCCTTGTAAAAAAAAAAAAAACACACACCCTGCAGAAAACAAATGAAGGAGTCTTGACCCGTCCCTGACCCACTTTATGAAGTTATCAAACATAAAATTGATTTGTGATTCCCACTGCTGTTATGGAATCGATGACATTCTTTTATTCTCACATAATTAAAGACATCTTTTTTTTCTTTTTTTTTCAAGTCTTTTTATTATAATTGTGGTAATCCGTACAAAGACTCGCATCCTTACAGAACAAGTTTTAACTGCACGTAAAATAAATAAAATAAATATACATTTTCATATACATGCACATACAAAAAAATATATTTATATTAACATATAATGGCAAAAATAGTGTTTTAATAGAGGGTAATAATAACAGAAGTTGGTCACGACATCAATAACTTGTTCCATGTTACGTATCCAAGTCAAGACCAGCTGCCAAGAAACATATTACTAACACTACTATTAAAGGTAATAGCTCTAAATTATAAAACTTAATATTCAACAATATTATTGATCTGCATGCATTGACACCATTATATGAGAACTGAACCGATCTGGACGATGACATCACAGTTTTCTCCAGAGCTTCTGTACAGATTTGTTTATCTTGAGAACAAAAATTCAGATATTTTTGATCAAATCTGAGAGATTTCCATAGACAGTAACGCAATTACCACTTTCAAGGCCCAGAAAGGTAGTACAGACATAATTAAAATAGTTGTAAAAACACTGTTATTTTACAGTTATTTCCTGAATTATTATGATCAAACACCTTCAATATGAAAAAAGGTCAAATGACTGTCAGCAATGGCTGCCATACAAAAACCATAAAATGAATGTAAAATATCCTAATTTAAATAATAAATACTATTGCAGAAATCTTCATTAAGCTTTTTAACAGAAACACAGTTATTTCACATATATTTACTGAATTTTTACTAAAAAACATATTCACTGTAAAAAGTAAATATCTTGCTATAAACTACATGCATGATTTACTGTGATTATACGTCATCAGCAACTACACAGTTACTGTCGGTTAAATAAAGCAACACACAGCATTTCATCAGTGTTTCTCTGCTCATCCTGGACTGAAGCTCAGGCTCTACTCTTTAACACAATGGTGACACACAAAACACACCATACAGAAACACTTTACATCCCAACAGAACATTAAACACTAACAGATCTCTCAAGATCTCAGCATCTTCACTTATTACAATCCTTCTTTCATACTAACATTCTTATTGAGAAATAACAGGTTTAGAAGTTGATATTTTATTGAAAATAATAAAGTTTGATGTCACCATGATAGAGGTCAGTGTTGGCTTTAGTTGGGCTCTTGACCCTTCATATAAGAACATTAATTTTTCTCTTAACTGTGCATGTCTTTGATGCATATTTGTTATTGTAGGAAATTGAGAAAAACTCAGATCAGATGATGTTGGTCACTTAATAGTGATAATATTCATCAAACAGTGGTCTGCTGTATTGATGCCACCTGATTGGTATGACTTTTTAATGGTTGATTAAGTTGTAAAATGTTAATTGTTAATTTAGAATGCCAGTATTGCTATAGAAGATCCTACAATGCTGTGATATAAGATTTTATGAAGTCATTATGCAAAAAATGATTTGACAGGATCATACAGACTCATTTGGTCATCAAGAATTAGCGTGTGAATCTCAACAATGGTGACAATGAAAAAGAATTCTGACCTATTATAAAGTCACGAAAAGGCTTTGTTGATTGTCACCATTGTTGAGATTCATATGTTGATTCTTGATGTCTCTATACTCCTAACAAAATAAACCAACTCAAAAAAAATTATGTAGAATATATGATTTTTTTAAATTTGAGATTGCAATAATACTGATCCCACAATATTTCAACAAATCATGTGAAAAAAGTATGATAGTAATTGCCTTTGTATAACACTAAAGTCCATCTATATAATGTATTCACAGCTAATAGAGATTTGTTTGTCATATCAGTGAATCAGATCATCATACGATGACTATAAAACCATCAATAAATGACCAAGATCATCTTATATTTTCTCTTGCAATTATTGCCATAATAAATGTGCATCAACACACAGTTAAAGCCGCCAGAGAAAAAGTAATGTTGAAACTCAAGAGTCATGAGCCCAACTAAAGCAAACACTGATCTCAATCATGGTGACATCACATTTCTATTAAAGTTTTTTACACTTTATTTAAATTAGGATATTTTACTTTAATTATATGGTTTTTGTTTGGCAGCCGTAGCTGCCAGTCATTTGACCCTTTTTTTACGATTTTTTTACAATGAAGGTATATGATCATAATAATGCAGGAAATACCTGTGAAATAACAGTGTTTTTTTGTTTTATTTGAATTAGAAGATTTTACTTTAATTTCATGGTTTTTGTTTGGCAGCCGTAGCTGCCAGTCATTTGACCCTTTTTTTACGATTTTTTTTTCACTGAAGGTATATGATTGTTATTTTACAGGTATATCCTGAATTATCACAGTGTTTTTCAGTT
The DNA here is from genome assembly GCF_029890125.1 of Rhinichthys klamathensis goyatoka. Lineage (NCBI taxonomy): Eukaryota > Metazoa > Chordata > Actinopteri > Cypriniformes > Leuciscidae > Rhinichthys > Rhinichthys klamathensis. Next base: position 407,490 of record NW_026606971.1, read on the forward strand.
TATTTAATTTAGGATTTTTTACTTTAATGTTACAGTTTTTTGGGGGCTGCCAGTCATTTGACCGTTTTATCATTTAACTGTTTTGTTACTGTTTAATTACAGATTATATTTGTAATTTACATACATTTTTATGTAATTTAAGAAAACAGAAAAAATACTGTATGAAAAATACAATCAATTTCCTGTATAAAAAAATGTGAATTACTGCAATTTGTCATTAATGTCACAATACCTAAAATAACAGCTGAATTTTTATTTTACAGATATTATTTGTAATTTTACAGTGTTTTGAGTACAATTTAAAATGAAAGAAAATGATCGTCAAAAAAGCACAGTTATTTTCTGTAAAATTAGGATTTTTTTTTACAGTGCATGTGACTACAATAAGCTCAGCTGATGGGGTTTGTTTCAGTAATGTGTGCTTTCTTCACCTTCGAGCTATGATATAATCTGTCCCTGTGAGTAGGAAAGGAGACTGATCTATAAAAAAATTATCTATAAGTATATATAAGAATAAGTTCTGTGTACTGGTGAAAAAAATAAAAAATAAATAAACTTTCTTGAATTAGGATTTCGAAATTGCCATGTGTCAGCTATAGCATGTATTCAGAAATAGTCAGAATGAATGGGCTGATTTAGATACAACCCCAGTTGTAGATGCTAAAGTTACGCTTATTAGTTTTAAATGGGTGGTTTAAAGATTTCACGTTCCAGCTATTAAATGTTACTTCAGGTGGACGATGATGCAATTTTCTTCTAGAAACAAACTTTGTTGTATTATTATATTATTATGTTATCACTGTGAAGCTGATTTGATACAATCAATTTTACAATATTGTAAAAAGCAATATATATATATAAAGGTGACTTGACTTAATAATAATATTTACACTTTATCATAATAATAATTTGTTACATTTATATAGCGCCTTTCTAGGTACTCAAAGCGCTTTACATGGAAGGGGGAATCTCCTCAACCACCACCAATATTGCAGCCATATTGCGCCAGAACGCCCACCACACACCAGCTTACTGGTGGAGAGGGGACAGTGATTTAGCCAATCAGTATATGGGGATGATTAGGAGGCCATGATGGACAGAGGCCAAGGGGCAAATTTGGCCAGGATGCCGGGGTTACACCCCTACTCTTTTTTCGAAGGACATCCTGGGATTTTTAATGACCACAGAGAGTCAGGACCTCGGTTTAACGTCTCATCCGAAGGAAGGACGGTGCTCTTTGACAGTATAGTGGGGCATTAGGACCCACACAGACCACAGGGTGAGCGTCCCCTGCTGGCCTCACTAACACCTCTTCCAGCAGCAACCTGGTTTTCTCAGAAGGCTACAGGGTTAAATGGCTGCTGGCTACTTATCAGGAGAACGATCAGGCCCTATTACCTCTGATAAACCTCCATACTAGCAGTGAGGTTTGACTTATAGGCCATCGCCAAGGTAGCATCTTTGAATGCTTTCTTAATCCCGTCATGAGTTATCTGGAGTTTGGCTGGAGTTTATCCCGAGTTATCCAGTTGGGTTGGAGGAAAGTCCGGGAATATGGATATATGGCTCTGTTGTATTGTGGAGAACTTGCATGCAGTCTTGATAATAGTGCGGTTTGGCTACTATCACTCAAGGTTTGCTGTCAGGTTGTTTGAGCTGGGTTTCACGGTGCAATCTGTCTATTCGAATCTCAGTTTCCAAACCCAATACTTCCTTTAGCAGTTTAGAGACAGATGCGCCCTCAGGGCAACTTGAGCCTGGTGTCTCTGACACATTTATAATCCGAATGTTGCATCTCCTCATTCGTCCCTCCATATCAAGACATTTTTTCTGTAGTTTAGCGATCTCTGCTTCCAGCTTACACACATATTTTCTAGGCCTGTTATCTTATCAGAGCATGCGTTGAGGCCTCCTTTCATTACAGTTTTCTTCATGGACTTTTGATCAGCGAGTAACAGGTCAATGCCGTCAACAACTTCGGTTTTAACGGCCTTTATTTCAGATTCAATGTCCTCAAACTCGCTTGTAAGTGCAGTGTTGCGATGTCCGTTTTCAATGAAGCAAGAAGTTCGGTGTGTTCTTCTGACATTTCAGCCTGTCTGTCATTCTTGGGTTGTTGGTGCCAGAACCGTTAGCCACGTCCTTATGGGATTAATATCCTGCCATGATTCAAAACTGAAAATAAAGTTCTGAAAGGTTGAAACTAAGTGTTCGAAAACTCAAAATCGTACAAAAAAAAGTTTTGCAAGATCGAAAAATAAGATTTGCAAGCTTGCAAAATGTAAAAAAGAAAAATATCTCTGCAAACGTTGTTTTCGAAATTTCCTTCTTCAGATCTGCATTTTTTTTACGATGTTGCGCAAACAATTTTTCAGAGTTTCAAATTTGTCAGTGTTCTCCCACTGTATTAGTTTGTTTTCCAGGTTTGAAACCTTGTAAATGGTGATCTGAAAACTGGAGTGCGAATGTGTGAAAACAAGTTTTGAAACTCTGAAAACAGAGTTTTGCAGGCTTGCAAAGTGGTAAAAAAAAAAAAAAAAATCTCTGCAAACATAATTTTGTTTTTGAGTTTTCCTTCTTCAGAAGTGCAACACTCTTTTTTACGGTGTTGTGCAATCATTTTTCCAGAGTTTCGAATTTGTCACTGTTCTCCCAGTGTATAGTTTGTTTTTCAGATTTGAAACCTTGTAAATGGTGATCTGAAAACTGGTGTGCGAATAGGTGAAAAAAAGTTTTGAAACTCTGAAAACTGAGATTCCAAAGGGCGAAACTTATTACATTACATTTGCACTCCTATTGTTCATAATCTGATTTAATCTGTTTGCCTATACAAAGTATACTTTATTAATAGGCCTACATTGTGTACTAAATTTGGTGCTTCAATATCACTCTCATTAAGCGTCTTAAATGCGGAAGAACGCTTGATTATGCTGCCGTTGTCTGTTTTAGCAGCTACTGCCATCTAGTGCTAGCAGGTTTTCTCAGACAGTGTGTGTGGATCGTGCAAGGCTAAACCGGCGAAAAAGTCTCAAAATCCAAATGAATCAAATAGGATCGACTCAGAAACGAGTCAATGAATGCACACGTGTCACCTCATCCACAATTGCACATCTTACTTGTTGCATGCGCAAATTCTGAGCTACATTAATACAAAATCGAGGTTTTGTATTAACAACTATGGCTCTAGTTGTACAAAATGCTGCACATTCATGTGATTCTGGATTTTGCACACACAAGTTGTATTGTATTAGTTTATATATATATATATATATATATATATATATATTCATATTTATATTCATCCCATACGCTTTCGTCATTGGCGGAGCAGTCGGTCAATCCCACCTTTCCAGTAAATAGGGCTTGTGATTGGACTGTACGTCAGCAGACAGCAAAGCATTGGCCAAGAGCAGAAGGCCCTCCCTCCAGGCTTTTTTTTTAAGTTGCGAGGTTGCGAAGCTTTATTTTCGCTCAGTCTGAGTTTCAGTTTCAGAGCAGAACTGCGTGACAAAGCTGCCACAAATCACGTGAGTCGCAAGCTCGCAACTGTGTGGGCGTATCTCCGCAAACTGGGTGTTGTAAACTCAGCTCTGAAAAAGTAGAGTCTGCAATAGGAGTGCTAATGTAATGTAATGTAATAAGTTTCGCCCTTTGGAACCTCAGTTTTCAGAGTTTCAAAACTTTTTTTCACCTATTCGCACACCAGTTTTCAGATCACCATTTACAAGGTTTCAAACCTGGAAAACAAACTAATACAGTGGGAGAACACTGACAAATTTGAAACTCTGAAAAATTGTTTGCGCAACATCGTAAAAAAAATGCAGATCTGAAGAAGGAAATTTCGAAAACAACGTTTGCAGAGATATTTTTCTTTTTTTACATTTTGCAAGCTTGCAAATCTTATTTTTCGATCTTGCAAAACTTTTTTTTGTACGATTTTGAGTTTTCGAACACTTAGTTTCAACCTTTCAGAACTTTATTTTCAGTTTTGAATGGCAGGATATTAATCCCATACGTCCTTCCCTTCGTAGGCATTGTATTGACATAATATTATAACCATCTAAGCGCCAAAGCTTGTGTAAATTGACGAAAAAGTCAACTAAATATTCCCAATGTACAGTATGTCGCACTGTATTTTGATTAGGCTGCATCAAAAAAATTAATCACATTTTCAAGTATTTTCATATATATTTCGACAGAGCTAAAAAACAACAACTAAATACTAAAAACTAAACAACTAAAAACCTAATACTAAATGAGGTAAGGGTGTAGAGTTACATTCATAAGAAATGAAGGAATTTTTTTTTTTAAATATGTCAAGAGTATCATTTCCTTTCATGCCCCCAAGACATGCCAATTTAATGAGATTTACAGAAGCAAAAGCTTATTTATAAGTAATATTAAGATTATTGTACACTATGCACTACATAGACCTTATGAACTGAAATTTTACACATACATATATATATTATATATACACACATTATATATGTATAGACATGCATATAACTGCAATGTGATTAATGTTTCTTGAAAAACTCCTTTATGATCTTTATTATATTCTGATTAACACAAGTCTGTTCTGCCTCCTGTCTGGTCTCTCCGAGCTTTGCTTTATAATAACGCTTGTACTCAGTCTTTTTACACTTTTTACTCTGATTCAGTCGTTCCAGCTCTTTGATCTTCTTTTCTTTTTCATGCTCAGATGCTGATAGTGTGTCTATTCTCTCCTGTAGTTTCCTATTTTCTTCAGTAAATCTGGACTCCAGTTCCATCTCTTTCTCTTCTAGTTTCTTCTCGTACAGCTTCTTCAGTTCCTCTTCTTTAGTTTTCAGCATGAGCTCCACGTCCTGGTAAGAGTCACTGGTGTAAAATCCTCCTCCATTAACAGAGACCATGTCCTCCACTTTCTGCAGGAACTCTGTGACTTGATTACGATCATCCACGTCTTTATTATTGAACACGTGATATCTTCCTCCACAGCGCCTCAGGATTTCTTTAAGATCCTTACCAGCTTCACTGATGTGTTTCTCGATAGTGCTGGTCAGTTTATCACCATGTGTGAAGAGGATGAGTGTGTGTTTATCTGCTTCTGCTCCGAATATGGCTCTGATCTTCTCCACAGAGTTTCTCTCTTCTTCAGAGAACGGACCCAGTTTAATGACCAGGATGATGGTGTGAGGTCCAGGTGCAGTCATATTTATACACTTACTGATCTTCTGTTCCAGAAGCTCCTTCTCTGAAATATCTGTGTCAAACATACCGGGTGTATCCACCAGTGTAATTTCTCTCTCAGCCACTTCTCCAGTCTCTTTCCCACACTCTTTGGTCACAGATGAACCACTTTTGGCGACTTTGAAGGCTTTTCTGCCCAGGATTGTGTTTCCAGAAGAGCTTTTCCCTGCTCCAGTCATTCCCACCAACACCATCCTTCTCAAGGACACTGAAGAAGAGAGAGAGTATAAGATAATGTGCATACAAATTAAACAGATTGCCGATTACAAACAGATTAATAAACAGTAAATTATATGTCAAAGTCATAAAGCAACTAGAGTTGTCAAAAAGTACAGACTTTGTACCAAATGGTACTGAAATTAGCGCTGTAAACACCTCTGATTGCCCATTGTACTCACACGCTCATCGGATATGTCTGTGATTGGCTATAATGATCAGCGCATCAAAAACATGTTGTACATCAATGACGCTCTTCATCGAGCGCTTACACAGATACAGACAGGAGCATTTGAAAGGCGTCTATCAGCGGACCGGTCCGGCTTGTGCTTTCAAACCAAGCGGCAACCGAGACAGGGAGGTCATCAAATCATAAATTTGATGTCTCTTGAAACCAACACGGAAGTGAATTAAACTGCAATTCATCGACTGGCCGCTTGAGGCTGGATGCAAAAGTGAGTCAAATCTGTATCTCCCCCATGTTAAAATGCCCAACTTTACAGCAGAAAAAAATTTGTTTACAGCCTGGTGCAAAAAGTGGTTTTGGTCTATATAGCTTATTTTGCCCTTCATGACAACTGTGAGAGGGGTGAATTTTTTTATAACTCATCTGTTTAAATTATATTAAGCCTTAAAAATCTGCATAATTAAGGGCGTGGCCACTTGAGTGACAGGTGGATTGCCGCTGACGTCACTACTAGCCGTTTTTCACCTCAGCTAATTCAAGCTGCAGAACTTGCCATCTCTGTCGTGTTTGTGCTTTTTTCGGGATTATTTCATACAGTTTAATACTCGAATCGGCATTCTACCTTCGCCCACGCTTTTGGATTTCGGCGTCGTCGAGTATCGAGAGAACAACCACTTTTAGCTATGTCTTTTAACTATTATAGTATTTCGAAGGGCAGAAACTTTAACTATTGGCTTTACTTCAAGTCAGCTGTCACTTTAGCGTGAGGCCAGTTACATTTAGCATTAGCTTCTTAGCCTGAGCTAACTCGGATCACGTTGAGCTAGGTGGCCGTGGTTTTAGCAACAGGCACCTCAGCTCCACCCACGTCCCGCCTCTGCCCATTTTCTGTTATCCGGGAGTGACGCGCTGCCAAGATGGCGACGGCCGGCTCTGCCCACTTTAGGCTTCAAAAACGCTCTTCACAAACATACGGGTGACGTCACAGACTCTACGTCCATATTTTTTTTAACACTCCGCTCTCGTTTTTAAAAAATACTTTCAAACACTTCCGTGTACTCTCAAATACTCCCGTGTGTTGATCATTGTAGCCAATCACAGAGATATCCGATGAGCGCGTGGCCAACAATGGCCAATCAGAGGCTTTACGATTCCGTTCAACAACGCTAAAAGCGTCACATTTTTTAAAAATTAGTACCTTTTGGTACCGAAGTCTGTACTTTTTGACAACTCTATAGCAAATAAATGCATGCAATATTGTGAACATTTGTATATGTTCATACTCACAATTTGGTGGAATTAAATTAAGGCTTCCCATACTACCTACAAAAAATGAGAAAACAACAAAAAAATGTGTTGCTGTACAGACGAGCACTGAATACTATTGGACCAAAGTATGTCACCGCTGTCTTATAAATGCCTAAGGGAACTGTGTCAACTTGTGTGTAGTGTTAATTTTGTCACCTATTTTCAATTTAGTCTTGTGCCAAATGTCCTTGTTAGTTTAAGTCATATTTAGTCATTCACATATCTTTTTTTGTCAGTCAAGTTTTAGTCGACTAAAAGTCTCGTCATTTTAGTCTAGTTTTAGTCAAAAGAAAACTCAATCTATCTTAGTCAAGTTTTAGTCAACACATTTTAGTCTTTTTTTTTTTAATAAATCATTTGAGATTATTTCTGATAACCATTTCATACATTGTTTCACACATCTCAAATAATGGTTAAATGTCATAATTACCTGACAAAATACACTTGTTTAATGATTTTTGTTGAATGCAACTTTGTGAAACGTGTCTGGTTTTCTGATTTAAGAGACACATTCACAAATGATGAACTTGTTCTGAAGAGTATTTTATTTTGAACCAACACAATTCAAAAGCTGGGGCCCAAGCCCAACAGAGTCCGACTGACAAGTTACAAAGGTTACAAAGGTTATATAGGTTGTATGTTAGGCCTACAGTACAGTAGGCCTATTCTTTTCAGTTTTTCTGGGTATACTTATTTTATTTCTGCTCTCGTATTTTTTCTCCGTACCCATGTTAACAGGTTAGAGCTTTCACACTGCACGCGGGTGCGGTCCGGCGATCCGTTCCAGATGCGGTGCATACAGCAGTGCAGCGATCGTTTCTGCTCCGAGTCTATTTCTGCTGTGCTGCACGCGCTCAATTAAAGTGACAGCGCATAGTTCGTGGTCAAAACGAACACAAATTGAAATGAAAATGTAGTAATCTCACCATAAATGCATTTAATTAAATACTACTATTTTTCAGTCATCTTTTTACTTTAAGACCGGGGTAAAGCAAGGAAAACTACAATTTACCGTTTTCAGGTCGAGCATTGTCCACATAAACTGTGGACAATGCAGTTTATTTAATGTAAAAATGTATGTATATGTCAAAAAAAACGGGTAATGTCATACTTTGTAGTGCTATCGTGGCGCAATAATCTGTTTGGTTGTAAAATACATTACCTGAATGAAATTAAATAGAATGTAGGCTAGGCTTATATAGTCCTGAAAAAAATTCCTAATTTTACAGAAAATAACTGCTTTTTTGACGATCATTTTCTTTAATTTTAAATTGTACTCAAAACACTGTTTTTGTTAAATTACAAATAATATTTGTAAAATAAAAATTCAGTTGTTATTTTAGGTATTGTGACAATGACAAATTGCAGTAATTCACATTTTGTATACAGGAAATTGATTGTATTTTTCATACAGTATTTTTTCTGTTTTCTTAAATTACATAAAAATGTATGTAAAATTACAAATATAATCTGTAATTAAACAGTAACAAAACAGTTAAATGATAAAACGGTCAAATGACTGGCAGCCCCCAAAAAACTGTAACATTAAAGTAAAACATCCTAAATTAAATAAACTGAAAAACACCGTGATAATTCAGAATATACCTGTAAAATAACAATCATATACCTTCATTGTAAAAAAAAATCGTAAAAAAAGGGTCAAATGACTGGCAGCTACGGCTGCCAAACAAAAACCATATAATTAAAGTAAAATATCCTAATTTAAATAAAGTGCAAAAAACTTTAACAGAAATTTGATGCCACCATGACTGAGATCAGTGTCAGCTTTAGTTGGGCTCATGACCCTTGAGTTTTTAACATTAGTTTTTCTCTGACTGCTTTTACTGTGTTATTGATACACATTTGTTATGGCAATAAATGCTGCAGAAAATATCAGATGATCTTGGTCATTTATTGGTGATTTTATAGTCATCATATGGTGGTCTGATTCACTGATATGACGGTCAAATCTCTAATATTAGCTGTGAATACATTATATATAGATGGACTTAATTGTTATACAAAGGCAATTATTAATATCATATTTTTTTCACATGACTTGTTGAAATATTGTGGCATCAGTATTATAGCTATCTGAAATTTAAAAAATATATATTCTACATAAAATGTTTTGAGTTGGTCTATTTTGTTAGGAGTATAGAGACATCAAGAATCAACATATGCATCTCAACAATGGTGACCATCAACAAAGCCTTTTTGTGACTTTATAATAGGTCAGAGTTGATCAGAATTTTTTTCTTTGTCACCATTGTTGAGATTCATACGCTGATTCTTGATGTCTGAGTGAGTCTGTATGATCACTACCATAACAAGTATGTATCGGAAACACACAGTTAAAGCAGCCAGAGAAAAAATAATGTTAAAATTAAAGGGTCAAGAGGCAAACTAAAGCAAACACTGATCTCCATCATGGTGACATCAAACTTTATTATTTTCAATAAAATATCAACTTCTAAACCTCTGTTAATTCTCAATAAGAATGTTAGTATGAGAGAAATAAAGTCTGGATTGTAATAAGTGAGGATGCAGAGATCTTAAGAGATCTGTTAGTGTTTAATGTTCTGTTGGGATGTAAAGTGTTTCTGTATGGTGTGTTTTGTGTGTCACCATTGTGTTGAAGAGTAGAGACTGTGTTTTAGTGTAGGACGAGCAGAGAAACACTGATGAAATGCTGTGTATTGCTTCATTTAACAGACAGTAACTGTGTAGTTGCTGATGCATTGACGTATAATCACAGTAAATCATGCATGTAGTTTATAGCAAGATATTTACTTTTTACAGTGAATATGTTTTTAGTAAAAAATTCAGGAAATATATATATGTGAAATAACTGTGTTTCTGTTAAAAAGCTTAATTAAGATTTCTGCAATAATCTCAGCCATTGCTGACAGTCATTTGGCAGTTTTTTTTTTTACAGTGAAGGTGTTTGATCATAATAATTCAGGAAATAGCTGTAAAATAACAATGTTTTTCTGTAAAACATTTAAGGACAAATTTTGGAAAAGTTTTTTGCACTTAATTTAAATTAGGATATTTTACTTTATTTTAACGGTTTTTGTTTGGCAGCCGTAGCTGCCAGTCATTGACCGTTTTTTTAAGATTTTATTTTTTACAGTGTGGAATTTCAAAAACATCTTATGAAGATGTTCAACTAATAAAGATCTTCGTCGCTGGTAAAAACTATGATGCATTTGCAGATTCGCTTTCACTTGACTGCACTGTAGGTCCACGGCCACTTCATCCAACGCTCTTGATGTTCTTAAATCCGAGTCGAGTGGAAGAATGGAAAGCGCTTCAGATGATTCAGTGCATGCAGGAAACTGAACAGATCATTCAAACTGATTCGCGAACCGATTTAGACAGATCTGCCAACTTATTTGATGAAGTCTTTGAACAGAACCGACTCAAAAGAGTGATTCATTGGTGAATTGAGCATCGCTCATGCCCAGAAGAAAGATACAGCGCGCTTGGAATAAACTACGCATTTAACAATAACATTGCATTAAAATAAAGTAACGAGAGGAACGAAGTAAAAGTACAGTTTTTTTTCTATCTCATGATGAAAAAGTAGAGACGATTTAGACGAAAATGAAGAGAGATAATATCTTAGTTTTTATTTTATGCAAAATATTTTAGTCTCGTCTTTTTTCGTCAACAATAATGCATAATTTAGTCTTAGTCAGCGTTTTTGGACATTGGTGCAGTATCGTCATCGTCTCGTCTTAGTCATGGAAAAAAAGGTAGTTGACGAACATATGTCTCGTCTCGTCTGACAAAATGAACACTTCTTGTGTGAAAGTTAAACATGACGGTAGATGCAAGTCGATGAGATGAATAAATGTTACTCCACAACAACTACATAAATGTATCCACTAACTATTCAAAAACATCTAGGTGCGTCTAAAAGTTAAACGCTTCCTGAGTCTCTCTGTAAGGATGCACTCGCTACTGGTTATTTCTGATATTTTGGATGAGTGAGATTCACGTGTTTTGTTATTCACGGAGTATCTGAAGCTGGTGTAAAGGATCGACTCTCATCTGAATGAAGGTGGAGAACCAGCTCATTTGCATTTAAAGGGACACACAAAAACAGCGCGTTTTTCCTCACACCCAAAAAGGGGCAAATTAGACAAGCTATAATAAATGATCTGGGGGTATTTTGAGCTGAAATGTCAATGACACATCCTGGGGACACCATAGATTTATATTACATCTTGTGAAAAGGGGCATAATGTCACCTTTAACCTCCTAAGACCCGAGTTTTGGTCAGAGGTGGAAAGTCCAGGGGTCAGAAAGTAAAAGTCCTGCCACATTTTTATTCCACCCACAGCAAAAACTCCAGTGTTAAATTAACTTTACTGGGAGTTTATTTGGATCTAGACTCAGGAGTGTTAAAGTTAATGAGATAATTAAGTGTATAATTGAGTGATGATTGAGCATTATTGAAGACACCTGATGATAAGCAGAATCACTGAAGGAGAACGTCACATTTTTAAAGTCACCATTATGGTGATCAGTGTCTGCTTTAGTTGGACTCTTGAATCATTAACTTTAGATGTTGTTTGGCTGCTGTACATGAGTTATAACAGCCAGATGAACAACAAGGAAAGCTGATGCGCTGGTGTTGGTTATGTTTTGACATAATCATCATTTGTCACAAAACTCTTTTGTAGAGTTTAACCTTTTGACTACACAATATAACATTTTCAGAATTTTAAATATTATCCAAAAGATTTCTTAAAAGCTTACTATTCTAATTACTTTATGGGCACACACATACATCAAGAATCAGCCTGTGATTCTCAACAATGGTGACAATAATATAGCATGTTGCAGTGCATTCTGGGTGCCACCAATCAAAACTCATTCATGGCTCCCATCATGCATTGCGGTATGAATAAATTATGATCTGAATTGTCTTAGTAATTTCCTTTTCCTAATTGAATATTCTGTTTGTCACCATTGTTGAGATTCATACACTGAATCTTGATGTCTGTGTGTGCCTAAAAGAAAGATTATTATTTATTTATCAGAACAACGTTTAAGATATTATTTGGTTTATTTTGAAAAATCTGGATCTAATGTTATAGAATCACTGTGATGCTGTTATGATCATTATGCATTTAAGTCAGAGAGTAGGCTTTAAATGAGTTCAGTGATTCAGGTCAAATGATGATTATGTCTAAACATGATCTACAACATCTGATCTGATCTGATCTCTTTGTTCATCCAGCTGTTAAAACAGCCAAACAAAATCTTTAGTTAAACATTTAAAGGTCACCTGCCCAACTAAAGCAAACACTGATCACCATAACGGCAACTAAAATATAGATTTTCTCCTTCAGTGATTCTGCTAGTTAACATCTGGTGTCTTCAATAATCTCAATCATCACTCAATTATTCACTTAATTATCTCATTAACTTTAACACTCTTGAGTCTGGATCCAAATAAACTCCCAATAAAGTTCATTTAACACTGGAGTTTTTGCTGTGGGTGGAATAAAAATATGGCAGGACTTTTACTTTCTGACCCCTGGACTTTCCACCTTTGCACAGAATTAAGTATTATGCTGCACACAACCAATAATGTGATGTCCACGTATGTGGACAACCAGGTCTTAGGAGGTTAAAGGGGTCATATGATGGTTCTAAAAAATAACATTATTTTGTGTATTTGATTAATGCAACGTGTTTACGCGGTTTTCAGTTAAAAAAAGTCATTATTTTACACATACTGTACATTATTGTTGCTCCTCTATGCCCGCCTTTCTGATTTCTGATTGGCCAGCAATCCAGTGCATTGTGATTGGCCCAAAAACCTTAAGCAGGTGACGGAAATGTCACGTCCCTTACCATATTTTGGAACATCAGCTCCCAAAGTAACAATGACAGGTGATAATGTCAATTCGAGCCGAATCTGATCCCGGAAAATGCAATGACCAAGTTGACCGATTGCCCCACGCTACGGGGGCGTACACTAGTAAACAAAAAAAATTCTGAGTCAGAAGCGCCAGAATGTACTTGCAAAGATGGAATTGCCCCAGTTTGTGCACAGCTGGCCTTGTAACGTTACTCTCGCAGGTTCTAGAGACATTTTGCTTGTACTGTTTTGGAAAAGTGTTGTAAATAAAGCTTAAGCACTGTTTTCTAATTGTGTCCTCTTTTTGAAGGCCAAACAAAGTAGTGTGGCTTTCGCAACGAAAAACATTTAAGACTGTTTTTGAAGGATGTGGAAACTTGTATTTTGAATGTTTTATTAATATTGTCTATTTGATGTATTTTTTATTTGGAAGATATGAAATAAATTCAAGGAATAAAGACCAAAACTACTTTTTATGAACAATCATTTTATATGACTTTTGTTCATATTTATTTTTGTTTATTTAGGTCCATATGTTACAAAGCCATAGGATATGGAACAAAATTAAATCTGTATAATCAACTAAATAATTTAACAAGACAACTGACAGAGTAGATGGAATCTAGGGGTGTAACGATACCCTCATGTCACGATTCGATACATATCATATCACTGTGACTGAACTCATGATACGATATTATTGCGATACTCCAAGATTATGATAAAAAGTTAACAAAAAAATGTACTGTTGATTAAAATACTAACTTTAGTTTTACATTCGGGGTGTAAATGAATAGGTTTGGACTTCGTGCTGGAAACCCAATGCACCGGACAATGGTGACACCAGAATAACAATATTCATGATTCTGAGGCTGAAAATACAGAATTATTTTAGACGAATATGCTTGCACTCTGTCACTCACTAGATATATTTAAAATAATATAGGCCACTTTTTACTGGTAACAAAAGACATTTGGCATTATCAGGACACAAATATTCCCATATCCCCATTGCATTATTATACATTGTATTCACATGCCTATTTTTTCACATCTTCATGGACACCACACTGATTTCCCTCGTGTGGTAATATTTTTCCTTGTAATTATGTATGGTTTGTAGGGGTGCACGATTCAGAAAATGTCACGATTCGATATCGATTTTTAGGCTCAAGATTCGATTCAAAATCGATTTTCGATTCAAAAAACGATTCACAGTATGTAAATGTAGTTTACTTTTTCCTATGTGATTGATTGCAGTAGACATACAATTTAAAAGAAAAGAAACACAACAAATAAAATGTAGTTTGATATTACTTTATATGTCTTCATACATACTAAAGAGTGCAAAGTGCCAAGCTTTGGCTAGCTTTCAAATACATTTAATTCAAGTTTAAAATAAAACTTAAATAAAAAGCTTTTACATTTAGCTTTAAAGTGTTGTAGTCAGATCAAACAAACAATCATGCTAAATGTGGTTTAAGGAGTACTTCAGCTACCAGGTTGACTGTTAATGTGAACTCGACTGGGCACATTGAACTTCCTAAAATTCCTAAAAAATATACTAATGTCACAGAACCCTTGCAAAATTATTTTAAATAGATTAAAAAAGCCACCAATAAAACATAAATAAAACATCTCCAGTTAACTAGCAGAGCATTCATTTAGTTCACTATTAAATAAGAGATCTAGCGCTAAAATGTGTTGTTTTTTAAATCAACCTGAGCGCTCGTTGTCGCTGATATCAGTTGCATGGATACAGTGGTTCTCTTGTGGCTCGCGCACAGTCTTCACTCGGACGCGCGCTTCAATCTATCGCTGTTGCAGAGACTCTATTCGTTCCGGTGAAATCACAAAATAAAATGCACACAAACGTGTCCCTGCTTGATATAGGCTGTAACCACTGATGAACATATTCGGTTTGGATGAGAGAGAAAAAAACTATGCGAGTGCGGAGGAACCCGTAACCTCTGACACGCTTGGCAAAAGATCTACCACTAGACCATTAAAAAACTCACACCATTTGCGGATCGATGCATTTATTTACGGGTTGAGCAGAGAGGCTGCACAGTTTGACCAGCGGGCAGCGGCCGCACACCAGGCCGCCGGATGGTGTTGCTAAGAACTTGCAATGTATAACTATTATCAAACCTGCCCTCGCGGCCTCGAAACACTACCGGCCCACTGGGAAAAGCCCAGACTCTCCCGATTGCCACTGCACCCCTGCATGCCATTTAAAAAAATAAATATGAATCGATTTTTGGAATTCTATGAATCGATTTTGAATCGGTAAAGCTTGAGTCGCGATACAAATGTGAATCGATATTTTTGCACACCCCTAATGGTTTGCACACGCTACATTATGGCCAAGCACGCGCCCTTAAAATAGCATCTGAATAACGAGCCACTGACTTTAAACTAGGTTTTTCCTGGTCGGTGGACGAATTGTTTTCTGAAACAAAATAGCAGCAGGGAACGTTTGCACCGGAACACGCTTCATCTTTTCGCTGAACCGCCCCCGGGAGCGCAAGTTCATTCCCTAATTTGATATATGCGTCGGTGTACAAAGTCAATTGAGCTGGGTGCAAGATAGCCTGGGTGTTGAATGTTGCAGTTCTGCTGTTTAAAAACACAAATGTATACAATTCTAATATAGAATAAAAGTATTGTAGAATTAAAATGTAATAATTCAAATCATTTTGTAATTTTTCATGCTGTAGTTTAAGACTCATTTTCTGGTCATTACCTTGTGACAGTGAAGGTGTCTCTAGTGAATGAATTTTCTTCTTCATCTCTTCATATTTCCTCCATATATCCACCAGAAATGTTTCTGCTGAGAACAACTCTCCTCTGTTTTCTTCCAGCATCTTCTCAACGTTCTCCATCAACGTGGACACTTGTGTGGTGGGACCAAAGATATGATGTCTTCCTCCAAAACTCTCAATGACAGACTGTGTTTCTTCATTGAGTTCTGCTGTCTGATGCTCTGAATTCTGCATTATGAGGATCATGATGTGTTTGTTGATTCTGGAGCTGAAGATCCTCTGGATCTCCTCCATTTCTGCTTTTTCTTCATTACTGAGTGGAGCATCAGGAATAATGAAGAGGAAAACATGAACTCCAGGATGACAGAGAGACACACAGCGGAGCGTCTGACGCACCACTTCCTCCTCTGAGAGCCGAGTGTTGAACAGAGCTGGAAGCTCCACCACACTGATCACATGATCATGAAGATCCACGCCTGATTTTCTGTCTGTCTGCTGCAGGATCAGCTCTGATATGGAGGATTTTAATGTCCCGTTGCTCCCGCACACAACCAGATTCAGCTTCACACCCCCTGAAACTGATAGAAGAACAACATTTAAAAAACATTCTGATCATTTAATTTTCTGTTTGGATTGGAATAAGGAGAAATTAAAAGACAGCTTGTTTATTCTTTTTTTTCTTCTTTTTTTTTCTAAAAAAACTAAATGTTCACAGTGCAAATAGATTTCCAGTGCATTTTTTACCTTTACAAAATAAATAATTCTTTAAATAAATAAAAAAATCAATAGAGAAATATGCAATGATTGTAAAAACGAAAAAGTGTCTCTGTGTGTCCTGAAGTCAGCAAACCTGCGATCAAATTCCTCCTGTAGGTTCATAAATGGCATCAGCATACTTCTCACCACTGAAAGGTGTGCCCACATTCATGAGTGCCTTGTATGCTGGGAAATGGCAAAGGTTTGTCTGAGAGAGCTGGGCTTTCCATAACACAAGTTTTGAGGAGAATGCCCTCACATTGTCATAGGCAGCACTGACAAGCTGCCCCTGGCCTTGTAACTTCTTGTTCAGTACATTCAGCTCCTGTGTGATGTCAACAAGAAAAGCTAAGTCCATGAGCCATTTGGGATCACTTAACACAGAAACAGCCATCCCACCCTTCTCCATGAAGGCTTTCACTTCTGCTCTCAATTCAAAAAACCTCTTTAAGACGTTTCCCCTACTGAGCCAACGTACCTCGGACATCACATTGTCAAATCTCAGGCATTTGCCGCAAAGGGCCTGCTGGTGGATAATGCAGAGCAATGGCCTCCTCCACATTCTCCTCTTCCAGTTTTCTTTGAACAAGTGCTACCAGTCCATTTTTCCTTCCTGTCATTGATCGGCCAATCGGTCTTTGTCAGGTGACGTCACACTCGTGAAACACGAAGTGCATTATGGGCGTTGCCGCCATTTGTAAGGTATCAATGCTGGTGTGTTCTGTTGGGAGAATTGTGTTGTTCATAAATGAGATAAAATGGTACGTTCTTGTTGTGTGATAGGCTTCAATAGTAAGTCTCACGACAGAAAGGGTCACAAAATAAAGGAAAGGTTTTTTAGCATTCCCACTTTGAAGAAAGGACATGGACAGCATGTAGCGGACATAAAGAGGCGTCGGATGGCCTGGGTTGGAGCTGTGCGACGCAAAAACATCACCTTTGCAAACATATCTCCGTTTATGCATGTCTGCTCTAAAAATTTTCATAAAGGTAAGACATTTAAGTGATGTTGACAAATCTAACATTTTATCCGCGAGTCATTATGGATGAATTATCTGTGTCACAGATAACTCAAAACAATGCACAAATGTAACCGCGATCATGGGATAAACATTAGTCTTTTATACTGTAAAATGTTATGCAAGCGTCTTATACAGGGCTATGAAATAATTATTTTACTTCACTACAGCACTTCATTATTTGGGGGGTTTGTACCTTACTTTGTACTTTACTCAACTGCAATTTCAACTAAATAGATACAGATTTAGAATGGAAAATAGTCAATTTTACAATTTGTAAGGCTTGAAAGTTACTCGCTGTGTTTTTGCACAAAAATGTAATTTCACTTCGGTGTGACTTGCAGTCTGAAAAGTACAGCACTGTTTTAATACTTTTTCTACATTTTAGCTGAATTAATTTCGCTCAGTGTCTGTACTGATACTTTAGTATAATCTATGATTAATGTTAACGCTTTTGGTCCCCTGTTATGAAGTTAAAACCTTTTTCACGTTATTGCAGGTCAGCCTGCATATGAGATGATGGAGACTGACCCAGACTGGGCACCCGCCCTCAATCTGGGTCACACAGAAATCTCTCGCACCAACACTACACGCTCTGCAAGACGAAGTAAGAGGGAGGAAAGAAAAAACACACTGCAGCCAGCTGAAGGAGGTGGTGAGCGACACACTGAGGAGACACACGAGGCTGATGGAGATGTTGTGCCACATGCTGAGGAGACACAACCCACATAGCAACACTGTTTCGGCGCAGATCCGGCCCAAATCTGGCACTTGTGGAATACTGATCTGGCCCACATGCAGCGTTGAATGACGGCCCTTGGGTGGCCCACTCCTGTTTGCCAGATCTGGGCCACAAGCAGGCCATAGCAATGCCACATGTCAGCCAAGAGCAAAGAAATAAACCAGAACTGGAACTTTTCTGAGCCACAAAACCTGTGTATATTAAATATGGAGTCATCTAAGCCTTAAAAAGCCTGTTAACAAGCAGAATCACTGAAGGAAAGAAGAGAACAGAAAAAGAGACGAGCAGAAACACAAAAACTACAACTGACTTCAGACACAGTCTACACTCAAAAAAATGATATGTTGGCTTTACTTAACTTTTTTTTGTAAACAGGTTCCACCGGTTCCACATAACTATGTTTCGTTAAACAAACATAATATGTTCATGTAACTTCAACATCATGGAATTTGGTCATTTTAAGCGACCCAATTAAACTCTGAGCTAATGAGTTAATTAAGTGAATAATTGAGTGATGATTGAGCATTATTGAAGACACCTGATGTTAACAAGCAGAATCTCTGAATGAGAAAACCGGAATGTTTAAGTCACCATTATGGAGATAAGTATTTGTTTTAGTTGGGCTCTTGACCATTAACTTATTAACTTTAGATTTTGTTTGGTTGCTGTACATGAGTTATAACAGCCGGATGAACAATAAACAAAGGTCATCTGATGGTGTTGCTTGTGTTTTAACATAATCATTATTTTTTAATCATTTGACCTGAGTCACTGAACTTATATTAAACCAAATTTCTGAGTTAAGTTTACCTTATGGATAATAACAGCACTGTCGTTGTAGAGCATACTATTTTTTTGACTTTTCAATGAAATTCAAATGATCAAATCAATAAATAAAAAAGAGACTTCCTAAAAAATATCTTCAGTAGACACACACAGACATCAAGAATCAGCCTGTAAATCTCACCAATGGTGACAATTATAAAGCATGTTGTAGTGCATTCTGGGTGCCACCAATCAAAACTCATTCATGGCTCCCATCATGCATTGCTGCATGAATAAATAATGAGCTTATGATCTGTTTGTCACCATTGCTGAGATTCATATGCTGATTCTTGATGTCTGTGTGTGCCTACTCTAAATATTTTTTAGGAAGTTTCTTTTTTATTTCTTGATTTGGTCATTTGAATTTCATTGAAAAATCTAAAAATAGTATGCACTACAATGTCAGTGCTGTTATTATCCATAAGGTAAACTTAACTCAGAAATTCGGTTTAATATAAGTTCAGTGACTCAGGTCAAATGATTGTGAAATAATTATTATGTTAAAACACAACCAATACCATCAGATGACCTTTGTTTGTTGTTCATCCGGCTGTTATAACTCATGTACAGCAACCAAACAAAATCTAAAGTTAATAAGTTAATGGTCAACTAAAACACACACTTATCTCCATAATGGTGACTTAAACATTCCGGTTTTCTCCTTCAGAGATTCTGCTTGTTAACATCAGGTGTCTTCAATAATGCTCAATCATCACTCAATTATTCACTTAATTAACTCATTAGCTCAGAGTTTAATTGGGTCGCTTAAAATGACCAAATTCCATGATGTTGAAGTTACATGAACATATTATGTTTGTTTAACGAAACATAGTTATGTGGAACCGGTGGAACCTGTTTACAAAAAAAAGTTAAGTAAAGCCAACATATCATTTTTTTGAGTGTAAGATGAAATCCACTGAAGAGAAAAGACGACATTAAATCTGTGAAGATCTCAGCAGAGGAGGATTAAACAACTCCACAAACAGCATTTGCCAGCTTCACTTATTACTAACCAGACTGACTTTATTTCTGTCAGATGTCTACAAAAGGTTTTATTGAGAATTAACAGAGGTTTAACTCTAATGTGTTTCATTTGAAGTCACCATAACAGTGATTATTGTTTCCATTAGTTGTGCTCTTAACTCTTAATATATCTTTTGTCTTTTTTGGCCGCTGTGACGGTGTGTTAGTCAAACATATTTGCAGCAGCAAAGAAAGCTAAAGTGAAATTAGATCAGGTGACGGTTACCCGATGATGGCTTTATAATCATCATGAAATAACGTGATTTTCTGATTTCATTAGAATCTAATCAAACCAAACAATTTTATTGAACTATAAAAACATGTATCCTGTATTCCAGCAGTTCTGCAACAATAAGATTGACAACAATGAGCACAACAAATTAGTCTATAGTGAAACACACGGACATCAACAATCAGTGTATGAATCTCAACAATGGTGACAATCAACAAAATATTCAGATAATCAGATCAATTCTGGACATCAGAAAAAAGCTACTAAATGTCACAACAAAAACAACAGCAAATATTTAAGGTTAAACAAAATATTGGACAATAATAAGACCATTCAGCTGCATAATTTATTCATGCTGCAGTGCATGCTGGGAGTTTTGTACAATGCTGCTACCCAGCATGCATTGGTGCATGGCACTTTTGATTGTCACCATTGTTGAGATTCATACACTGATTGTTGATGTCTGTGTGTTTCACTATAGACTAATTTGTTGTGCTCATTGTTGTCAAAATCTTATTGCTGCAGAACTGCTGGAACACAGGGATTGTATGATACATGTATTTATAGTTCAATAAAATTGTTTGGTTTGATTAGAATCAATTGACATCAGAAAATCTGGTTATTTCCTGATTATAAAGCCATAATCAGGTAACCATCATTACCTGATCTCATTTCACTTTAGCTTTCTTTGCTGCTGTAAATGTGTTTGACAAACACACTGTCATAGAAGCCAAAAAAAGATAAAAGACATATTAAGAGTTAAGAGCACAACTAATGGAAACACTAATCACTTTTATGGTAACTTCAAATGAAACAGTTAAACCCCTCTTAATTCTCAATAAGAACTTTTGTAGACGTCTGACAGAAATAAAGTCAGTCTGGTTAGTAATAAGTGAAGCTGGTAATGCTGTTTGTGGAGTTTAATCCTCCTCTGCTGAGATCTTCACAGATTTAATGTCTTCTTTTAATCTTCAGTTGATTTCATCTAAGGCTGTGACTGGAAGTCAGTTGTAGTTCTTTTGTTTCTGCTTGTCTCTTTTTCTGTTCTCTTCTTTCCTTCAGTGATTCTGCTTGTTAACAGGCTTTTTAAGGCTTAGATGACTCCATATTTAATATACACAGGTTTTGTGGCTCAGAAAAGTTCCAGTTCTGGTTTATTTCTTTCCTCTTGGCTGACATGTGGCACTGCTATGGCCTGCTTGTGGCCCAGATCTGGCAAACAGGAGTGGTCCGCCCAAGGGCCGTCATTCAACGCTGCATGTGGGCCAGATCAGTATTCCACAAGTGCCAGATTTGGGCCGGATCTGCGCCGAAACAGTGTTGCTATGTGGGAAGCGGCTGAGATGGTGAGCGACACACTGAGGAAGAGACCCACAACACTCAGGGGATGGCAGAATGTAACTTATGTGTGCACAGATGTACAGAAGTAAACCGCCTGTTGGAAGAAAACAGACAGCTGCGACGTGAACTTGATGAGCACAGGATGTGTAATAGTTTTTTGGAGACAATGATGACAAAGTAAAGTACTACACAGGGCTGCCAAACCTGGGAACCTTTATGGCCTTACTACATTTTTTGGTGCCTCTCATGTCAGACCAAAAGAAGAAAGTTCTTAGTCCATTTCAAATGCTTCTCTTAACCTTTATGCGCCTTAGACTGGATCTGCCTGCACAACATCTAGCCCATCTCTTTCATGTTTCCCCAAAGACAGTATACAGAACATTTCATGAAATAGTGTCATTTATGTATGCAAACCTGAGCCGTTCCATCATATGGCCAGAGAGAGACACTTTACAAAAAATTATGCCTCACCAATTTGTGGAGTCCTTTGGACACAGAGTAGCAGTGATCATTGACTGTTTTGAGACTTTCACAGAGAAACCATCAAATCTAACTTGAAGAGCAAAGCTGCAACATGTGTGCATGTTTCGGCAATTCCCGCCATACATGTGCAGTGACCAGAAGTTATAGCCCCTGATGAGCTGATGATGGCCCAGGGCTTGAGTGGCGTCTCATTCAGCCATTGCGAGTGCAGGATCTGTGGACAACAACTTACTTTGGCTGCAGTTCAGTAATATGTCAGCCAATTTTTCATGATGATGACTTATTTTATTGAAACAATGTTTCTGTTTTATTGTGTTAGGTATTGTTTGTGTAATTAATACAATAAAGAAAAAAAATGCATGAAAAGACGGTAGTATTACAATTTATTTGACACGTTCAAACTAAACAAACCATCCTTAATCAGGCACTGATGATACAGTTAACATGACATTATCATCATCATCATCATTACAGCAAACATACCTTTGCTGTTACTACTGTGTTGTCGCAGTCCTTCGGTCGGAATGTATATAAATCCTGTACCCAGCCATTGGTGAAATGTCCGTGGGCTTCCAGAGATTTATAGTTTTTGAATTGTTGACTGGTATATGCGCTTATACCATAAACAAGATAATTGACAATGTCTAAGTATGAGGATGGAGGTAGCAATGCGGGGTCAGCACTCCAACTTACTGCAGTCAGCTCATATGGATCTATGTTCTGAATGGATGACAATTTCTCCAAATAACGGTTTCTGGGATCTTTATCGAGTTTATCTCGGTACGGCCTTTTCTCAATTTTATTTTGATTCTCCAGGTTTGCGAGTTATATTTACTTATTATCTAGACAGTTATCTTATTAGTTATCTTTCTTACTTCTACTCCTGTAATCTCTTTAATTCTCAGTCAGCCGCGATACCTCAAAAATGGCGCCGCGGTGACGTCACACACAACAAACCCACGTGTCTGACAAAGACCGATATATCGGTTATCGGTATCAGCCAAAAAGTTCATATCGTGCATCCCTAATTGTATTGAGTGTTTTCAAACACACGTCTGATTGCAGTTCAGTTTGCAATGAACATAATAGTTCAGCTAGGGAGGCGGCTAGGGGTGCACGATTCAGAAAATGTCACGATTCGATTCAATATCGATTTTTAGGCTCAAGATTCGATTCAAAATCGATTTTCGATTCAAAAACGATTCTCGATTCAAAAAACGATTCGCAGTATGTAAATGTAGTTTACTTTTTCCTATGCGATTGATTGCAGTAGACATACAATTTAAAAGAAAAGAAACACAACAAATTAAATGTAGTTTGATATTACTTTATATGTCTTCATACAAAAATAAAAACTTTTGAACTAAAAAGTGCAAAGTGCCAAGCTTTGGCCAGCTTTCAAATACATTTAATTCAAGTTTAAAATAAAACTTAAATAAAAAGCTTTTACATTTAGCTTTAAAGTGTTGTAGTCAGATCAAACAAACAATCATGCTAAATGTGGTGTAAGGAGTACTTCAGCTACCAGGTTGACTGTTGAAATGTGAACTCTCCTAAAATTCCTAAAAAATATACTAATGCCATAGAACCTTTGCAAAATTATTTTAAATAGATTAAAAAAGCCACTGCTACTGGTCACATCTATGGTTATATTGATTTGTTTAGATCCAGTGAAGTCGTGTCATAGGCGTAATTTGCGGGTGGGACGGATGGGACATGTCCCCAACCCCTTTTCTCAGGATCGATATTGTCCCCCACCACTTTTTGAAACATTGCACGGACGTACCTAATACAAATAAATAAAACATCTCCAGTTAACTAGCAGAGCATTAATTTAGTTTGCTATTAAATAAGAGATATAGCGCTTAAATCTGTTGTTATTGAAATCAAGCTGAGCGCTCGGTTTCGCTGCTATCAGTTGCATGGATACAGTTGTTCTCTTGTGGCTCGCGCACAGTCTTCACTCGGACGCGCTCTTCAATCTATCGCTGTTGCAGAGATTCATTCCGGTGAAATCACAAAATAAAATGCACACAAACGTGTCCCTGCTTGATATAGGCTGTAACCACTGATGAACATATTCGGTTTTGATGAGAGAGAAAAAAAAAATATACGAGTGCGGAGGAACCCTTACCTTCTGACACGCGTGGCACACCAGGCCGCCGGATGGTGTTGCTAAGAACTTGCAATGTATAACTATTATCAGACCGGCCCTCGCGGCCTCGAAACACTACCGGCCCACTGGGAAAAGCCCAGACTCTCCCGATTGCCACTGCACCCCTGCATGCCATTTAAAAAAATAAATAAAATGAATCGATTTTAAATCGGTAAAGCTTGAATCGCGATTCACATGTGAATCGATTTTTTTGCACACCCCTAGAGGCGGCTATCCATTATTTTAGAAATCGAGTATTCTACCGATTATTCCATTGATTAATTGAGTCATCTGATAAAAAAATGGTGGTAATAAAAATAGATCCAAGTGAAAAACTGTCACAGAGTCAGCCACACGTCACCGCCCCAATCATCACTCAATCACCAGAGTACTGACTCGCTGCACCTGCACTCCCTCATCAACACAGCCTTTATATTTCACTCTTTGTCTGGTCTCGTCGCAGTAATACACTGCTTTCTGTCAGACTCCTAACCAATCTACTCACCTGAGATCTTCTCGTCCTGTATGCAGTCTTCAGTCCGTCTTCTGTCCGTCATGCTGATCCGGACCGCCTGTCTGTGTGTTCACTCGTCACCTGCACAGAAATCCACTTCAGTCACCATCATCATTCTACAAGTCACCATCCTCTCACCATCGTCCTGTTCCCGTTGTCCCAGCACCACTCTGCTTTTAATAAACACTGTGTTCAATTAAACCTGTCTGTCTCCTGTGTGTGACAACAAGTGTCTTAAAAATGATTTAAAGGTGCAATGTGTGATATTTCTTAGGATCTATTGACAGAAATGCAATATAAGATCCATAACTATGTGTTCAGTGGGGTGTAAAGACCTTACTCAATGAACCGTTATGTTTTTATTACCTTAGAATGAGACATTTATATCTACATAACCGCGGGCACCCCCTTCTATGAAGGTCGACATATTGTGACGTCATGTTTCTACCGTAGCCGACAGCGAAAAACAGCAAACAAACAGCGCGTTTCGTCACTACCTTGAAAGAGAAGCTGCAGAAAGCTAGAAGCTAGCCATACACAACTTGAGTAGTGACTTTTACCTTGTCAGTGGTGTAAAATATGTAGTTGGATTGTTTTATGTAGTTCTTCTCCCTCGCTGTGTAATGGCTTTGACAATCAGCTGATTAGTACTATTGACCGTAAAACAGTAACGTTACAGGAGTCACCAACCCGTCAATCGCGGTCGACAAGTCGATCTTGGAAGCATTTTAAGTCGATCGCGAAGAGTTTTCAAAACCTGGACTTCATTATTATTTATTAATTTAAAATGCAGGGCATAGCAAGCTTTTCAAAAGTGCGGGGGATGGATGTGGTCTAAGAATTCAGAGGCCCCTCCATAGGCAGGACTGTAGTGTAGTTTGTCCAAGGACATTTAAATTTGGCATTAACAGTTTTACTGACTTAAAAAGTTTGCGTGGCCGTCGTCAGATTTGGAAGTCGCTCAAAAGGCTCTTTCGCGGTTGTGGCTTCAGTCGACTTCAGTGAGGCGCAGTGGTTTATGGGATGAGTAGTTCCTTCGCTCGGAAATTAAAATATGTACACAGTCTTGTACCTTTGACTTTTTTTGGATTTTCTCTTCGTTTTTTCACTCGAAATGATATGTTGTATGCTTATGAGTTCAGCCGTAGCTGGTTATCCTCAGACATGCTCAAACTCTTTAGATACGGTTTTTCCAAAACGTCAATGGGAGAAATGAATGGGAAATTTACTTCCGGCACCGAAGCTCTCTCGGGCTGTGGGGCGTGACAAGATGGCGAAGAGAGCAGACGCACTATGAATAGCTCAAAGTAGCAAAGCCTAAAAAAAAATCAACGGAATGAACTTATAACTCAACTAAACCCTGATTTATCAGATGTAAAACCGTAGGGAACTTATCATAATAATTCAGAAACGTGTAAGTAACCCTGAGCAGCTCCTGGAGAACGTTATTGCAGACCATAACATGGCTAGCACAAAAGCTAATGCTAAATTGAAGGCTCTCCAAGAACACGACTACAATGGTCCAGAAAGTATGGAAACTAACACCAGAGGAACCAAAAACACTTTAACATCTCCTACCAAACCACCAGCACCACAGAAAAAGTCAAAACCAGATGACGTCGTGGCTGCTGGAGCCCATGCTGAAGACGCCTCTAACGCTGCGATCCTGGCTGCTATCGGCACTCTTCAAAACATGATGCAGGACTTCAAAGCGGAGCTAAAGCAGAACACGCTGACCATAGCCAACATCGCGAAAGCGGTAGAGTTTAACTCTGCCGAAATCAAAGAATGTAAAGAACAGTGCCAAAAACTGCACATCGAGGTGAAACAACTCAAAGAGGAGAACACAGAACTTGGGAAAAGAGCAGCAGAAGTGGAAAAAAGAGCTGCCGATTTGGAGCGTTATAAAAGAAGATGGAACCTGCGAGTAAATGGCTTACAGGAGGGAAAGGATGAAAACACACGACAAATCATCTCTGATATTATCGGAAAGATTGTGCCACAATGGAGGGAGAAGATGGATTACATCCTGGATTCGGTGCACCGACTGGGGCCGAGTAACACCAACCGCCCTCGTCAGATCATCATGCAGTTCACAGGACGCCACTTCAGGGACGAACTCTGGCGGATCACCAAACTTCACCCCGTCTGCAAGGATCTCAACATCCACTTCGCTGAAGACCTCACCAAAGAAGACAGAGGCACGGAGGGCTGTGTGGCCGAAAGGTAAGCAAGCAAGGAAGGCAGGACTAAAGACAGTGTTCCGGGGCCCCCATGCTTTCATTAACGGACAAAGAGTCTCACCATAGACACAACTATCCAGGGTTTTTGAATCCCGAAAACAAGTGAGTTTGAATGAAAACGTATTCTCAGGGTTTTGCTATTATATAGGCTATTCCTGATAGAAAACTTCTACTGTTGTTTTAAGTAAGTTCAGCAATCCTTTTTTGTTGATTATTTGTTCATTTGTTTTTACTCTATGTTCAGTTTAAAGAGTAACATCTCTCTAATTTCTGTTAATGCAAGGGGTTTAAGAGACATGACAAAGAGAAAAAGTTTTTTTTTATTTTGTAAAGGGAAGAAGTCAAATATAATTTTTTTGCAGGAAACGCATTCTAAGGTTGATGATGTTATATTTTGGTCTAAACAATGGGGAGATGAAGCTTACTTTAGCCATGGCACTTCAAGGTCAGCAGGAGTCGCCATCCTCCTAAATAACTTCAAAGGTCATATTGTGTCCCATATGGCAGATGAGTTTGGTCACTGGCTGATTCTTATCACAAACATTGATGGTCTGAAATTCATCTTAGTCAACATTTATGGTTATAACATCAGCAGAGAAAACCGTAACCTACTTGAACAAATTGGCTTACATTTAGACAATCTCAAATTAACACACTCAACTGATAACATTATCATTGGAGGAGATCTAAACCTAGTTCATGATGAATTTTTTGATAAATATCCTTGCCGATACTCAGCAAGTCATCCAAACACCATATTCACGAACTTTTGCGAAAAACATAATTTGGTTGATACTTGGAGAAACTTAAATCCAGGAATATCTAAATACTCCTGGTTTAGCTCAAGCCACAATTTTAAATCCAGAATTGATCACTGGTTAATTGCAAATCATTTACTAGGTTATAATACTAGCTCTGATATTTCTGCTGCACCACTAACAGATCATAGTGTTATTTTACTACAGATCAAACCCAATGGCAACAATGTCCACTCACACACATATTGGAAGTTCAATTCCAGTCTGCTCAAAAATAATGACTATTGCCAAAAAATCAAATTATTAATTAAAGAAATTGCCAATTCTGAGGAGCTAACAACTGCTACCAAAAAGTGGGAATTCCTAAAATATAAAATACGCCAATTTACCATCTCATTCAGTAAAATAATAAAAAAAAGATAGTGAAAAACAAGAAGTAGACATTAATCAGCTAAATATGTACTGCAATAGGTCAAACCCAACTGAAGACGATAGACAGAAGATATTAAACCTCCAACCTAGATGAAATTTACAGTCGTAAGGCCCAAGGGGCCTTCATTAGATCCAGAGCTAAGTGGATTGAGGAGGGGGAAAAATTCAGCGTATTTCTGTGGCCTTGAAAAAAGAAGACAGGAAAAAAATAGCATCAGATCCTTGATGGTTGGTAATAATGAAGTCACAGATGAAAAACTGATCTCTTCAGAAATCTGGAAATTCTATAGCCAGCTCTATAGCTCTAAATTTTCTAACATGGACTGTCAATCTTTTTTTCAGGATATAGCTAAACATATTCCCAAAGTAGAGGATGGCCTCAAACAAACATGTGATAATCAAATAACAAGTACAGAACTTGACGCAGTAATTGGTCGTCTCTCTCTTAACAAAGCCCCCGGATCCGACGGTCTCACATGTGACTTTTACAGACATTTTTGGGTAGATTTAAGAGACCTGCTGCAACAAGTTTTTACCGAAATATTTGAAACATGTCTGCTTCCACCAACAATGAGACATGGGGTTATCGTTTCAATTCCAAAACCTGGGAAAGATCCCAGAATCATAGATAACAGAAGACCCATTACACTCAGAAATTCAGTCTACAAACTCCTAACTTACATCTTCACTTCTTGTCTTCAAACAGGGATTTCGGATCTTATTGCAGATACACAGTCAGGGTTCTTAAAAGGAAGGTCAATCCATAATAATATAAGATTGGTAATGGACATCATTGAGTATAGAAGCCAAATAGAGGATGATGGTTTCCTTCTCTTTCTAGACTTCTATAAAGCATTTGACTCCGTGGAGCATCCATTTATTCTTTCGGCGCTCGAACACTTTGGCTTTGGAGTCAAGTTTAGAGAATTGGTTGGTGGATTATATCGAGATTTTAATAGCTGTGTCCTATTACCTAGTGGTACCACCCCAAGCTTCAAGATTAATGTGGGTATTCCTCAAGGTTGCCCCATCTCACCATACCTGTTCATCTTAGCCACAGAAATGCTAGCAATTTATATTAAAAACTGTAATGGTATTAAAAAACTTAATGTACTTGGCACAGACATAATAATCAGCCAACTAGCAGATGACAACAATATTCTTAAAAGATAGATACCAAATTTCAACAACTATTGCCAAAATTGAAAAATTCTCCAAAGCCTCGGGCCTAACATTAAACTTAAAAAAGTGTGAATTGCTGGCTGTACACGACACTTCATTGAAAGACATCTGTAATATCCCTATTAAATCAGAAATTAAATACCTGGGGGTTTACCTTTCCAAGGACCAAAAACAAAGCCAACTTCTGAATGTAGAAAATAAAATTAAAGAATGCAAGTCAAGACTAAATATGTGGCTACAGAGGGACCTATCAATACTAGGTCGAATTTACCTAACTAAGATGGAATGTTTATCGAGATGTATTTACCCAGCCTATTCCAATGCCATTCCAAACAAATTGATCAAATCTATCAACCAAATCAACATAAACTTCATTTGGAGGAACAGACCACATTATATGAAGAAAAGCAGTATGGTTAAAGACACAAAGGATGGAGGACTAAAAGTTATTGATTTTGACTGCATTAATGGAACTTTAAAAATAAATTGGTAAAAATCTTGGATCAAACACAGCAACTTCTTTTGGTATTGTATTCCAAAGACCTTATTCAAGAAAACTGGAGGTTTAGAATTTCTTCTTAGAGCGGACTATAATGTTGACAAATTGCCTATACCATTGTCAGAGTTTCACAGACAAATACTCTTGTATTGGAAAATGTTATATGTACATAACTTCTCACCCCACACATCTGTACTCTGGAACAACAGATATGTTCTGCACCGCAACAGATCTCTGTTCTTTGAAGATTGGTATGGGAGAAATATATGGTCCATAGCTGACTTAATGGATACCATTACCAACGGATATTTTTTAAATTATGAACAATTTTGCATCAAACAATTTCAAACCCTTAAAATCAGACTTTACTAAATTACATAGAGCATTACCCCAAGAATTTGTCTTTATAACAAAAAACATTTTGGCATATTATCCAATACAACCACAATTGGCCCCACTATTAATTCAAGGGATCTTTGTTCTGGATAAAAAGTGCACTAACCACTTTATTAGGGCCCAAGCCTTGAAAAGGCGAAGGCCCTATTGTTTTCCTAAGGATTATTAGGGCCCAAGCCCTGAAAGGGCGCAGAGCCCTATTGTCCTTTTTAGGATTATTTGCTATTCTTCTTTATTAGGGCCCAAGCCTTGAAAAGGCGAAGGCCCTATTGTTTTCCTTAGGATTATTATTATTAGGGCCCAAGCCTTGAAAAGGCGAAGGCCCTATTGTTTTCCTTAGGATTATTATTATTATTATTATTAGGGCCCAAGCCCTAAAAGGGCGCAGAGCCCTATTGTTCTTCTAAGGATTATTAGGGCCCAAGCCTTGAAAAGGCGAAGGCCCTATTGTTTTCCTTAGGATTATTATTAGGGCCCAAGCCCTAAAAGGGCGCAGAGCCCTATTGTTCTTCTAAGGATTATTAGGGCCCAAGCCTTGAAAAGGCGAAGGCCCTATTGTTTTCCTTAGGATTATTAGGGCCCAAGCCTTGAAAAGGCGAAGGCCCTATTGTTTTCCTAAGGATTATTATTAGGGCCCAAGCCCTAAAAGGGCGCAGAGCCCTATTGTTCTTCTAAGGATTATTAGGGCCCAAGCCTTGAAAAGGCGAAGGCCCTATTGTTTTCCTAAGGATTATTATTATTAGGGCCCAAGCCCTAAAAGGGCGCAGAGCCCTATTGTTCTTCTAAGGATTATTAGGGCCCAAGCCTTGAAAAGGCGAAGGCCCTATTGTTTTCCTAAGGATTATTATTATTCTTCTTCCGACTTATTAGGGCCCAAGCCTTGAAAAGGCGAAGGCCCTATTGTTTTCCTTAGGATTATTATTATTATTAGGGCCCAAGCCCTGAAAGGGCGCAGAGCCCTATTGTTCTTCTTAGGATTATTTGCTATTCTTTATTAGGGCCCAAGCCTTGAAAAGGCGAAGGCCCTATTGTTTTCCTTAGGATTATTAGGGCCCAAGCCTTGAAAAGGCGAAGGCCCTATTGTTTTCCTAAGAATTTTTTTTTTTTTTTTTTTTTTTTTTTTTTTCCTCTTTTATTTTTCTTACGACTATTCGGGCACTTTTGGGGCTCTTAACGTGCACGAAAACTCTTGAAACTTTGCACGCGGGTCAGAACCTGCGGCCATCAGGGTCGGGGTGAAGATGGTACCCGGGCGTGGCAGGGGGGCTCGACAGCGCCCCCTGGAACGGGGTCCGAAAACTTGGTCCATAAATCAAACACGCTTGTATGTAAGAATATGAAACTCGGTACACATATAGATCTCATCGGTTCATATATACTTCATGCTCTTACTTTTTACCCCAGCCCAACAGGAAGTCGGCTATTTAGGGTTGTTTGTAAAACGCATGCAATGGAATTTAAAGTACTTCTCCTAGAGAATTCAAAGAAATGCCACGAAACTCGGTCAGCATGAAGTCAAGACATTGAGGATGAAAAATTGCGAGGGGATTTTTGATATCTCGAACGGTTTGGCCGTGGCGAGGAAACGAAATTATGGCGAGAAACGTGAAACAGGAAGTGTGTTATAACTTCTGCATACATTAACTGATCTTGATGAAACTTCAGCAGTGTGTTCGCTGTAAGAGGCCGATCACATGGATGTGACTATTGTGAGGCAAAGTTATAGCGCCACCAACTGGCAGCAGGAAGTGTGTCACTTTCAAAATGCTTCGAAATCACCCTCTTATTTTAACCCAATTTGTTTCAAACTTCATCTGTATAATGTAAACATACGCCAGATGTAGACCTGTGAATGGATTCTTGATATCTTTGATACTGTTGCCGTGGCAACACATCAAACTTTAAAATTCTTTTTTGATGCTTTTGAGACTCTTAGCATGCTTGAAATTGCATGAAACTCGACAGACATGTCACATATATTAGCCAGTAGACATGTGCAAAGTTTCAGGAACGGGCGTGGTGCAGGGACTCAGTAGCGCCACCTTTTGACAAAAGTGAGAGGGTTAGTTTCATAGTTTTACCTGCAATCTTAAAACTCGGTAGGCATATTGTTCAGATCAAGCCGGACAACTTTCTAATTTACAGATTTTGGTTCCGAACAACAGGAAGTCAGATATTTTGGTTTAAATGGGATGTTTTGGAGTAATCTCTGTCCCTCTCTCCCTCTCTCTGCATACCTCTGTGTCTGTGGGGGGAGGGGGATGTGTCTGTTTGAGTGACAAAGCTTTTAATTATTGTTGATCAAGGTTTCGGGGGCTTTTGGGGCCCTTAACATCCTCTAAAACTCTTGAAACTTTGCACACGGGTCAGAACCCGTGGCCATCAGGGCCGGACTGAAGCTGGTACCCGGGCGTGGCAGGGCGGACCGACAGCGCCCCCTGGACTGGGATTCGAACACTTGTCCATAAATCAAAGACACTTGCATGTAATAATATGAAACTCTGTACACTTATAGATCTCATTGGGTTAAACAACTTTCGTGCTCTAAGTTTTACGACATCCCAACAGGAAGCCGGCTATCATGGTTTGTTTGGAAACGCATACCCCTGAAATTCTATTTAATTCTCCTTGGGAATTGATCGGATTTCAAGCAAACTCGGTCAGCATGACGTCAAGACATTGATGATGCTAAATTCCGGAGGGATTTTTGATATCTCGAACGGTTTGGCCGTGGCGAGGAAATTAATTTTATGACTAAAAAAGGACATATAAAGTGTGTTATAACTTAGTTAGTTTTACCTACAGTTACAAAACTCAGCTTGTATATTCTTCTCCTCAAGCCGGACACCTTTCTAATTTAAAGTCATTATCTCCGACCCTCAGAAAGTCAGATATTGTGGTTTGAATGTGGATTTCTTGAAATGGTATCTCTCTCTGTCTCTCTCTGACAGAGAGAGGGCCCCCCCCCCTTTCTGTGTGTGTGTGTGTGTGTGTGTGGCTGAAGGGAGGGGAAGGGAGGGAGGGAAGGGAGGGGAGGGAGGGCTGGTGTCTGTGTTTATGTGTGTGTGTGTGTGTGTGGCTGTCTGTCTGTTACAGTGACAAGAGATTAAGCCTTTCATTGCTGTGTGATTTTTCCTGCATTAAAGGATAAAGAAATCTTTAAGGCCTTGTCTTTTTGCATAACAATTTTATATTTTTTTTATCAATTACAAAATATGCATAGAACCCAGATCTTTAAAATGTATAGTTTGCTTTAAATAAAATTAAGATTGTATTGGTAATTGAAGCTGTATGAATTTAAAATGAATGTGGTCATTTTCTCTCTCTCTCTCTCTGAGCCAATATGGCAAGCCGTTTTAACATTTAATCATTTTAACCTACTAGTCTCTATTTTCATGCTTCTAGTACTTATTTTTTAGATACTAGTATCTATTCCATTAAGTACTAGTACTTATTCATTAGCGACTAGTGCTTATTCTTTAGTACTAGTGCCTATTCTTTAGATACTAGTGCTTATTCTTTAGTACTAGTGCCTATTCTTTAGATACTAGTGCTTATTCTTTAGATATTCTTTTGAATGCGTATTAGTAGCTAATGAATAAGTACTGGTATCTATTTAATAGGTACTAGTATCTAAAAGGTCATTTTCTCTCTCTCTCTCTCTGAGCCAATATGGCAAGCCGTTTTAACATTTAATCATTTTAACCTTCTAGTCTCTATTTTCATGCTTCTAGTACTTATTTTTTAGATACTAGTATCTATTCCATTAAGTACTAGTACTTATTCATTAGCGACTAGTGCTTATTCTTTAGTACTAGTGCCTATTCTTTAGATACTAGTGCTTATTCTTTAGATATTCTTTTGAATGCGTATTAGTAGCTAATGAATAAGTACTGGTATCTATTTAATAGGTACTAGTATCTAAAAGGTCATTTTCTCTCTCTCTCTGAGCCAATATGGCAAGCCGTTTTAACATTTAATCATTTTAACCTACTAGTCTCTATTTTCATGCTACTAGTACTTATTTTTTAGATACTAGTATCTATTCCATTAAGTACTAGTACTTATTCATTAGCGACTAGTACTTATTCTGTTTAGAATATTCAAAGTGCTTATTAGTTTAACCCTTTAAGGCCTTGTCTTTTTGGATATATATCTTTTTTTATTAAAAAAAAATGTGCATACAACCCATATATTTTAAATGTATTGTTTGCTTTAAATTAAATTAAGATTGTATGTTTGGTTTTTTAACCTGAATAAATTTAAAATTAATTTGCTATATTTCAGAACAATATATTTGTTTTCCTTCATTTTAATCAACACTAACTTTATTCTCATCTGAATTATAAATAACTTATTTCTGTATAAAATAAAAAATCCCGAATAATCCAGACCAACCAGAGCACACTATTTCTACAACATCATCAGTGCTGTAGCGGAACTACCAGAGCCGTTCGGCAGATAGCGAGCAGATATTTTGTGTCACGTTGTGCACAATAACCCTAAAGGCACCAGGGTGGCGGTGCCACCGGCTTTTTATATATATATATATATATATATATATATATATATATATATATATATATATATATATATAAATATAGCTGCGAGCAGCGATGAAGGGCCAAAGCCGGCGGCACCGCCACCCCGGTGCCTTTAGGTAACTAAAGGCACCGGGGTTGCGGTGCCACCGGCTTGGGCCCGTAATCGCTGCTCGCAGCTATATTTATTATTATTATTATTATTATTTTATCGACTATTCGGGCACTTTTGGGGCTCTTAACGTGCACGAAAACTCTTGAAACTTTGCACACTGGTCAGAACCCGCGGCCATCAGGGCCGGGCTGAAGCTGGTACCCGGGCGTGGCAGGGGGGCTCGACAGCGCCCCCTGGAACGGGGTCCGAAAACTTGGTCCATAAATCAAACACGCTTCCATGTAATAATATGAAACTCGGTACACATATAGATCTCATCGGTTCATATATCCTTTGTACTTTTACTTTTTACCCCAGCCCAACAGGAAGTCGGCTATTATGGTTTGTTTGGAAGCGTATGCCCCTGGAATTCGATATACTCCTCCTAGAGAATTCAACCAATCGCAAGGAAACTCGGTCAGCATGATGTCAAGACATTGAGGATGAAAAATTGCCAGGGGATTTTTCATATCTCGAACGGTTTGGCCGTGGCGAGGAAACGAATTTATGGCGAATAATGGAAACAGGAAGTGTGTTATAACTTCTGCATACATTAACTGATCTTGATGAAACTTCAACAGTGTGTTCGCTGTAAGAGGCCGATCACATGGATGTGACTATTGTGAGTCAAAGTTATAGCGCCACCAACTGGCAGCAGGAAGTGTGTCACTTTCTAAATGCTTTTGACAAAAGTGGGTTAGTTTTATCTACAGTAACAAAACTCGATATGTATATTGTACTCTTCGAGCCGGACAACTTTCTAATTTACCGTAATTAGCTACGACCAACAGGAAGTCAGATATTTTGGTTTGAATGTGGATTTCAGATTCTGAGTTTTTAGCTACTCCTCCTAAGTAGTTTATTTTATTCATGCCAAACTTTTTCAACATGATGAAAATACATTGAAGATGCTAAATTGTGAACAGATATTGAATATCTCAAACGGTTTTGCTATGGTTGAGGGATTCAAGTAATGTCAAAAAAAGAATCAGGGCATGTCTCATATCTTTCTAAAATGTAATTATACACCATTTAAAATTATACAAATATTAGAACTAAACCCATTTTATTCCTTTTTTTCAATTTAAGAATTATTTTTAAGTTTAAAAACAGCCAGAATGGTTCTTTAGTCAAAAATAATAATAATCCAAATCATATATAGTGCTATACTGCCCTCTTGTGTTCAAAATCAGGTAGGCCTATTGAATTTATATATATTTATATATTAGGGATGTTACTATGGGAATATTTTCCCACCGGTTAATCAACGTGTGATTGTGTAAACCAATTGTGTAAACCTCCCGCTGGGGGGTTTAAAAACACTAACTTGAAAGCGAAAGTATAATATGGACGTCCGCACGGACATTGAAATGGTGGCGCTCGAATGAATTCCTATGGAAGTAGAAATTAACTAAACGTTCGCTCTGTTCTGCTCGCTCGTCGCCATGGACGCGCACCGTTATGAATGCCAGTGCAGCCGCATACTTTTTAGTGTCACTAAAATTAGTGCAATTTCGGGGGCCGATTGCTTGAATTGTGAGTTCAATAGTCTATTATTTTTCACGGAAAACACAACAATAAAAGAGTACAATGACAGATTCGCTTAAATAGGCGTTTTTACATAAAATAGCCTATTCCGTCATCATCTTTTCAGTCAGCTCTTCACTCTCGTGATTAATGAAATTTGACTCCTGTTGCTGATATTTGCTGCAACTTTCGTTCAGCTCACAATTTAGTAAGCAAACACGTTTCAAATGTGTTTTTATTTTATTTTTGTGTATGTGTGTGTATATGTATGTATATATATAAATATAGCTTATGTTTCAAATATGAGTTAATTAACAATCGTTGGAAAGAATGATACTTTTAAACATAACACTAAACCGTCATTAGGTGTCGCCAGGCGACCGTCTTAATGAGCGAGTCATTGATTCATTCGTTTGAACGACTGAGTCATTCATGAATGAGATAGATGTTTATGGATTGATTGGTCATTGAATCTTTGAGTCAACCGATTCGTTCAAAATGCTGAATCATTCAGTAATGAGAACGCGTTGCTGTGAGATGCGCGATGGTTCTGCTGTGATCTTTGTTTAACTATTTTCGCTGCTGAAACAGAAAAAAAGTCAATATTGCATCTAAAATGTAAGTGATTTGACTTGTGTGTGTGTGTGTGTGATTGTGTGTGTGATTGTGTCTGTTACAGTGATAAGAGTTTAACCCTTGTTAAACTTTAGGCCTTGTCTTTTTGGATATATATCTTTTTATATTAAAAAATAGTCATACAACCCATATATTTTAAATGTATTGTTTGCATTAAATTACATTAAGATTGTATGTTTGGTAATCGAACCTGAATGAATTATAAATGAATGTGCTATATTTCAGATCATATATTTGTTTTCCTTAAAATTTGAACTAACACTAACTTTATTCTCATCTGAATGATAGATTATTTATTTCTGTATAAAATAAAAACACCTTTGATTTTTCTTTTTTAATCAATGTAGAATGTGTAACTGAAAAAATAAACAGATTAGGGCTCTGTTTGATGACAAGAAATGAAAACCAATGCGATATGATGAATGTCCAAAAGATGGCTCCCACAGACTGTTTTTAAATAGGATTGTTTGATATTTTTTGCTTTTAAACTGTGTGTGTGTGTGTGTGTGTGTGTGTGTGTGTAAGAGATTTTGGTTGGGTGACAGTTGTAGTTTACAGTTTGACAAGAGTTTATAGTTTGACAAAAGCACAATGTTGTGTTTTATTGCGAGTGTACACAAATATAAGTAAACACTTTGCAGTTTGAATAATGTCCTGTATGAACAAAAGGACGGAGTATGTCTTTATGTCTACATTGTTCAATTACGCCACACACACACACACACACACACACAAACACTATTTTTCTAATCAGATCAGGCAAGTAATATTCTGTCTTGTCTCTTAAAAAAACAATATATATATATTTATGTATATATATATATATATATATATATATATATATGTGTGTGTGTGTATATATATATATAAATATAGCTGCGAGCAGCGATGAAAGGGCCAAAGCCGGCGGCACCGCCACCCCGGTTATAGCGCCACCAACTGGAGCAGGAAGTCTGTCACTTTCAAAAAGCTTTGAAATCACCTGATTGCTTCAAACTTCACTACTATGATGTAAACACACGGCAGATGTAGACCTGGATGTAGACCTGACCTTTCAGAAGGTTGCTCTCGCATACTTTGTGGTTGACATGTGCCCTCAATGCACACTTTTGCAGAGCCCACACTGATACAAGCTCTACAGCACACTTCTTTTCGACAGTCAAAGCAGGGTTACGTTTTTGCACGTCGTGCACAATAACCCTAAAGGCACCAGGGTGGCGGTGCCACCGGCTTTATATATATATATATATATATATATATATATATATATATATATATATATAAATAAATATAGCTGCGAGCAGCGATGAAGGGCCAAAGCCGGTGGTACCGCCACCCCGGTGCCTTTAGGTAACTAAAGGCACCGGGGTTGCGGTGCCACCGGCTTGGGCCCGTAATCGCTGCTCGCAGCTATATTTATTTATATATATATATATATATATATATATATATTTTTTTTTTAACATTTCTGGCACTTTTGGGGCCCTTAACGTGCTCGAAAACTCTTGAAACTTTGCACACGGGTCAGAACCCGCGGCCATCAGGGCCGGGCTGAAGCTGGTACCCGGGCGTGGCAGGGGGGCTCGACAGCGCCCCCTGGAATGGGGTTTGAACACTTGTCCATATATCAAACACGCTTGCATGTAATAATCTGAAACTCGGTACACATATAGATGTCATCGGGCCGAACAACTTTCGCGCTCTAAGTTTTACGCCAGCCCAACAGGAAGTCGGCTATTTAGGGTTGTTTGGAAACGCATGCTCAGGAATTTGAAACACTTCTCCTAGGGAATTCTGCCGTTCATCTCCAAACTCGGTGTGCATGAAGTCAAGACATTGAGGATGAAAAATTGCCAGGGGATTTTTGATATCTCGAACGGTTTGGCCGTGGCGAGGAAACTAATTTATGGCGAATAATGGAAACAGGAAGTGTGTTATAACTTCAGCATACAGTAACTGATCTTGATGAAACTTTAGCAGTGTGTTCGCTGTAAGAGGCCGATCACATGGATGTGACTATTGTGAGTCAAAGTTATAGCGCCACCAACTG
This sequence comes from Rhinichthys klamathensis goyatoka, assembly GCF_029890125.1. NCBI lineage: Eukaryota > Metazoa > Chordata > Actinopteri > Cypriniformes > Leuciscidae > Rhinichthys > Rhinichthys klamathensis. The sequence continues at coordinate 446,590 of NW_026606971.1, forward strand.
GCAGCAGGAAGTGTGTCACTTTCAAAATGCTTTTAAATCACCCTCTTATTTTTACCCGATTTGCTTCAAACTTTATGTGTATAATGTAGACACACGCCAGATGTAGACCTGTGAAAGGATTATTGATATCTTAGATACTGTTGCCATGGCAACGCATCAAACTTTAATATTCTTTTTGGATGCTTTTGAGACTCTTAGCATGCCTGAAATTGCTTAAAATTGCATGAAACTCGACAGACAGATCACATTTATTAGCCAGTAGATATGTGCAAAGTTTCAGAAACGGGCGTGGTGCAGGGACTCAGTAGCGCCACCTTTTGACAAAAGTGGGGGGGTTAGTTTTATAGTTTTACCTACAATCATAAAACTCGGTACGCATATTGTTCAGATCAAGCCGGATAACTTTCTAATTAACTGTCATTAGCTCAGACCAAGAGGAAGTCAGATATTTTGGTTTGAATATGGTCATTTTCTCTCTTTCTCTCTCTGAGCCAATATGGCAAGCCGTTTTAACATTTAATCATTTTAACCTACTAGTCTCTATTTTCATGCTTCTAGTACTTATTTTTTAGATACTAGTATCTATTCCATTAAGTACTAGTACTTATTCATTAGCGACTAGTGCTTATTCTTTAGTACTAGTGCCTATTCTTTAGATACTAGTGCTTATTCTTTAGATATTCTTTTGAATACGTATTAGTAACTATTGAATAAGTACTGGTATCTATTTAATAGGTACTAGTATCTAATGACTTAGTACTAGTATTTATTCATCTATTAATAGGTACTAGTATCTAAAAGGTCATTTTCTCTCTCTCTCTCTCTGAGCCAATATGGCAAGCCGTTTTAACATTTAATCATTTTAACCTACTAGTCTCTATTTTCATGCTACTAGTACTTATTTTTTAGATACTAGTATCTATTCCATTAAGTACTAGTACTTATTCATTAGCGACTAGTGCTTATTCTGTTTAGAATATTCAAAGTGCTTATTCAATTTTTATGCTTATTTATATTTTCTGCTTATTCAATATTGCATCTAAAATGGAAGTGACTTGACGTGTGTGTGTGTGTGTGTGTGTGTGTGTGTGTGTGTGTGTGTGTGTGTGTGTGTGTGTGTGTGTGTGTGTGTGTGTGAGAGAGAGAGATTGTGTCTGTTACAGTGACAAGAGTTTAACCCTTTAAGGCCTTGTCTTTTTGGATATATATATCTTTTTTTTATTAAAAAAATGTGCATACAACCCATATCTTTTAAATGTATTGTTTGCTTTAAATTAAATTAAGATTGTATGTTTGGTAATTGAACCTAAATAAATTTTAAATTAATGTGCTATATTTCAGATCAATATATTTGTTTTCCTTCATTTTAATCAACACTAACTTTATTCTCATCTGAATTATAAATAACTTATTTCTGTATAAAATAAAAAATCCCGAATAATCCAGACCAACCAGAGCGCACTATTTCTACAACATCATCAGTGCTGAAGCGGAACTACCAGAGCCGTTCGGCAGATAGCGAGCAGATTTTTTGTGTCACGTCGTGCACAATAACCCTAAAGGCACCAGGGTGGCGGTGCCACCGGCTTTTTATATATATATATATATATATATATATAAATACAGCTGCGAGCAGCGATGAAGGGCCGAAGCCGGCGGCACCGCCACCCCGGTGCCTACCCCGGTGCCTTTAGGTAACTAAAGGCACCGGGGTGGCGGTGCCACCGGCTTGGGCCCGTAATCGCTGCTCGCAGCTATATTTATTATTATTATTATTATTTTAACGACTATTCGGCCACTTTTGGGGCTCTTAACGTGCACGAAAACTCTTGAAACTTTGCACACGGGTCAGAACCCGCGGCCATCAGGGCCGGGCTGAAGCTGGTACCCGGGCGTGGCAGGGGGGCTCGACAGCGCCCCCTGGAACGGGGTCCGAAAACTTGGTCCATAAATCAAACACGCTTGCATGTAATAATATGAAACTCGGTACACATATAGATCTCATCGGTTCATATATCCTTTGTACTTTTACTTTTTACCCCAGCCCAACAGGAAGTCGGCTATTATGGTTTGTTTGGAAGCGTATGCCCCTGGAATTCGATATACTCCTCCTAGAGAATTCAACCAATCGCAAGGAAACTCGGTCAGCATGATGTCAAGACATTGAGGATGAAAAATTGCCAGGGGATTTTTCATATCTCGAACGGTTTGGCCGTGGCGAGGAAACGAATTTATGGCGAATAATGGAAACAGGAAGTGTGTTATAACTTCTGCATACATTAACTGATCTTGATGAAACTTCAACAGTATGTTCGCTGTAAGAGGCCGATCACATGGATGTGACTATTGTGATTCAAAGTTATAGCGCCACCAACTGGCAGCAGGAAGTGTGTCACTTTCTAAATGCTTTTGACAAAAGTGGGGGGGTTAGTTTTATCTACAGTAACAAAACTCGATATATATATTGTACTCTTCGAGCCGGACAACTTTCTAATTTACCGTAATTAGCTCAGACCAAGAGGAAGTCAGACATTTTGGTTTGAATATGGTGAGCCTCTCTCTGTCTCTCTCTCAGCCAATATGGCAAGCCGTTTTAACATTTAATCATTTTAACCTACTAGTCTCTATTTTCATGCTACTAGTACTTACTTTTTAGATACTAGTATCTATTCCATTAAGTACTAGTACTTATTCATTAGCGACTAGTGCTTATTCTTTAGTACTAGTGCCTATTATTTAGATACTAGTGCTTATTCTTTAGATATTCTTTTGAATACGTATTAGTAGCTAATGAATAAGTACTGGTATCTATTTAATAGGTACTAGTATCTAATGACTTAGTACTAGTATTTATTGAATAAATACTAGTATCTATTAATAGGTACTAGTATCTAAAAGGTCATTTTCTCTTTCTCTCTCTCTGAGCCAATATGGCAAGCCGTTTTAACATCTAATCATTTTAACCTACTAGTCTCTATTTTCATGCTACTAGTACTTATTTTTTAGATACTAGTATCTATTCCATTAAGTACTAGTACTTATTCATTAGCGACTAGTGCTTATTCTGTTTAGAATATTCAAAGTGCTTATTCAATTTTTTTGCTTATTTATATTTTCAGAGCAGAAAATCCGATTTTTCTGCTTATTCAATATTGCATCTAAAAATGTAAGTGACTTGACGTGTGTGTGTGTGAGAGAGAGAGATGTGTCTGTTACAGTGACAAGAGTTTAACCCTTTAAGGCCTTGTCTTTTTGGATATATATTTTTTTTATTAAAAAAAAATGTGCATACAACACATATATTTTAAATGTATTGTTTGCTTTAAATTAAATTAAGATTGTATGTTTGGTAATTGAACCTAAATAAATTTTAAATTAATGTGCTATATTTCAGATCAATATATTTGTTTTCCTTCATTTTAATCAACACTAACTTTATTCTCATCTGAATTATAAAGAATTTATTTCTGTATAAAATAAAAAATCCCGAATAATCCAGACCAACCAGAGCGCACTATTTCTACAACATCATCAGTGCTGAAGCGAAACTACCAGAGCCGTTCGGCAGATAGCGAGCAGATATTTTGTGTCACGTCGTGCACAATAACCCTAAAGGCACCAGGGTGGCGGTGCCACCGGCTTTATATATATATATATATATATATATAAATATATATAAATATATATAAATATATATAAATATATATATATATATATATATATATATATATATATATATATAAATATAGCTGCGAGCAGCGATGAAGGGCCCAAGCCGGCGGCACCGCCACCCTGGTGCCTTTAGGTAACTAAAGGCACCGGGGTTGCGGTGCCACCGGCTTGGGCCCGTAATCGCTGCTCGCAGCTATATTTATTATTATTTTACAACCTTTTGGGCACTTTTGGGGCCCTTAACGTGCTCGAAAACTCTTGCAACTTTGCACACGGGTCAGAACCCGCGGCCATCAGGGCCGGGCTGAAGCTGGTACCCGGGCGTGGCAGGGGGGCTCAACAGCGCCACCTGGAACGGGATTTGAACACTTGTCCATATATCAAACACGCTTGCATGTAATAATCTGAAACTAAGTACACTTATAGATATCATCGGGCCGAACAACTTTCGTGCTCTAAGTTTTACGCCAGCCCAACAGGAAGTCGGCTATTTAGGGTTGTTTGGAAACGCATGCTCAGGAATTTGAAACACTTCTCCTAGAGAATTCCCCCGTTCGTCTCCAAACTCGGTGTGCATGAAGTCAAGACATTGAGGATGAAAAATTGCCAGGGGATTTTTGATATCTCGAACGGTTTGGCCGTGGCGAGGAAACGAATTTATGGCGAATAATGGAAACAGGAAGTGTGTTATAACTTCAGCATACAGTAACTGATCTTGATGAAACTTCAGCAGTGTGTTCGCTGTAAGAGGCCGGTCACATGGATGTGACTATTGTGAGTCAAAGTTATAGCGCCACCAACTGGCAGCAGGAAGTGTGTCACTTTCAAAATGCTTTAAAATCACCCTCTTATTTTTACCCGATTTGCTTCAAACTTCATCTGTATAATGTGAACACATGCCAGATGTAGACCTGTGAAAGGATTAATTAATATCTAAGATAATGTTGCCGTGGCAACGCATCAAACTTTAATATTCTTTTTTGATGCTTTTGAGACTCTTAGCATGCTTGAAATTGCATGAAACTCGACAGACACATCTCATTTATTAGCTAGTAGACATGTGCAAAGTTTCAGAAACGGGCGTGGTGAGGGGCTCAGTAGCGCCACCTTTAGTCAAAAATGGGGTATTAGTTTTACCTACAGGAACAAAAATCGGTATGTATATTCGTCTCCTCGAGCCGGACAACTTTCTAATTGACAGTCATTAGCTCCGAACAACACAAAGTCAGATATTTTGGTTTGAATGTGATTTTCAGGAGAATTTTCTCCCTCCCTCTCCCTCTGTCTCTGTGTGTGTGGGGTGTGGGGAATTTGACTATTGCTTTTAATGGATTTTCAAGGTTTCAGGGGCTTTTGGGGCCCTTAACGTGCTTGAAAACTCTTGAAACTTTGCACACAGGTCAGAGCCCACAGCCATCAGGGCCGGGCTGAAGCTGGTACCCGGGCGTGGCAGGGGGGCTCAACAGCGCCCCCTTGAACGGGGTCCCCAAAACTTAGTCCATAGATCAAACACGCTTGCATGAATTAATATGAAACTCAGTACACATATAGATCTCATCGGGCCGAACAACTTTCCCTCGGTCAAGTTTTACGCCAGCCCAACAGGAAGTCGGCTATTATGGGTTGTTTGGAGAACGCTTGCTCTGGAATTTGAAGTACTTCTCCTAGAGATTGCATTAGTTTACCGCCAAACTCGGTCAGCTTGAGGTCAACACATTGAAGATGCTAAATTGTGGACGGATTGTTGATATCTCGAACGGTTTGGCCGTGGCGAGGAAACGAATTTATGGCGAGAAAAGAGAAACACGAAGTGTTATAACTTCTGCATACATTAGCTGATCTTGATGAAACTTCAGCAGTGTGTTCGTGGTAAGAGGCCAATCAGATGGATGTAACTATTGTGAGTCAAAGTTATAGCGCCACCAACTGGCAGCAGGAAGTGTGTCACTTTCTAAATGCTTTTGACAAAAGTGGGGGGGTTAGTTTTATCTACAGTAACAAAACTCGATATGTATATTGTACTCTTCGACCTGGACAACTTTCTAATTTACCGTAATTAGCTACGACCAAGAGGAAGTCAGATATTTTGGTTTGAATATGGTGAGCCTCTCTCTCTCTCTCTCTCTGAGCCAATATGGCAAGCCGTTTTAACATTTAATCATTTTAACCTACTAGTCTCTATTTTCATGCTTCTAGTACTTATTTTTTAGATACTAGTATCTATTCCATTAAGTACTAGTACTTATTCATTAGCGACTAGTGCGTATTCTTTAGTACTAGTGCCTATTCTTTAGATAGTAGTGCTTATTCTTTAGATATTTTTTTGAATGCTTATTCTTTAGATATTTTTTTGAATACGTATTAGTAGCTAATAAATAAGTACTGGTATCTATTTAATAGGTACTAGTATCTAATGACTTAGTACTAGTATTTATTGAATAAATACTAGTATCTATTAATAGGTACTAGTATCTAAAAGGTCATTTTCTCTCTCTCTCTCTCTGAGCCAATATGGCAAGCCGTTTTAACATTTAATCATTTTAACCTACTAGTCTCTATTTTCATGCTACTAGTACTTATTTTTTAGATACTAGTATCTATTCCATTAAGTACTAGTACTTATTCATTAGCGACTAGTGCTTATTCTGTTTAGAATATTCAAAGTGCTTATTCAATTTTTATGTTTATTTATATTTTCAGAGCAGAAAATCCGATTTTTCTGCTTATTAAATATTGCATCTAAAATGTAAGTGACTTGACGTGTGTGTGTGTGTGTGTGTGTGTGTGAGAGATTGTGTCTGTTACAGTGACAAGAGTTTAACCCTTTAAGGCCTTGTCTTTTTGGATATATATCTTTTTTTTATTAAAAAAAATGTGCATACAACCCATATATTTTAAATGTATTGTTTGCTTTAAATTAAATTAAGATTGTATGTTTGGTAATTGAACCTAAATAAATTAAAAATTAATGTGCTATATTTCAGATCAATATATTTGTTTTCCTTCATTTTAATCAACACTAACTTTATTCTCATCTGAATTATAAATAACTTATTTCTGTATAAAATAAAAAATCCCGAATAATCCAGACCAACCAGAGCGCACTATTTCTACAACATCATCAGTGCTGAATCGGAACTACCAGAGCCGTTCGGCAGATAGCGAGCAGATGTTTTGTGTCACGTCGTGCACAATAACCCTAAAGGCACCAGGGTGGCGGTGCCACCGGCTTTTTATATATATATATATATAAATATAGCTGCGAGCAGCGATGAAGGGCCAAAGCCGGCGGCACCGCCACCCCGGTGCCTTTAGGTAACTAAAGGCACCGGGGTTGCGGTGCCACCGGCTTGGGCCCGTAATCGCTGCTCGCAGCTATATTTTATTATTAGGGCCCAAGCCCTGAAAGGGCGCAGAGCCCTATTGTTCTTCTTAGGATTATTTGCTATTCTTCTTTATTATTATTTTTTTTTTAACATTTTGGGCACTTTTGGGGCCCTTAACGTGCTCGAAAACTCTTGAAACTTTGCACACGGGTCAGAACCCGCGGCCATCAGGGCCGGGCTGAAGCTGGTACCCGGGCATGGCAGGGGGGCTCGACAGCGCCCCCTGGAATGGGGTTTGAACACTTGTCCATATATCAAACACGCTTGCATGTAATAATCTGAAACTCGGTAGATGTCATCGGGCTGAACAACTTTCGCCCTCTAAGTTTTACGCCAGCCCAACAGGAAGTCAGCTATTTAGGGTTGTTTGGAAACGCATGCTCAGGAATTTGAAACACTTCTCCTAGGGAATTCCTTCGATCATCGCCAAACTCGGTGTGCATGAAGTCAAGACATTGAGGATGAAAAATTGCCAGGGGATTTTTGATATCTCGAACGGTTTGGTCGTGGCGAGGAAACGAATTTATGGCGAATAATGGAAACAGGAAGTGCGTTATAACTTCAGCATACATTAACTGATCTTGATGAAACTTCAGCAGTGTGTTCGCTGTAAGAGGCCGATCACATGGATGTGACTATTGTGAGTCAAAGTTATAGCGCCACCAACTGGCAGCAGGAAGTGTGTCACTTTCTAAATGCTTTGAAATCACCCTCTTATTTTTACCCAATTTGCTTCAAACTTAATCTGTATAATGTAAACACACGCCAGATGTAGACCTGTGAGAAGATTATTTAATATCTAAGAGAATGTTGCCATGGCAACGCATCAAACTTTAATATTCTTTTTTGATGCTTGAGACTCTTAGCATGCCTGAAATTGCTTGAAATTGCATGAAACTCGACAGACAGATCACATTTATTAGCCAGTAGACATGTGCAAAGTTTCAGAAACGGGCGTGGTGCAGGGACTCAGTAGCGCCACCTTTTGACAAAAGTGGGGTTGTTAGTTATCTAGAGTAACAAAACTCGGTATGTATATTGTACTCCTTAAACCAGACAACTTTCTAATTTATAGTCATTAGCTACAAACAACAGAAAGTCAGATATTTTGGTTTGAATGTGGATTCTGTCTCTCTCTGACAATGCAACCTGCCATTCTCTCTGTGTGTGTGTCTGTGTGGGGAGGGGGGAGGGGCTCTTCCAGTGATAGTTTAGTTTAAACACAAAATCATACATGGGGCCATACTGCCCTCTTGTGTCCAAATTATATTTATAAATGAAATCGCCGTGTATGCGCATCGTTATGAATGCCCGTGCAGCTGTTAGTTTCCTTTTAAAATTACCGCCTTTTCTGGGGCCGATTGCTTGAATTGTGAGTTCAATGGCCTATTATTTTTCATGGAAAACACAACAACAAAAGAGTATAATGACAGATTCCCTCATCATTTATTCAGTCAGCTCTTCACTCTCTGTAATGAAATTTGACCCATGCTGCTGATCTTTGCTGGGACTCACGCACACACACACACACACACACAGGGTATCCGCGGGGTCTTGAAAAGTATTAAAAGGTGATAAATCAATTTTGGGAAAATTAAGACCCTTAAAAAGTATTAAAAAGTCTTATCACGGCTTTATAAAGTCTTAAATTTTGAAAGTATTTTTTCTAGGGATGCACCGAATATTCGGCCGCCGAAAATAGCCCAAAAGTGCATTTTCGGTTTTCGGCCGAAAGACTTTTATCACCGAAACAATACGGCCGAAATGTTGTGATGACGCAAACAGAAACCGCGACCTTCACGTGCTTGTCTGAAGCAACATGTCTGCGGTGTGGACGTATTTCAGTATATCTGAACCCGCGAGGAGACGGAAGCCTTGTTTATACTTTCGCCTGCCTCCGCAGTGCGAGTCTCCACAGACAGCGCGCGCACCTCTCCAAACGGTCGAGGCGTTTATACTTGACGCGCTCGCCGTTGTACTATTCTTTGAAACGACAGGGGACGACTCAAGTAACTGTCCTCTAACCATCAGGAATCGGTGAGAAGAAGAAAGATAAACACGTGACAATGTTTATTTTTTAGTACCACCACCAATACAAAAATAATCATGTAAAACCCAGTAAACCCTGAGATTATTACTTATTACATTACAACAAAATATCTATAGGAATATGTACTAAATTAACGCTCTCTTAAATATTTTCTAATTTCACTAAACATATTTCATTAAGTTTCGTGTACATTTGTATTAAACATGGACCTTTGTTCATTCAAATGGCTTTTTATGCTAGTGTATGCTCATTTTTAAAATGTAATCAACTAATTTAGACGTGCAAACTGGGTGCTGGTGTGATGAGAAGTTCGTGCTCGGCTTTGTTTTTATGAGAGAACGTTTCATTTTAAAACCTTTCTGCAGGCCAGCAGATTATTATTTAATGTACACATGAGTGGGGTCAAGTTAAACATTTTAGTTTGAATTTTATTTTATACTGTGCATTGTGATAAATAAATATTTGCATAATTTGTAATTGATTTATTCTTTGAAAATGTTAATTTATGCAATTGCAATGCCTTGATTTTAGTAAAGTTTGTACACAGTCATAACCATAAATGCAATGGTACTTATAATTGGCATAATTTCTTTCGGTGTTTCGGTTTTCGTTTTTTCGGCCTTGGGTTCCTCTTTTTCGGTTTTCGGTTTCGGCCAAGAATTTTCATTTCGGTGCATCCCTAATTTTTTCTGAATTAGCTGTCCAACAGTTTGAGTCCCAAAAACATCGTAAAAGTGTGTGAATTTAGTCATTTAAATTTTTTTTTTAAAACGAAGAACTGAGGCACATGTCAGCATGATTGTTGTTGAGGGTGGAGCAAAGTTTTGTTTTGTTTTTTAATAAACTTTGCTTTGATTTACTATCCCAGCCTATTTTATTTATTTTTTTATCAGAGTGGTCTATAGTCTTTATCACAAACTAAAACTGTTAAGTTAAAAGTATCACTGATGTAAATGGTTACAGCTTGAAGTGGCGGTGAGGTATTAAAAAATATTGAGAAGGTCTTGAAAAAGTCTTGAAAAGGTATTAAAATTAACTTCAAGATTCCTGCATATACCCTGACACACACACATTCCATCATTGCAATCTTGACATCGCAGCCTGTTCACTATAGCGTTAATAATATATAATAATAAAATAGTCAACCTAACATATAAAAATTACACTTCTATATTTAAATAGTCGTACAATTCGTATCATTCACAGTAAGCACCGCTCCACTGTGATTTTTCCAAAAACATTTTTCTGCAAGTGAAGAGGATGATTTTTTCGATAGATATTAGAACGTGGGTGAAGTAGCTACAAAGCGTATAATAAAGAATAGTTTAGCATCGAAATACATCGCAAATGTTGAAACATTTTGATTCTAAAGAGAGATTTACATGAGCCCAACACCGTTTAGCCTACTTTCAGTTTTGTTTTAAATTATTTCCTTTTGGCTTGATTATAGTTATTTTTGTATTCGTGTTCTGGTCTGAATATTATTAAATTTAAAGGTTTTGTTGTGAAATATTTTGAGTGTACCATCAAATCAGAATAATTCTCTCGGTTTAGTGATTCCCTAGTTATTATTATTATTTTTTCATTGTTCTAATCAGGTAAGGCAAATAATATTCTCTGTGTCTTTATATAAATATATATATATATATATATATATATATATATATATATCGTCTGAATTATAAATAACTTTTTTTCTGTATAAAATAAAAAATTCCTAATAATCCAGACCAACCAGAGGGCACTATTCCTACAACATCATCAGTGCTGAAGCGGAACTACCAGAGCCGTTCGGCAGATAGCGGGCAGATGCAGCATATGTGTTATAACGAGGCAGGGTCAGGCCAGGGGAATCCATTTGCAGCTTTTTATTAAGAATGGAAAAAGACAGGCAGGGTGAACAATGGAAAACAGGGCAGAACAGAAAAGGCAGAGACAACATAATGATGAATAATCTTACTATATTATATTGTATGCTATGTGTTGTGAATACACCCATGTTAAACATTAAAATTTACTTCCATTGCATATCATAGAACACATAAGCGTAAAATAAAATTACATTAATAAACCTGTACAAAGACCTCCAGATAAATACTGGGCCTCTATATTTACACATTTAAGTGCTGCAAAACATATTGAGCTATGACATAAAAAATTATTCTATATTTAAATTATCTCATATATGTGGCTATTGTGGTTCACAATCATAGGCCTAGTCCCAAATGGCACACTTCAAATGAATACTCGGTCTTGTGTATTTATTTCATATGTCCGTTAAATCCATGTAGGGTGTCTCATTTTTCATTTTAGGTTTCAGAAGGTTGCTCACGCATACTTTGTGATTGATATGTGCCCTCGATGCGCACTTTTGCAGAGCCAACACTGATACAAGCTCTACAGAACACTTCTTTTCGACAGTCAAAGTGGGGTTACGTTTTTGCACGTTGTGCAAAATAACCCTAAAGGCACCAGGGTGGCGGTGCCACCGGCTTCTTTTATATATATATATATAAATATAGCTGCGAGCAGCGATGAAGGGCCAAAGCCGGCGGAACCGCCACCCCGGTGCCTTTAGGTAACTAAAGGCACCGGGGTTGCGGTGCCACCGGCTTGGGCCCGCAATCGCTGCTCGCAGCTATATTTATTATTATTATTCTTTTTCTATCAACCTTTCGGGCACTTTTGGGGCCCTTAACGTGCTCGAAAACTCTTGAAACTTTGCACACGGGTCAGAACCCGCGGCCATCAGGGCCGGGCTGAAGATGGTACCCGGGCGTGGCAGGGGGGCTCGACAGCGCCCCCTGGAACGCGGTCCGAAAACTGGGTCTATAAATCAAACACGCTTTCATGTAATAATTTGAAACTTGGTACACATATAGATCTCATCGGTTCATATATCCTTCATGCTCTTACTTTTTACGCCAGCCCAACAGGAAGTCGGCTATTTAGGGTTGTTTGGAAACGCATGCTCAGGAATTTGAAACACTTCTCCTAGGGGATGTATCCGTTCGTCAGCAAACTCGGTGTGCATGAAGTCAAGACATTGAGGATCCCAAATTGCGAACGGATTTTTGATATCTCGAACGGTGTGGCCGTGGCGAGGAAACGAATTTATGGCGAATAATGGAAACAGGAAGTGTGTTATAACTTCTTCATACATTGACTGATCTTGATGAAACTTCAGCAGTGTGTTCGTTGTAAGAGGCCGATCACATGGATGTAACTATTGTGAGTCAAAGTTATAGCGCCACCAACTGGCAGCAGGAAGTGTGTCACTTTCAAAATGCTTTGAAATCACCCTCTTATTTTTACCCGATTTGCTTCAAACTTCACTACTATAATGTAAACACACGCCAGATGTAGACCTGTGAATGGATTCTTGATATCTTAGATACTGTTGCCATGGCAACGCATCAAATTTTAATATTCTTTTTTTATGCTTTTGAGACTTAGCATGCCTGAAATTGCTTGAAATTGCATGAAACTCGACAGACAGATCAGATTTATTAGCCAGTAGACGTGCAAAGTTTCAGAAACGGGCATGGTGCAGGGACTCAGTAGCGCCACCTTTTGACAAAAGTGGGGGTGTTAGTTTTATAGTTTTACTTACAATCATAAAACTCGGTACGCATATTGTTCAGATCAAGCCGGACAACTTTCTAATTAACTGTCATTAGCTCAGACCAAGAGGAAGTCAGATATTTTAGTTTGAATGTGGATGTTTCTGCGAATTTTCTCTCCCTCTCCCTCTGACAGAGAGAATGCACCCTGCCATTCGTGTGTGTGTGTCTGTGTCTGTGTGGGGAGGGGGGGAGGGGCTCTTCGTGTGATAGTTTAGTTTAAACACAAAATTATACATAGGGCCATACTGCCCTCTTGTGTCCAAAATTATATTTATATATACATTATACATATATTTGGTATGTGACTGAGGACCGAGAGCTTTTAAATACGGGACATTGATAATGGCCACGTGCAGAGCGCTCGAGGGAATTCCTATGGAAGTAGGAATTAACTAAAGTTCTCCTCGCTCATCGCCGTGGACGCGCACCGTTATGAATGCCCGTGCAGCCGTTAGTTTCATTTTAAAATTAGCGCCTTTTCTGGGGCCGATTGCTTGAATTGTGAGTTCAATAGCCTATTATTCTTCATGGAAACCACAACAACAAAAGAGTATAAAAGTTTGGTGTGAACGCAGCATAATGAACAAGCTGCGATCTCAAGATTGCAATGCTGGAGTGTGTGTGTGTGTGTGTGTGTGTGTGTGTGTGTGTGTGTGTGTGTGTGTGTGTGTGCGCGCGAGAGAGAGGCGCGGGCGAACTGTGTGTGTGTGTGTGTGTGTGTGTGTCTGTGTGGGGAGGGGGGAGGGGCTCTTCGAGTGATAGTTAGTTTAAACACAAAATTATACATAGGGCCATACTGCCCTCTTGTGTCCAAATTATATTTATATATACATATATTTGGTATGTGACTGAGGACCTACAGCTTTTAAATACGGACGTCCACATTGATAGTGGTGGCGCTTGCAGAGCGCTCGAATGAATTCCTATGGAAGTAGAAATTAACTAACCGTTCGCTCAGCTCTGCTCGCTCGTAGCCATGGACGCGCACCGTTAGGAATGCCAGTGCAGCCGCATACTTTTTAGTGTCACTTTAAAATTAGTGCAATAACGGGGCCGATTGCTTGAATTGTGAGTTCAATAGTCTATTATTTTTCACGGAAAACACAACAACAAAAGAGTACAATGATAGATTCGCCTAAATAGGGGCTTTTACATAAAATAGCCTATTCCGTCATCATCTTTTTAGTCAGCTCTTCACTCTCGTGATTAATGAAATTTGACTCCTGTTGCTGATATTTGCTGCAACTTTCGTTCAGCTCACAATTTAGTAAGCAAACACGCTTCAAATGTGTTTTTATTTTATTTTTGTGTATATATATGTGTATATATATATATATATATATATATAGCTTATGTTTCAAATATGAGTTAATTAACAATCGTTGGAAAGAATGATACTTTTAATATCACTAAACCGTCATTAGGTGTCGCCAGGCGACCGTCTTAATGAGCGAGTCATTGATTCATTCGTTCAAACGATTCGTTCGAACGGCTGAGTCATTCATGAATGAGACAGATTATGGATTGGTCGTTGAATCTTTGAGTCAACCGATTCGTTCAAAATGCTGAATCATTCAGTAATGAGAACGCGTTGCTGTGAGATACTCGATGGTTCTGCTGTGATCTTTGTTTAACTATTTTCGCTGCGGAAACAGAAAAAAAAGTCAATATTGCTTTTAAAATGTAAGTGATTTGATGTGTGTGTGTGTGTGTGATTGTGTCTGTTACAGTGATTGTTTAACCCTTGTTAAAGTTTAGGCCTTGTCTTTTTGGATATATATCTTTTTATATTAAAAAAATAGCATACAACCCATTTATTTTAAATGTAGTGTTTGCTTTAAATTACATTGAGATTTGTATGTTTGGTAATTGAACCTGAATGAATTTTAAATGAATGTGCTATATTTCAGATCATATATTTGTTTTCCTTAAAATTTGAACTAACACTAACTTTATTCTCATCTGAATGAAAGATTATTTATTTATGTATAAAATAAAAACACATTTGATTTTTCTTTTTTAATCAATGTAGAATGTGTAACTGAAAAAATAAACAGATTAGGGCTCTGTTCGAGGACAATAAATGAAAACCAATGCAATATGATGAATGTCCAAAAGATTTTTTTGCTTTTAAACTATGTGTGTGTGTGTGTGTGTGTGTGTGTGTGTGTGTGTGTGTGTAAGAGATTTTGGTTGGGTGACAGTTGTAGTTTACAGTTTAACAAAAGCACAATGTTGTGTTTTATTGCGATTGTACACAAATATAAGTAAACACTTTGCAGTTTGAATAATGTCCTGTATGAACAAAAGGACGGAGTATGTTTTTATGTCTACATTGTTCAATCACGCCTCACACACACACACACACACACACACACACACAAACTATTTTTCTAATCAGATCAGGCAAATATTCTGTCTTGGCACACTTCATATAACTTTCAAACTTGTGTACTTATTTCATGTGTCCATTAAATCCATGAGACCGTAGGGTGTCTCATTTTTCATTTTAGGTTTCAGAAGGTTGCTCACGCATACTTTGTGGTTGATATGTGCCCTCAATGCACACTTTTGCAGAGCCCACACCAATGCAAGCTCTACAGCACACATCTTCTCAAAGGTCAAAGCGATTTACGTTATTGCCCGTCATGCACAGTAACCCTAAAGGCACCGGGGTGGCGGTGCCACCAGCTTGTTTATATATATATATATATATATATATATATATATATATATATATATATATATATATATATATATATATATATATATATATATATATATATATAGCTGCGAGCAGCGATGAAGGGCCAAAGCCGGCGGCACCGCCACTCCGGTGCCTTTAGGTAACTAAAGGCACCGGGGTTGCGGTGCCACCGGCTTGGGCCCGTAATCGCTGCTCGCAGCTATATTTATTATTATTATTCTTTTTCTATCAACCTTTCGGGCACTTTTGGGGCTCTTAACGTGCTCGAAAACTCTTGAAACTTTGCACACAGGTCAGAACCCGCGGCCATCAGGGCCGGGCTGAAGCTGGTACCCGGGCGTGGCAGGGGGGCTCGACAGCGCCCCCTGGAACGGGGTCCGAAAACTGGGTCTATAAATCAAACACGCTTGCTTGTAATAATTTGAAACTTGGTACACATATAGATCTCATCGGTTCATATATCCTTCATGCTCTTACTTTTTACGCCAACCCAACAGGAAGTCAGCTATTTAGGGTTGTTTGGAAACGCATGCTCTGGCATTTGAAACACTTCTCCTAGGGAATTCATTCAATCATCGCCAAACTCGGTGTACATATAGTCAAGACATTGAGGATCCCAAATTGCGAACGGATTTTTGATATCTCGAACGGTTTGGCCGTGGCGAGGAAACGAAATTATGGCGAATAATGGAAACAGGAAGTGTGTTATAACTTCTTCATACATTAACTGATCTTGATGAAACTTCAGCAGTGTGTTCGTCGTAAGAGGCCGATCACATGGATGTGACTCTTGTGAGTTAAAGTTATAGCGCCACCAACTGGCAGAAGGAAGTGTGTCACTTTCAAAATGCTTTGAAATCACCCTCTTATTTTAACCCGATTTGCTTCAAACTTCACTACTATAATGTAAACACACGGCAGATGTAGACCTGTGAATGGATTCTTGATATCTTAGATACTGTTGTCGTGGCAACGCATCAAACTTTAATATTCTTTTTTTATGCTTTTGAGACTCTTAGCATACTTGAAATTGAATGAAACTCGACAGACACATCACATTTATTAGCCAGAAGATATGTGAAAAGTTTCAGAAACGGGCGTGGTGAGGGGCTCAGTAGCGCCACCTTTTGTCAAAAGTGGGGGGATTAATTTTATCTACAGTAATAAAAATCGGCATGTGTATTGTTCTCCTCGAGCCAGACAACTTTCTAATTTACACTCAATAGCTCCAACCAACAGGAAGTCAGATATTTTGGTTTGAAAATTGTCATTTTATGTCTCTCTCTCTCTCTCTGAGCCTACGTCTCTGTGTGTGTGTGTGTGTGTGTGTGTGTCTGTGAGTGTGGGGAGGGGAGGGGGGCTAGATTAACCATTTGACTGCTGTGTGGTTTGGCCTGCATTAAAAAATAAAATAAATGTCTTACGCCTTGTATTTTTTAAATAAGTTGTATTAATAAGTAAAGGCATATAACCAGTTGAATTGTAGTGCATTGAAAATAGTTTTATATAATTAGTTTATTAATTAAATTAACTTGGTCCATAAACTTCGTCAGAAAATTTGGTCCATAAATCAAACACACTTGCATGTAATATTATGAAACTCTGTACTCATATAGATCTCATCGGGCCAAACAACTTTAAGCCAGCCCAACAGGAAGTGGGCTATTTTGGTCTTAATGTGGATGTTTTGCAAAACCAGGCTCTACATTTTTACCCACTCCTCTTAAGTGGTTTATTTTATTCCCACCAAACTTTTTCAACATGATGAAAATACATTAAAGAAGCATAATTGTGAATATCTATTGAATATCTCTAATTGTTTTGCTATGGCGAGGGATTAAAGTCATGTAAAAAAAAATAAACACTAAAAGCCTCATATCTTCTAAAAATGTAATTATACACCATTTATTTCTAGATAAAATGATACAAATATCAGAACTAAACCCATTTTAGTCTTGTTTTCAATTTAAGAATAATGTACAAGTTTAAAAACAGCCAGGATGCACTATTCAGTTAAAAAATAAATATATCAAATAATACATAGGGCTATACTGCCCTCTTGTGTTCAAAATCAGGTAGGCCTGTTGTATTTAAATATAGGTAGCTGCTATGTGACTCCGAGAATTTTTTCTCACCGGTTATTTGACGTGTAACATCGCTGGGGGCTTTTATATCGCTAAGTTAAAAGTGAAAGTAAAGTAAGGACATTTATAGTGGTGGCGCTCGCAGTGCGCTCGAATGAATTTCTATGGAAGTAGAAATGAAAAAACGTTCGCTCTGTTTTGCTCGCTCGTCGCCATGGACGCGCACCGTAATGAATGCCACTGCAGCCGCATACTTTTTAGTGTCACTTTAAAATTAGTGCAATATCGGGGGCCAATTGCTTGAATTGTGAGTTCAATAGTCTATTATTTTTCACGGAAAACACAACAACAAAAGAGTACAATGACAGATTCGCTTAAATAGGCGCTTTTACATAAAATAGCCTATTCCGTCATCATCTTTTCAGTCAGCTCTTCACTCTCGTGATTAATGAAATTTGACTCCTGTTGCTGATATTTGCTGCAACTTTCGTTCTGCTCACAATTTAGTAAGCAAACACGCTTCAAATGTGTTTTTATTTTATTTTTGTGTATATATATGTGTGTATATATATATATATATATATATATATATATATATATATAGCTTATGTTTCAAATATGAGTTAATTAACAATCGTTGGAAAGAATGATACTTTTAAACACAACACTAAACCGTCATTAGATGTCGCCAGGCGACCGTCTTAATGAGCGAGTCATTGATTCATTCGTTCAAACGATTCGTTCGAACGGCTGAGTCATTCATGAATGAGACAGATTATGGATTGGTCGTTGAATCTTTGAGTCAACCGATTCGTTCAAAATGCTGAATCATTCAGTAATGTTGCTGTGAGATGCTCGATGGTTCTGCTGTGATCTTTGTTGAACTATTTTCGCTGCTGAAACAGAAAAAAAGTCAATATTGCATCTAAAATGTAAGTGATTTGACGTGTGTGTGTGTGTGTGTGTGTGTGTGTGTGTGATTGTGTCTGTTACAGTGATTGTTTAACCCTTGTTAAAGTTTAGGCCTTGTCTTTTTGGATATATATCTTTTTATATATAAAAAATAGCATACAACCCATATATTTTAAATGTATTGTTTGCTTTAAATTACATTGAGATTTGTATGTTTGGTAATTGAACCTGAATGAATTTTAAATGAATGTGCGATATTTCAGATCATATTTTTGTTTTCCTTAAAATTTGAACTAACACTAACTTTATTCTCATCTGAATGATAGATTATTTATTTATGTATAAAATAAAAACACATTTGATTTTTCTTTTTTAATCAATGTAGAATGTGTAACTGAAAAAATAAACAGATTAGGGCTCTGTTCGAGGACAAGAAATGAAAACCAATGCAATATGATGAATATCCAAAATATTTTTTTGCTTTTAAACTGTGTGTGTGTGTGTGTGTGTGTGTGTGTGTGTGTGTGTGTGTGTGTGTGTGTGTGTGTGTGTGTGTGTGTGTGTGTGTGTGTGTGTGTGTGTGTGTGTGTGTGTGTGTGTAAGAGATTTTGGTTGGGTGACAGTTGTAGTTTACAGTTTGACAAAAGCACAATGTTGTGTTTTATTGCGATTGTACACAAATATAAGTAAACACTTTGTAGTTTGAATAATGTCCTGTATGAACAAAAGGACGGAGTATGTTTTTATGTCTACATTGTTCAATCACGCCTCACACACACACACACACAAAAACTATTTTTCTAATCAGATCAGGCTAATATTCTGTCTTGGCACACTTCATATAACTTTCAAACTTGTGTACTTATTTCATGTGTCCATTAAGTCCATGAGACCGTAGGGTGTCTCATTTTTCATTTTAGGTTTCAGAAGGTTGCTCACACATACTTTGTGGTTGATATGTGCCCTCAATGCACACTTTTGCAGAGCCCACACCAATGCAAGCTCTACAGCACACATCTTCTCAAAGGTCAAAGCGGGGTTACGTTATTGCCCGTCATGCACAGTAACCCTAAAGGCACCGGGGTGGCGGTGCCACCGGCTTGTTTATATATATATATATATGAATATAGCTGCGAGCAGCGATGAAGGGCCAAAGCCGGCGGCACCGCCACTCCGGTGCCTTTAGGTAACTAAAGGCACCGGGGTTGCGGTGCCACCGGCTTGGGCCCGTAATCGCTGCTCGCAGCTATATTTAGAAATTGTTTTACTGAACACCTTTACCCTGAAAGGCAAAATAAAAATAACATCCTACAAAAATTTTATAAAGATTCAATTACTAAACTAAGAACAATGGCTGCGTTCGGAATCGCATACTTCCCTACTATATAGTATGGGAAGAAGAGTAGGCGAGCGAAAAAGTATGTATGAATCCAAAAGAGTAGGCGAGAATTACCTGGGTGACGTACTAATTATCGCGAGATTCGGACTTAAGTGCGTTCGAATATAATACTTTCCTACTATATAGTAGGAGAAAACAGTACGTGAAGGAAGCAGTACGTTCGAAACATCAGTATTCATAAAAGAGTAGGCGAGAAGTTCCCGGATGGCTTACTGCTTCCGGCCCGATTTTTGAGTGCTCAACCGATGGATACTGTGGATACTCTTCTATCCCAGGAGGCCACGCGAGAGCATACGTCATTATCAAACATCACGGAGATCAGCGACGCGGGGGTTTTCAAATGCGAGTAAACACGGTTCCTTATGTGTTAAACTACTATAGAGTAAATGTTTTAACTGTTGAAGGTGTAAAGTAGTTAGACAGTATATAGTTGTGATTTTGCTGTAAAAACATGTTTTGTATAGCTAGCTAACAGGGGAGCTCTAAGCACACGCAACGTCTCTAAAGTGGATTTACATAACTATATACATCTTAAACACGCTTATTTAAAATGTCTATTTACATCTGAAAGGAAAATATTGTAAGTATTGCAGAAGAGCACATCACAACATGAAAAAGACATCTGAGTGATGTATGTGTGGCATTATTATAGGATAACGTTAATTCACTGTTGTCAACACTGTTGACATTAGACAAATGTCAGGCATGAAAACAGGTCAGGGGTGAAAAAGGTGAGAAGGATATTCCCCCCCCTAGGGGGGTCCGGGGGCATGCTATTAAATAGCATGTTTTAAATATTCCATATTTTAAAGCATCAATCTGATGCATTTTGAGATGCATTTTTTGCCAACCTGGGGAGAGCTGGAGAAACTTAACTTCAGCCATGAGTCAAAAATATTATGGCCTCCGTAGCGTTAGCTAATAATTTTCCACCGGAGCTTTAGCTTGCTGGCTAATGTTGCGTTCTCTCCTGCTGTGTGTTCAACTCAATTCATCAAGCTAAGCCTATGTCAACTGAGCTCCTGGGTAACTCAGATATAGCCTACCAGAAAAGTATCGACCGATACCGATCCGAGCGCAGTTAAAAAAACTAAAAAACAAGTAGAATTTCTATAACTGTGTGTTGAACTGATAATCACTCTTTTGTGTGTTAAACACAATCTACTTAATACAGACAATTTCATTATAAAGAAAAACAACAAATAATAAAAAAAGTGATCATAACCTATGACAAAAATTATATTATAAACTAGATTAGTGGATAACTCAGTAAAATTTAGTCTAGAAAAACAATAATTGTATAAAATCAGAACATTAAATGAAAAAACATTATTTAGTGGGGAACAAATAAGAGACAATAAGTGTAGCACTAAATCTGGTAAAACGTTACACATTGCTCTTTGTATTGTTGTAAAATAAATTCATGAAAAACAAGATAAAAATCAAAAAGATCAATTATTTTATATAGTCTACTATAAAATTAAGAAAATGTTTAAATGTATAGCACAGCTGTTTAATGAGGCAGCAACATATGATGGATAGGACAGAACAGAACAAAAAGGCAATTAATAATCTTTCATTGCGCAAAAGTATTATGATATGATTATGAAAGGCTCCAAATACAGTGCTGCACAAAGCGCTTATGCGCATCCCGAGCGCAGAATGATGCGCTTGAAGCAACACGGAGTCACAGCGCGCTGCGCGTCGAGTCTGCATTGAAAAGTTCAAAGCACAAAGGAAAGACATATCGATGCATAGTGTATTATACAGTGTCTATCTATGCAATAGTTTATTGAGCCTTTTCTTTTAACAGTTTTAAATGTCAGTTAATGTGCGCATGAAGAACAATGATAGTGCTCTTCAGTGTTGTGATCTAGACACACGGTAGAAAGGAACATGATTAAGGAACAGCAATACAGTCCAGCAAGATAGTCATTTTATGCGAAACCATAGAGCTTTATCTACAGATCAAGTATAATAACAGTAACATTGAATCATCTTGGAGAGAGTTTCATCGTGTTGACTCTCGTAACTGAACGCGACGCGCTGTTTGAACCCTGAATGGAGAATGACTGCCAGCCGCAGCGGAGGGAAAAGTTTACGTGAACTTGAATTGAATGACTTAAATATTAACTTATATCTCACATTATACTATAGTATGGCTTCATATATAGTATACCCCCCCCCCTCCCTCTCCCTCTCCCTCCAAACATTTTCTCATCGAATCTACACGATTCACGTAGGTCACCTATTTTGGTTTCAAAACGGCGAATTTCGCCGAAAGGTGAGTGATTTTCATGTCTGAAATGTGCTGTAAATAAGGTAAATAAACAAATCTATAAAGTAACTAAACATGTTTTTATTCAGACTGGTGTGAGCACTGAGGATGAGGAGCCCAGAGCTGAATCCTGGAAACGGTGCCATGGATGAGACGCTCCATCTCTCCACCGGCCCTTATCGCCTCAGATTGTGAAGCGCAGCGCAGCAACAAGCTCCGGCACGAAGGCACGGTCACCTCTGGTGAATTCATCAGAATAAAGCCGCAGAATGGGAGCCGCTGTGTTGAGATGGCAGTATGTGGGGTTCAGCGCCTGAATACATGCTTGTAGTTTGAATAAAGATTTGTTTCATGTGTTGTTGACTTGTATATGCATTTGTTTATTGTGATGGTTACTTTTATTTGTTCTTTTACTCATTTATTCATGTTTCTTATTGTTGTCAGTATATAAAATATAATTATTTAATGTATGCATTAATTCATTGCTTGACTGACAATGGAGATGTTCACGTGTATTCATGCATAACTGTCATATGACAAAACAAATTACATTTTGCTTGTTTTATTAAATTATATCATTTTTAGTATATAAAAAAGTAATATAATTAAGTATTGGTCAGCATTTAATATTATTTTGTTTAAGTTTTGGGGTGGGCTAACAATGCAATTAATTCTGAGGTAATATTAATTTTTAAGGAGCGATACTTACATTTTTCGAGTATAAAGTCAACAGTTTTCTCCAAAGGAGAGATCTTCGAGCAGCGGCCCGTCTCCTTGTGCAGACATTACAAACGCAGAGGAAAACTGAACCTGTCGCTCATATAATTTAAACTTATAAACTTATTACAAAAAGATCATGGAAAGATACTTGTATCTAACAATGAACAATCATAATGAGAAAACATAAAGATCATTGGTTTGTGTACATCATAATATGATATTTATACACAGGAAAAAAGAACAATATTAACAAGGCTAAATATCTTTAAATAGTTCTTCATAATACATTAAAAATTGTTTTGTTGTTATAAGTCTGAGGGATGAAAAGAGAGGTAAATTCATCAAGAAAAGAGGAAAACTTAATGGAGAAACTTTTTGGGTATAAAATAAAGAAATTAACAACATATTCAAGAGATGACGATTTTGGGGTTTCTTAAAAAAAAAATCGTTATAAGGATAAAACTGTGGCTCACATAACATTAGTAGGCTTTAAAATATAACAACTTAAATCAACCCTAAATGTATTCACAAAATAAATTGGCAGCTGTTTCTTCAACAATACCACAAAATGAGCAAGTTTCATCAATATCAAGATATTTACAGATAGATTAATTAAACGTGTCGTTCATCTTTTAAGTTGTTGCGCTTGTGATAACGCGGCGTAGGTCACATGATAACGTCAACATGGCGATGATGTCCGGATCGCATTCATACTCAACGAGATTTGGCTATAAAGTACCTACTCTTTTAGCGCTCGTTAAGTAAGTACTCATTGAAATTAAGTACCTACTCATTGAGTATGCGGTTTCGAACACAGCCAATGTATCTAACACTCCCTATACCTCCCAAAGTGAAAGAAACACACTTTAAAGTAATGAACAACATTTACCCCTCTAAAGAATTACTGAGACTTCGCTTTGGTATAGATGATAACACATGTACATTCTGTGAAAATGATGTTGAAACTACGGACCATAGTTTCTCATGTAATGTTATACAGATATTTTGGTGTGATATACATAAATGGGTTAAGCAAAGCAACAGATGTCTTCATTCCCAACCTCTATCTCCAATGACGACATAACATTTGGAATGATATTGCAAAGCAAGAGTGATGAGCTTTGTACTACTACAATTGTATGTCTAGCAAAATTTTTCATTCACAAGTGTAGAATTGTAAAATCATCTCCCAAATTTGTTTTTTTTTTTTTAAATGAATTTAAACTGTATATAAAATCCTTAAAAATTCTGAAAGGTCCTAAAGCACAAAAAATATGATACCCTAAAACACTTCCCAACTGAGGTGAATAGCTGAACAAAGACTGAATTCTCCCCTTATGTTATAATTTCTTACCGTTATTTATTTGAATTCATTTATTTATTTATTTATTTTATTACCCTTTTATAAATCATCCTTATTCTTGTTACTAAGACTACATACTGTATATATTTCCTGTTTGTATAAGAGCTGCTCCCTCTGACTATATTTTCTCTGTATCCTATTCTGAAGAAACGAATTTTATGCAGCCATGTTTGTCTGTAAATCTTGATATTTTCAATAAAATTTAAAAAAATAATAATAATAATAATTTAAAAAAAAGCTCTCTCGGGCTGTGGGCGGGACTGTGGTGCTCTATAACCATAACCATAAGTTCCCGCCTCCTCAACACAAGTTGACCGATAAATCTAACGCACCAAGAGAGGCGGGACTTAAGGCAGAACAGCCAATCATCAGCCGGTCACACTCAAAGCCGGTGTCATGTTTGAGAGGGAGGGGGAGAGGAGACGCAGCGAGCGCAGACACAGAGCGGCCAGAGAAACGGAGGAGCGACTGTAGTAAGGCGTTTGTGCAAAACTGCGGGGAAAAGTGCGGGTGTGTTGAACCCTCTCACCGGGAAAAGTGTGGGTGTTAAAACACCCACATCCCCCACGGGTGCGACGCCCCTATTGTGTGTAGTAAATGGTGTCTAGCGGATGCGGAGGCGCGCGCGCTGTTACAATCACGTCATTTTTGCCGCGCGCACCTTTGCGCTCATGCGGACGCGTCGAGTATAAACAAGGCTTTACGCTTTAACCAGCTCAGCCACAACCCTACAGCATAACAGCTCATATTAGCCAGCTACACTTTTACTACCCTGTTAGGGAAAATATATAGTTGCATAGTTTCATGTGGTTCTTCTCCCTCGCTGTATTATGGGTTTGCTATGTGGGGAGAAATGTGCTGGTTACGTTCGTGAGACAATATACTGTATAATATAATAATAGTAAGTAATCAGCTGATTAAGACCCTTGATCCTCATCTGACTATGGCTTTGTAAACTTTATCCATGATGTAGTTTATAATGGACGGTGGTACAGAAACAGTGACAATGTTACTCACTCTTGGCTTACTCATGCCAGAGCCATAGAGAGAAAGAGTTGCGACACTCCCATAGACCCCAGTAGTAGGCCTATGTTCCTGCACAACTGGAGGCTGCAGTTTCAGGACCCCAGTTTTAGGACCGCAGTTTCAGGACCCTAGTTTTCTGTGACAGCGCCACCTACTGAACTGGATTATATGGCGGCGGCTGCGGTTTCAGGACCGCAGTTCTAGGATCCAGGTGGTTTAGTTTGTAGTATCAAGATCCACCAATTATCTTAAGTCTTGTTAGAATATATATATATATATATATATATATATATATATATATATTTTTTTTTTTTTAACAAATAAGATTATGGAATAGAAAAGCTCCTGCAGCAGGTGGACTAGAGCAAGTAGCATCAAGCTACATGACACAATTTAAAAGATTAATATTACACTTTTACTTAAAGCTCACTTTAAACCACCATCGAGTATTTGTATCATATTCCGGTCGCGGTTTAAAATGGTTTTAAGTCAAAAAGATATGTCGAAATATGTTATATTTAGCATTTTATATGCAGCTAATGGCTAACCCCTTGCTTAGCAATACTGTAAGCATTCTTTATTCATATGAAAATATCCAAAATCACACGAAAATCGCACACAAACCACATATACTCTTTATTCATATGAAAATATCCAAAATCACACGAAAATCGCACACAAACCACATATACTCGAAATCGTGCATTTATTAGCTTCTTGTTTCAGGTGAAGAGATCCCAGATAGCACGTTCAGTCTTGCCAACGTTGGCAATTGGAGGGCACCAGCGGCAAAGTATCGGGAGGGGATTTTCCCCTGCACACCAAAAAAACTTCGGTAGGTAAACCATCGGCGGGATGAATGTACAGCCACTCCAATGCATGCACAACTCCGGAGATCGGTGGAGGAACCGTGATGAACCATTTTGCCGATCCCGCTTCTTTTTTTCAAATAAATAATATCTGCGCAACCGTTGGTTCACGCGCGTGCACACGTTTTTATGAGGGTGCGCGTGAGTGATTTCAGCATCGTCTTCTACAGTCTACAGCTAAAGTCGACTACAGCATCGGTTCGGTGGTAATTAACGGACTCTGTGAGTATGTTTATCCTTTTCAAACACACAATTTTCAGTCCAGTAAGTGTTTACTTTGTTTTGTGTACTTATTTTTTTATTGAAAAATATAATTTTGTTAGAAAACGTCGAGTTTTCTGAGAAATGTTTTCGATACGGATGACAGAAATGGGCGGCGGAGGATTATTAACTTTAAATTACGTGTTTCTGGTTAGTTATTAACTAACTGTTGACTTTAGTTATTATTAACTGACTGTTATATGTTCTCGTATTAAATATTTTCAATGAGTTATTTTTGACAGTATGTATTTTTAGACATGAGGGGAACTCGTTTTTCATCAGTCTGAGGAGAGGTAACTTGACGTTAACGTTAACAAAACAAGCAGGCTAAACTAATAAACGGTCATAAAATTAATGGACTGACTTTTTTCCAAACAACAATGACATCTGTCCCTTTATAATATTAACCCCTTACACTTAAGGGATTTTTAATGATTTTGTTTAAGTGACATATGATTAAAATTAAAGCAGCTCTTTTGTTGTGCGTTTCTATTACCGTTAAAGGTAGACCTGTCAATCAAAGACCCAGTTTAGCACAAGCGCGCAGCCACTAGACAGTCAGACAAAGAAGTGGTTATGTAGTAAAGTGATAGTAAGTGAAGACACACAGCTATTCATAAAATAGAGCCTTAACCTTTGTTAGTTAAACAAAATAGAATGGTCTTTTCTGTTTTTTCAGTGAATTTTTGTAAGTGATCGATCTAGAAGTCATCATACAGTTCTGATTTGCCATGTTCTTAACATACTGTTTTAGTCAATAAAGATAAATTGAGTGCACATTAATTCACAAAGGCATTTGCAATATATTTGACTCCTTTTCATGTTTCTTCTTTTTCTCAACAGGAGCTACATACACCCCAAAGGCTCTTTTCAGAGCCCAGGCCCATTTTACACAGCGTCTTTGCCTTTGTACAGTAAGTATGTGTTTTAATTAACCTCAAAGACAACTGAAACACTATCTTTAATTAATCTAGTTAAAAGTTATTTTGCACATGATTTCCATTACACGAGAGTAGATGTTAAAACTTCATGCAGATTTGTACTCGGCTTTCGCCAAGATTAGCACAAACTAAGACGTAGCTTTACAGTAAACTATGCTTCTCCATCCATTTACACTTCTTTCCATATGTTGGTGTGACTCCCCTTCTGTCCGGCATTACGGCTGCAGTGTACTTGGCGCGTCAGCACACACGACGGCTGGAACTACAGCATGGTCTCCCCAGTGGACCAGCACCACAACCATCTGGATTGAGCCGAGTAGGGGACATCTCTAGGGTCTTCACATATTGATACACACGTATGTAATAACTTTCCCCTGTTTGCTTGTCTTGGTTATTGGCATCCTAAGATCCTAAAAAATGTGACCTTTACCTGTCTCTGCCTTTACTGTACTATTAATTTAGCATCAGGAAAGCCTATACCTTATAGTGGAGCGAGAGGACCAGTTGCAAGGGAATGGTTTACAGGTAGGCCAGGGCAGTAATGTAGTGGAAATATTTATCTTTGACCTAGATAAGGCTACAGGAGAACTCCATTGTCAACATCAGGTTAATGCTGAGTGCTGTAACGTTGCAAATTTTATGTTTATGTTGGTATAGATATTTGTCAACTGTCTATCACTGTCAATAAAAGGTATTTTTTGTCACTCAGCAAATATGATAGAGGCATGGCAAACTCAAATTTTTCCGGACGCGATAATTTACATTTGCATGCTTTTTTGTTTTCCTCGTCTCTCTCTGTCTCTCTATACCAAAGAGACTGGATGACAAACTCTCTGTTCCTTAGCGTGAACTAGAGCTTAGATTCTCTGCCCGAGCAAGGACTTGACCCGACCTGGGCCGACACTATCCTCGGGCCGGGCCTTTGATCTAGAGACGTGCACTCCCAACGCAATAGAGTGCGGCTCTGCACTAGATTCGGTAACCCTGTGTGTGCGGGTTGCGGGAGAATAAAACGATTTGCGGGACTCCCGCAAACTAGAAATATCTATTTATAAAACATATAAAAACTAATAGATTTTTAGTCATCTGCAAGAACAACTAAAACAAAATAGTAACGATTTACAGGCCAGAGTTTCTATTTATAACATGTTTGCATTATTGAGCGATGTAGCCAATCACAGACATGTTGATTTCTTGAACGCAATGGCCAATCAGAAGCATTTAAGATATACTTCCCTCACTGCTCAAAACAGACTTTTTTTATTCAGTGCTGAATTCTGTATGCTGGCAAATCCTCTAATTATAACAAACAAAGTGTAGATATTATGAAAGATTCATTGTGCAGTCAGCTTCATTGATAATAACAGAGACGCGTGAGATCGCGATGAACTGTCTGCTTTTTTGGAATTATTAATGGAGTGCATTCAGTCATGCCAGACCATGCACGCAGTAGCTGCTTGCTTTATGTTAAATTAACAGTGGTTTGTGTGTTAATGTTTTAATAACAAATAATTTAGGGTATGGTCAGGTTTTGTTTATAACCATTTTATTTATTGTTTTTGGTATTTATTCAAGTGCATTTTCTGTTAACCGGGACATTGCTTTTATTGTTTTTGGTTGTTTTGTTCATTTATTGTGTATATTTAAAAGGTTTTCCAATTTCAGTGAGCATCATATGTTGTTTGACTTTTTGATCATCCTCTTTGTATCACACAGAGTATGTCACCCATGTCATATTTCTCTATGTTCGATGTGATCAATATGAAAACTAATCTTTGTAAAAACGTTTCATTTACAGACCATTGCGACTTAGATCACCATCACCACCATCATCCCCTGCATCGTGCCCTTCATCAGACACCCAAAATGCACCACAAACAACACAGGCAAAGAAGAAGAAAACGCACAACAAATCTCCTCCAGCCCATCCCACATCATCGTATAGTAAAGGTAAGTGTCCCCTCTGTAGTAAAATGCATCAGGTCCCTAAACTCAAGTAGACACAGTGTACTGCACAGGTCCACAGCGCATACCATAGTTTGATGTTCCAGATATGATTTTTGAGTTTATATTGGTAGTGTGATAAGTAAGCCAAGGTTTTCTGTCTTTCCAAGAGGCCGCAGTTAATATTCAATAAGGAGGACTGGAGGACTGATATGGAAGCACATGGGTAGCAATATTCAATTTGAAATGTAATATGCAAAATGGCAATGCAATATGTAAAATGGCATTGCATTGTGTATTTAAATTTACATTTTACATTACCATTCTAGCAACGTTTGGTGCAAAATGAAAATGAAATTACATAATTTACATTTGCCATTTCATACACTAGTTTTAATATGCATATTGAAACGCTTTATAAGTGGCAAAATGAAAATGCATTACAGAAATGATTAGATATGTGTAGGGATGTCACGGTACCAAAATTCCAGTAGTCGGTACCGATACCATTAAAATGTTACGGTTCTCGGTACCAATTTCGGTACCACAGCAAAATCAGTTTGAACTATTTTTTTTATATAATTTATTTAACTATTTGAAAAAAAAATATATATATTAAATTCAATTCAATGACTTTATTATTTATGATGGTAAATTTATGAAAGGATTAAAGGCTACATGCTGTTTAAACGAAAATATTGATGATATTGAGAAATATTGCTTATAAAAAAAGTCAAGTGAAAAATAAGCAACCTTCTATGCACACATTATTATTATTATTATTAGTAGTATCTTTAATTAATGGAGACGTAGTTAAATCTATTGTACAGTAGCCTAATATAATTATTTCTGTCAATTTCTTTAAGTTAAACCAAACTTTTATTTTGACGGGTTGCCGTGAAGACCTTTTGAGTTTCTGTGCGTGTATGATATGAAGATAGTTTTTCTCAAATGAAACGGTTTGCTCATGAAGTGACTCTCGGAGATGAATGGAATCATGAATCATGTCATCATATCGTGAGGCAGCAGAGACTGAAAACAGCGCGAGCGTCACGTTGTGCTTCAGTGTGTGTGTGTGTGTGTGTGTGTGTGTGTGTGTGTGTGAGTGTGAGAGGTAACGTTTAATGAAATCGCGCGTCTGCGCCGTTCATTCACACAGAGACAAGCAGAACATGAAGGGTTCATATTTAAATAGTCTTTTTGCAGTGTAATATACACAGACACCACACCAGCAGCGCCGCTGGTCGCCATGTCTCAGCTCTTTCATGAAGAAGACACAACTTCACGCCCTTCGTGCATGCGCATCCAGAACCGGGTTGGGTACTCGGTACCACCGGGACTTGGTACCGTGACGTTTACATTTTTTTAGGGGTGGGAATCTCTAGGCACCTCACGATTCGATTCGATTACGATTCAGAGGGCTGCGATTCGATGCTAAATCGATTATCAGAATCTTTTTTTTGTGTGTGTGTGACTATAAATACTTTGCTTTAAAAGTACAAAGTAATGACCCATAAAGAATTAACGTACAATATATTTTATTAACATTGCAAAGAACCAACAGGAAAATACATGTGTGTCTGAACTAGCAGCAGCATATTTGTAGTAAATTAATAATATAACAACGACCGGTAACGTTACAGCCGAGTGTTTTTCCTCCTCTGGCTGGAAACGTGTCATTTGGCTTCATGTGTCTTGTTTCCGAAATATTTTAGTTTTACTCTGCAAAGCTTACAACTAGTGTGGCTCTTGTCCAGCTCCTTTCCCCCTTCAACTTCAGAAGCCAAAATATTTCCACACGTCAGCTTTTAACGAGGAGGGTGTTTGGATTTGGCGCTCAGCCATCGCGTCCGCGTCTGTTACGTGCACGCCACAGACGGTCCGGCCACTGCACTTCCGCGCTTCAGAGTTCCGTCTTTCGCGTTCCGTCAATATTACGTTATTATAAATATATATCTAAAAAAATTTTTTTTTTTTGAAAATCGATTTTTGACAATTGTGAATCGATTCAGAATCGTCCACGTCCGCATCGCGATGCATCTAAGAATCGATTTTTTACCCCCACCCCTACATTTTTTTAGTACCGACTTGGTACCGAAGTACCGAATATTTTGACAACACTAGATATGTGTAACATGTTCAAGCAAAAACTGTGGCAAAATGATCATTCAAATGTTACTTTTCTTAATTGCATTTACACACAGTCAAGACACTTGCGATTGCATTTTCATGAAATGTCCCGCAATGGATGTAGCAAAATTAAATGTGCACATTGAAAATGCATTCTGAGCCGATCACGCCCCCTCCTGCCCTGTCAATCACTGCATCAAGGCGGGGCTCGGTAACAACAGGTAAACATAACATGTTATGGCTATGTTACGTGTTTTGAGGTGTTGCTGCGGCAGAGCTAATTCGAGCGTTAAATTCTTTAGCAGATGAAGTGGAGCGTGAACAGAGAAACGGTAGTATTTCCGAAGATATTATACCCATGTGCTTCCATAGACTGAAGGCTTTCCTGACTGTAAGCCATTTAAAACGCAGACAAAGAACACACTGACACACACTTGCAAACACACATAGAGCACAGCACAGTTCTATGCAAAGTGGGGAATGACAGAAAAAGTTTGAGAACCACTGATGTGGAGTGACACTGGGTTAGCTCTGTTATTTTGACATGGGTTAAGATGAGTTGCTGCTGCTGATAATAATGTGTGGCAATTACTCAGCTCACTGACATTAGTTTATATAATTGTGATAAACTTGACTTACTGTTCACTCCAATAATTTAGTTTTTCTGTATTTTCTAGTGACGCCGCCGGATAATAAAGACGACTTGTGTGCTTTGCAGCAGCCACGCCACCCTTTTCCAGGGGTCCTTCAGAGAACTAACAATGGTAAGATATTTTACATGTAATGTATGCTACTGCACTTCTTACTCAGAACATCAGACTGAGTTAGTAGAAGTATATATTTTTTTTTTTTTTTTTCGTTTAGGTGCTGTGTTAAGAAATCCTGCCCAACAAAATTCCACTGAGGCAGATGTAGAGATGACTGAGAGAAACTGGCTGCGGCTGAGGAGGGACAGGAAGCAAGGGGGCGAGCATCTTAAAGTGAAATAATTGATTGGACTGATTTTTCCTGTTTACCTATTTTGGAGGGAATTTCTTTTTGTTGTTGTTGTACTTTTCTATGTGTGATTTGATGAGTGTTAAAATAAATGATACTGCTTTTGCAAAAACAAAAGTAAAAAATAAATGTTCAAGGTCATCTTCCGGTGCTCTCCTTTTTATTATTTCTCCTTTTTATTATTTTATTATTTCTTAATTTGCATGACCATCAAACTTAATTTCAATATCAATATCACTGATCCATTCATTTTTTATGTTAGACTGACATTTCCCAGGTAGTCAGACTGTGTATGAAATAGGCTACACCCTACACAAACAATCACTAACTTTCAATTTAACTTTCACTTCAATTTCATTTCAATTTACTTGCAATTGTCAATTGTTAGGGAAGAAATGTTACGATTAACAAATCATATTGTTATTGATTGTTGATAGACAATAAGCAACTTGTGTCCTTGGAACAATCTGACAGCAGTTAGCCTAAACAAATCAATAAGACATAACGGTGGGATCCTACTAGAGCGGCGAAAAACATTCAGACGCCTCGTTCCCTTTGACTTAACACCGGAACAGCTGATTTTCAAGCATGCTGTGTCGTTTCCAGCGATGCAACCGAAAATCAGCTGTTCCGGTGTTAAGTCAAAGGGAACGAGGCGTCTGAATGTTTTTCGCCGCTCTAGTGGGATCGCGCTGAATAGGTCATAATAATTATTTCGGGTTTACGTTGGCTCACGGTCGGCGATCATGTCGGGTTTACGTTGGCTCACGATCGGCGATCATTGTAATGCCACCGTCTTCCCAATGTCTTGCCGATTAGCTACCGATCTCCATAAGACATCTCACCGAGGCACTTTATGTCGGGCAGGCACATGCGCCCCAACGTCGGCACGATCTAATTTGTTGTCTGGGATGTGTCTTAGTATGGAGGACCAACTCTACCATATTTAAAAATAAATACAGAAATAAATAAATGCTCAATAAATAAATAAGCATACAATTAATTGCCCCAAAAAATACAATAAACATATAAATGTAGGTAGAAATTAAATTATACAGTGAGACATAAATGTATATATCTCTTTTAATTAGCTTCTTTATTTATTTACCTTTGTAATAATTACCTTATTTATTTATTGTCCATTATAATATTCAACTTTATTTATTAATTACTTATTTTTTAAAGTATTTATTTATGTGCATGTTATAATATTTTTGTCTGTTTTATTCTTCCTTTGTATTTTTTTACCCTATTTATTTCTTCAATGCTATTTATTTCTGCCTGTCGTTTCTAAATTTCTGTATGCATTTCTGCCTCATTATGCAAATGAGGAGGGGCTGTGTCTTAAGGGGTCAACTTCTGCCCATAGAGAGCCTAAGCCCCTCCCCTCTGCTTCCGGCTCATGGGACCATTTCGGAAAAAATATGTTTGGTATTCAATGGCGAGAGACAACTTATCTTTTTATTCCGTCTGAACTGTGCCCTGAATTACACATATGATGTTTGTCAATTTAAAAGATAATTATGAAAGTCAAGAAAGTCGCAGTTTGTCATAAAACAAAAGAGTGACATTTAGTTTTATGTGAAAATCGCTTAATGAACTACATCTCCCGGGAAGCGAAACAACGAGCGAGATCCGCTGCTCGTGTGTGTGCAGTCTGGTACAAAACACTCAGGCATGACGGCGTAACGTTACGATTATAACGTAAGACTATAGAACAAATGACAGACGTTAGCTTCAGTAAAGTTAGCTTCATTCATTGAGAGAAAATGTGCGCCTTCTGGGTTTGTAGTCTTTTTAATTACATTTTCACAGTCTTATACCTCAACAGTTTTACATCAAACTGCGACTTTCTTGACTTTAAAATTTATCTTTTAAATTGAAAATCAGGGATGAGTTCCCTAATGAATATTAATGAGTCTTCCCCTACCACCCTGCAAAAAAAAAAAAAAAAAATCGCGGCCGCTGGTAAAATGCTAACCAACCAATGGGCAGAAGTTGACCCCTTAAGACACAGCCCCTCCTCATTTGCATAATGAGGCAGAAATGCATACAGAAATGTAAAAACGACAGGCAGAAATAAATAGCATTGAAGAAATAAATAGGGTAAAAAAATACAAAGGAAGAATAAAACAGACAAAAATATTATAACATGCACATAAATAAATACTTTAAAAAAGAAGTAATTAATAAATAAAGTTGAAGATTATAACGGACAATAAATAAATAAGGTAATTATTACAAAGGTAAATAAATAAAGAAGCTAATTAAAAGAGGTATATACATTTATGTCTCACTGTATAATTTAATTTCTACCTACATTTATTTGTTTATTGTATTTTTTGGGGCAATTAATTGTATGCTTATTTATTTATTGAGCATTTATTTATTTCTGTATTTATTTTTAAATATGGTAGAGTTGGTCCTCCATATCTTAGCTTTGTTATCACGAAGGTCAGAATCAGGTCAGAACGAGGAAGTGTACACAGTAGCACGTCATGCAGAAGGGCAGGATTATTGTCACGTTCAACCACTTGAAAAGATTGACAGCTCTATAGCGAATAAGAGAGCGCTGAGATCATAACTGACGCAAATCAGGGAGAGGACACACAGATCTCGCTGTGTTCGCTGTTTGAGCTTCAGATCGCATAATTTAGTGGAACATGAAAATCATTATTTCTCCAAATATGTGCACCATTGGACTAAGAGCCCTGGCGGATGCTGTATAGGCTATGTATGTGAACACAAATAAACCGGAGAAGACGTGAATGACATGCTTTAAGTGATGATTTCTATTCAAAATAACGAACGTTACAGATTCATATTTTTGCACTCCTGTCATAAATTAAGAAATTAATGTCACTGCAAACCAGTTTTATCATAAACAGTGGTCAAATATCGAAGCTGGAGTCTTAAATCTTTCTAATGATGCTTAGTTTGTCCAGATCAAATAAGTAAGAGTGTGATGTTTTAACGAGTAATGAATGTTGAATAACAATAATCTGGTGATCTTTGCCACGAAAGGGGTTAAATTAGTGTTTTTGGTGATCCAGTTCGGTAGGTGGCGCTGTAACAGAAAACTAGGGTCCTAAGACTGCGGTCCTAGAACTGGGGTCCTGAAACTGCAGTCTCCGGTTGTGCAGGAATACCCTTCTCCATAGACCTCCGTTGTAAAAAATGGCGGCGCTTTTAACCGCCTACTTCCGGGATATGAAGATCTGATTAGTTCCAAACACTGTCATTTGGGCGTTGGACCCCATTCACTTACATTGCTGCGCGTCGAGTTGTTCCAGAGATAAGTTGCTGAAATATTGACCTCTTTTGAATTGTCAACTGTCTATATTGTATCAGAGGCCCTTTGCGATGCTTATACTGGTCTTCATTTGTATATGCACAGCGTAATTATTTATATTTTATCTTGGTTGTTTCAACCAATTTTCTAGCATTGCCTGCTTGCTAGTTAGCTAGCGCAACTTCGCCAGCTGTGAAGGTAGCATATAATTAGTTCGGTAGTGAATCGCTACCACCTTTATAGCAACTTTTATTTAATTGAATTTTTGGGATATACTAACTTTTCATTATGTGACGTGTTGGCTGAGTTTTGAGTGGTGAATGCTGCGCGTCGAGTTGTTTGTTGTGTTGTCTTGAGTGAAGCGGCTTGTGAGAACAATGCTGGACCTCTAGGATTGTTATGGCCATCACCAGTCCTGTCTGTTTCATGGATCACCTGCCCATGGTTTTTGTTTTTCTTGTTCACTCACACAAGCACACATTTGTGTTGTCTGTCATTGTTTAATAAAAAATATTTTATTTGAAAACCTTCATTTGTATCAGCCATGCTTAATTGATGTCTCAATAGCTGTAACAGAAGTTACAAGTGTTTTGTTAGTTAATTACCTAAGTTACTTGGATTGAGTTACAGCTACCCTACTCTTAGGCCACGTCCACACGAAGCCGGTGCGTTCCCTATCCGATATTTTTTTTGCCTCGTTCTAAAAAAAAATTCCGTAAACACGGCGTCGTCTCAAGAAATATCTGCGTACACACGAAACCACTGAAACCGACTGAAAACGGTGTAGTATATGCCAGACCAATATGGGGCGCTGTAATTCTGCCACAGAGATACACTATACACGGAGAAGAAGACTTTGAGCATGCGCATAACCTTGCGCGCTGCATACGAACCAAGAAGAAGAAGACAAAGATGACATCATCGTTTCACAAAATATACGGATTGGCTGTACACACGAAACCGCAAGGGTGTCGTTTTCAGATTTATCCACTTTGGGACCCGGTTTCAAAAAATAGCGGTTTCACTCTCCCAAAACGCCGGATCCGTGTGGACGAAACGCCAATACGATAAAAAATGTATACGTATACAGCGAAACGCGTCTTCGTGTGGACGGGCCCTTAGCCTACTCTGTACACTGACCCAGAGCCATTGAGAAAAATCTTCACTCTGCACTTACCTATAGACCCAAACATAAAAGCGTAAATTCGTTTTTAATCTGTTATAGTTTTGATAATATGTGTATGGCTTAATCTTAAAATTATATTCTTAGTCTTAACATGATCATGTTTCACGTTGTGGTCCTGGGGGTGGCCACTTTCATCAGAAGAAGTGAGCTAGCTTCTAAGCGAATTCTGAATGGACCGCCACGGCAGACCTCTGCGTGATCACGAAGGTAGGCTAATGGCTGAATCGGAATTTATAAGCAAAGCCTAATACAACCCAAGTTGTGCTAAAATAAATATCATGAGACGTCCATCATCAGATGAATGATATGGAAAAGTTAAGTTAGAGCCGCTAAAGCCAGTGCTACTACCCATGCGAACATGAACACTAAGCTTTTCCCTCCAAAAGTATAGCCTAAAACTTATCTAAGTAATATATACATACATTAAAGGTGCCCTAGAATGTTTTTTTTTATTATTTTATAATGTTTCCTGGGTTGCCCTTATAATGTTAGTATGTTTTTTAGATCAAAAATAGTCATAATTTAGAAATAAAAGGCATTTTTCCTAGCCTGATTTTAGCCTCTGATTTGAACACTCTGTTTGAAGGGGCGTGTCTGCTGTGGGATTCAGTGTAACCGCGGCCACTGCTGTGATTGACACATTGCTGTGACTCGAATACTTTTACTACAAATATTATACGTTTTTACTATAACAGCTATCGAGATTAACGAATCGTGAGATGTTTATAAAGTATTTAAATCTATTCCATCACATAAAATGTTGCTGTGATGAGCATTGAGCAGATGACAGTGTGTTGATCGCGAGAATGAAGATCTTATCATTGCAAAGCAGTTTCGGCACTCTCTCTAATGCTTTCACCAATGCAAACACGATGATGTAAATACAGTAAGAGCTTCGTTGTGCAGTAACGTGCGTCATTGATTTCATGACGAGTTGTCCAGATAAACTCACGCTGTGTGGAAAGATTGTTCTTTGATCGCTTTCTGTATATAATTTATTCACAATTTAAATAAGTTTTTTTTTCATCCTACTAAAAGAAACGATGTGAAGCTGATATTTTAGTCACTGGCTTGACTTACTGATGCATAAACAGTATTGAACGATTTTGAGAGAAAGATTACCTGTCTGAACTTGAACAATTACACATCAGAAAGTGTTGCTTGGTAGCTCGATCCGAGGCCAGCTCTGTATTGGCCCAAGTTGAGGAAACAGTCGTCGGTGAAATGTTTGGAAATTTCCAGAGAAAATAAAATTAACCCATTGTTTCTTCAGAGGCTCAGATGAAGGAACTAAAAAATACATTTGTGTTCATGTGTACATCCACACTGAGCAACGGCTGCGCAGTTCCGACTGGCATTGAGGGCTGGCATATGCAAATCTTCGGAGGCGTACATATTAATACATATTAGTACATATTAATGATCCCGACTGTTGCGTCATAGTCGGTATTATGTGGAGATTCGCCTGTTTTTCAGGGGTGTTTTTTAAAAACGAGATTTAAAGTAACAACAGGTAACTTTTCAACCTTCATAATATATTTCCAAGTCTCTTGTGATGGTACTGTACATCGACTTACAATATGTTGAATGACACGTCTGCCATAGCCTGACGGGGTCTGTAGCGTTTTTAATCATACTTTTAAACTTCGGGTTTCGGGTAGTAACCGGCGAACAAAGAGAACTACAAAATTCGACTGCTTTACGGCATATACGTCACTTCCACCACCACCCCCACTTCCTTAAAATCGGACGTGCGAGCCAAATGTTATAGTCATGGCCGAAGCAGCACAGAAAAACAAGAAAGCAAAGGTTTTATCGGAGCAAAGCAAAAAGAGAAAAAGAGAAAGTGATCGCGTTAAAGGCAGAACGAGGATCAACACTGCAGAGCTGCCAACTCTCACGCATTGGCCGTGAGACACCCGCATTTGATTGGTTTCACACGCTGATGAGTTTATCTATAGATCTCTACCTGTTGAACCACTCGTGATCGACAAGTTATACCGCAAATTAGTTCAAATCTCCCGGAATCTAGAGCGAGCGCGCACGCGAGACAGAGACTGTGCTCCAACGCGCGCGGACGGCAGAGAGAGAAAGCGAGCGAGAGACCTTGCGTGTGCAGGGAGCATCGAACCCCCCATCGAAAAAAGAATGCCTCTCTCTAACCTCTCTAATTCGCTAGAGTAGTAGCGAGCGAATTATCAATCTGGTAGCTAGTAAACGATATTCTAGTTTTTGATGGTTAGCTATCGCTAGTATTCTCGTTCTGATTTGAACTTTGCAATCGATGAAATGCAAATAGCAAATGTTTGACCTAAAAAGTGTAGTCTACTCAACATGTACAAAGAAAGGAGGAAGATTATTAATAAAATCATATTTTAGGATACCTAACATGTCTGTGATATTTGTTTATTTGTCTTGCCTCAAGCTATAATGCAAATCGATTTGTAAAATTTGCAGATTCATTTATGGTAGCTTGATATTATAATATTGACGATATATGGTTATTATCAACCACTCAAACATTGCATTGAAGTATCATATAGATTCAGTAAAACGGTAACCAATAGACTAGGCTACTATAATGACGCTGGCTTGTAAACGTGAGCATCGCGATCATTTGTCGTTAGAAAAAAAATAAAACCCATGAAATTATATTCATATGACATGCTGAAATATATGCCACTGTACCTGGGATGAAGACATTTCACACGCGACGCAAGCAGAACACCTGCATGTGACCTCCTCCTACAGTGTTCAGGGCTATCATGGTTGTCAACAATTGCAGGTGCATGTAGGATGACAGAGTTTACGACAGTAGTAGAGGACAATACTGTTTCCCAACTGTAGGGGGACCCCGAGAGCAAAAGTTATCTGTTGTTACTTTAAATAAGAAGGAGAAAACACTGTTTTTTGAGACTCACTGTATGCCATGTCCATGTACTGAACTCTTGTTATTTAACTATGC
The DNA here is from genome assembly GCF_029890125.1 of Rhinichthys klamathensis goyatoka. Taxonomy (NCBI): domain Eukaryota; kingdom Metazoa; phylum Chordata; class Actinopteri; order Cypriniformes; family Leuciscidae; genus Rhinichthys; species Rhinichthys klamathensis. The sequence goes on from NW_026606971.1 coordinate 486,397, forward strand.
CAACATAAATTCAATTTCACATTCTAGGGCACCTTTAACAAAATGCAATAACAGCTGAAAAAGTACTTGGGTGTGTTTTATTTTATATTTACCGTTCAATAATGCAATCGCTGCTGTCTGTCCCATAGAAGAACATGACAGCCAGCGTATGTTTTGGAACTATTGGGGCTTACATAAACCACGTGACAGCCATAGCGGCGACATCAAAGAGTGTCGCAACTCTTTCTCTCTATGGCTCTGACTCAGGCTATTCTCTGCTGTCTCAGACGATGATATGTTTGTCCCGTTTTAGCCACCGTAGCTTCTTCGAAAGGGAGGGGTAAGCAGTGGGCTGAGCCCTTAGTGCAACTCGCAACCGAACCGCTAGATGCCGCTAAAAATCACACACTGCACCTTTAAAATGCAACTATATAATAACAACTGTGGGGTTACAAATTTAAGAATCTGTTTAAGATCTGCTGATCCTACATCCTTGCATAACATCACATGAAAAACTAAGGCGAATTACACTGTATTGGGCATTCAAGGTGAACATGATGGCATCAATTCACTGCTAAGATTCAATATAGTTTCCAGTGAAGGAAACTAAAAAAAGGTTTTGTCAGTCTTTTATCTTCCTGGTATTTGATCAGTTAATGTCATCGTCTGCCTCGCGACCCAGGTAGCCAGCGGAATCGGGCCAATCGCGGCTGAGTGTCGGCTCACTCGGCTGTGTACTGGCAGCGGCACGCCGGAAGTGAGCCAGCTCTGGCCCAGTAACGGTTGCCAGATCTGGCTAGGTTTTGGCTGTGTGTAGCTGGGCCGATTGTGGTTGAGAAATGGCGCAATAGGCACATTAAATTATAAAAATGCCACAATTCATAGAACTTCAAAATGAGTTTTAAATTCATGATTTTTATTTTACCTGATACCATTAAAACTGTAACAAAAATGAATTATAAACTAAAAATGTTGTAGCCTACTTTAATAAAATATATATGCCTATATTATTTATGATTTAATTATATCAAGGATTAGCATGATGAACTTAAATGGGGTAGAGCAAATGGGAGACCAGGGCAAATACAATTATTATATTATTTTCACCATGTTGAAATAAAAAATCCACAAGGACCATATTTGAGTTTCCATGATTTTTTAATGTGAGGAAAAATAGAGAGTGGATTATGGCAAAAATAATAATAACAACAATAAATAGCCTATACTGTATTAAAAAATAAATTGGAATGACTTATACATTTTTTGTTTTTTTTTGTTTATTTTGTATTTTTCATGTTCTTGTTAAATAAATCTTACGAACTGAAGTTACCAAAACATTTGACTTTTAGTAGGCTATATATTTTTTATTATTAAAAGTTCCATATAATAATAATTATTATTATTACTAGTAATAATTAGTAATAATAATTATTATTATTATTGATCCCATCCAAATGGACTTTGCTTAAAAACAAAAAAGAGAAAAAATAATATTATTATTACTACTACTAGCCTATATCCCATCCAAATGGACTTTGCTTATAATAATTATAATAATAAAGAAAAAAAATATAAACGTAACGTTACTATTTGAAAGTGCAAAGACCGCGAAAGAAGTATATAAGCAAGGGATACGTGCCCATCGCGCGCACAGCCGGACTCCCCTTTGGATGAGAGGTCATCGCCGGACTGAGAGTTTTGCTGAGGTAAAGGATTTTTTGTATATATATGTATAAAATGAACGGCCTGTATTTTAAACGTAGGCCCACACATCTAGATCTAACAGTTCTCATAAACAATGGCTTTCTGCCCTTTTTGTGGCTTTTTCCCTATATGGTACACTTTTCAGAGCCGCTAATTACCGTTAAAGGGATACTCCACTTTTTTTGGAAATAGGCTCAATTTACAACTCCCCCAGAGGTAAACTGTTGAGTTTTACCGTTTTTGAATCCATTCAGCCGATCTCCGGTTCTGACGGTACCACTTTTAGCATAGCTTAGCATACATCATTGAAGTGGACAAGACCATTAGCATTTCTCATTAAAAAATGACCAAAGTGTTTCGATATTTTTCCTATTTAAAACTTGACTCTTCTGTAGTTACATCGTGCACTAAGACCGACGGAAAATGTAAAGTTGCGATTTTCTAGGCTGATATGGCTAGGAACTATACTCTCATTCCTGCGTAATAATCAAGAAACTTTACTGCCGTACCATGAGTGCAGCAGGCGTAATGATATGACGCAGCGCCTGAAAATAGTTCCGTTGTGTTGACGGAAGGTGGCCTATTTTCAGGCGCTGCGTCATATCATTACGCCTGCTGCACTCATGGTACGGCAGTGACGTTTCTTGATTATTACGCAGGAATGAGAGTATAGTTCCTAGCCATATCAGCCTAGAAAATCGCAACTTTACATTTTCCGTCGGTCTTAGTGCACGATGTAACTACAGAAGAGTCAAGTTTTAAATAGGAAAAACATCTAAACACTTTGGTCATTTTTTTTGAGAAATGCTAATGGTCTTGTCCACTTCAATGATGTATGCTAAGCTATGCTAAAAGTGGTACCGCCAGAACCGGAGATCGGCTGAATGGATTCAAAAACGGTAAAACTCAACAGTTTAACTCTGGGGGAGTTGTAAATTGAGCCTATTTCCAAAAAAAGTGGAGTATCCCTTTAATACCGTTATAGTCCTGTCTGACGTCATTCACACTTTATGGAGCAGATTTGCTAGGATTGAGAAAACCTAACGTTATTTCGTTTCAGATTTATGTTGATAAAGTTAACGTTAGTTTTTTTTAAACTAAGTTTACAATTATTAATATTATTTTACCCTAATTTGGCTGCGTGAAAGGCCTTCGCTCTCTCAGGAGCGCGTGAACGCACTCTGAGCGCTCTCTCAAGAGCGCGTGAACTCCTCTCACGCGATCTGAGCGCGAGCGCTCTCTCTATTTACATTGAGAGAGTGAGTGAGAGACAGAAATGCCTAAGCATTACAGTAGCCTACCCGTGTGAGATTATAATACTAATAATAACTGCACTTTTTATATAATAAAAAATACAGTAAAGGTACAACATTTATACAACCAGGAAAAAAAAGATTAATCATATTCAAGTAGAATTATTTAAAATTAATATTTAAATTAACTATAAAATTATTAGTTTTGATATATTCATAAATAACAGCTTTTATTGATTTTATGGTGAATGGCATGAAAATAATTATTTTCTCTCTTTTTTAGTGTCAATTTTCATCTGATCGTTGTGATCAATCTATCCATCATTCATTGGTGGTGGTTGAGGAGATTCCCCCCTAGCGCTTTGAGTGCCGAGAAGAAAAGCACTATATAAATGTAATGAATTATTATTATTATCTGCATGTATGATTTGCCATGTTCTTAAAAAATGTATTAGTCAATCAATGATCTTTGATGAACAATCAATACATTTTGATTTGTAAATGCAATATTTCTGAATAAAATTCAGTGATGTTTTTCTTTTTCTCACCTTTTCCTTCCCTTGTTTTTTTGTCAATAGTTGAACTTGTTACATACACCCAAATGCTCTTTTAAGAGCCACAGCACAGTGCGTCTTTGGCTTTGTAAGTATATGCATATATTTGTCAGTCACATTCTCAATATTTGTGTTTAGGTTCAGTAAAGCTGTAGATCATGCAGTTAGTCATTAATCTTGGCTTAATAAAGACTAATAATTGTTAAAGTATAGGATCATCTCATCTGATTATTGGATTTAAACATTTATTTTGTGGTGAATTAACCTTTATTATGTAATTAAACAGTATATTAGTCTGTGTGCCTAGTGTAATGTGCCCCTTTTTTTGTTGTTTTTTTTGTATTTTTTGTCATCTGGATTTGTAGATTTGACATCTAGACGTAAATATACATTTTCTTTTAGGAGACTGAAATCAGACATATTTTCTTTAGATTTATTTTGTTGCACTGTTTGACTGGTCAAGTACGTAGGACCAGTGGTACTATAAGAATTAATAAATCATTGAAAACCGATGTAGCAGCCCTGCCTGTTTTAGGGGTACAAATAACAATTATTCATTATTTATTTAATTTATTTCAGGATCTGAATTTCGGTGTGGACATTCAGTCACAGTGTGCATAATTTGACCAATTACTGCAAGTTCCAAGCTTATGAAAAAAAATACTTTATTGTATTTGAAATAGATTCCTTTTCAATAGTACATTCCCATGGTCTTTTTCTTTTTAAAGAATCTATCCGACAGAATCGGAATACTGAATACTCTGGATGGAGAAACTGAGAAATATATAAAAAGATGGCTGCAGCTGGCATCTGATACGGATGGGGGAAGAAGAGAGCGGGCCCTAAAACAAAAAAAATCTTCTTAAGGTATGTTTCAAAGGTTGTTTTCCATTTACTATTGAGATCTATCTCTAACCATGTGTCATTCAGTGTCCCCTATTAATTGCATTATTTCTGTCATTCTGTACCTCTTTTAGGATATCCTTGAGGTGAGCCTGAGAGTTCATACAATTTCTCAGTTTTTATGCATTTGTTGTCAATTTTATTTTATGTTTATCTTGTCAAAATGTTTAAATAAAAATAAAAAATTCTGAAATTTACATGGTGTCATTTTCATTTGGGGCGTGACCTCTTGGCAGGATTAAAACAATGATATTTTTTTGCAGTACAGTCAAGTAGATTGTTTATTTTATTAATATTTTGTGTTAATATTTGTTAAATGTTCATGTCATATGTCATATCACGACCATGCTGTCATGTGTTCAGTGTTACTAGAAGAATCATTCTCAGTTCATGAAAACTGAAGGTTTGTTTGAGCTCATCTAAAATATAGTACCAGCAAAAGAGATTTTGCGACTGACAAATAGTTTAGAGCAGTAGCACAACGCCTACAGTACAAAAGTGTAACACTTAAAGCCTCTGAATATTTGCATAGCCTACTTAGTAATGTTATAATATATTTCTTTAAGTCTTTAATAATACATTTTAGTTTTTGTTTTGTTTTTGGTAACCAATAACTTTTCAAACATAATACATGAATATACTTATTTTAGCAAGCTAATATTGCTTTTGGCAAAATGTATTGTATTTCTTATTAATTAAATGTAGTTCTGCATTTCATATATTTGACTTCGGAAAACCAGACTCGGGCCAGTACCGGTTAATTATACAATTTATGCTGGCGTGATTATGGCCCGACTCCGGCAGCGTCGGCTCAGTTTCGGCACCCGGACTCGGGCCAGTCATAGACAGTAAAAGAAATGGACAGAGCCATCTCATTGGAACTCAGTTGAGACAGTTGAAGCCCATTTTTAGCGATTTTTGAGCACTTCCGTCCCTGACGCGCAGACTCAAACCGACTCAAACTAAGCTTGATGACGTGAGCAACCTGTCTGACAGACGTTAATCTTCTAGTAGCTGTGCCAAGAGGAATCTGAATCATTCCCTTCCGAAACTTGCAGAGCCGGAGATCGTGAGTATTAGCTGTCCATGAGCTCGCAGCAGGAGCAGCTTTACAACTCTCTATGGGCTTCTCCCTTGACTTTATGCCTCGACGTCCCCCCGATTGCGCGCGAGTTTCTACTTCTGTCTATACGGTAATTTCTGTACAGCGCGACAGAGAGTCGAGTGGTTATGACGCAATCGTTAGCCTATTTTTACTAAATCTGTTTCTACGGGGCCATAACGTAACATAGAAGGTAATGGAGCCTTTTATACATTGTCGTGTTTCTTTAGAAATAAATAATGGACAAATAGAGTTTTTAAACGCCTCAGATGTAAAGTTATTCGCTGTTAAAGTGACGCCAAAATGAATGGGAGTCAATGGAAATGCTAACGCAAGTGAAGTTCTGCTACAAGATGGCGGCACCCGGCCGACTTCAACTTCCTGTCGATGGATTACCCCCTTGGGGCCAGTGTACTCGGGCCGATTCTGGCGAGTCATTCATTGCCGCGTTTCACAAGAGTCCGGCGACCGGAACTGGGCCGAGTTATTTCTTCCGGCTTGCCGGATCTGGGCCTTTATTGGCCCACATCTGTTTGGCTACCTGGGGAAGTTTGAATTTACTTAAGATGAAAATGATATTACAAAATGGAATAACTTTTAATCAAATTAATTAATAAAACCGAGTTATCATAACATCACCACCACAATGAGAAGTCGCATGACATTCAAACAGCAGTCGACTGAGGAAAGAGGTTCATCACTGTCTGCATATGACTGCAGGAAAACGCTGCTGGTCTGCAGAAATGAGACCTTATCAGATAGCAAACTGATTTTGATACATAGGCCTACTCTTCCTTTAAGTCCCGTCGAGTGAGACAGGATTAAGATCAGAAAACTCAAAGTGCTGAACATTAAACTGCACCATCAGAAAACAACCATGCGCCAAAAATACAGCAAATGTGTTGAATTCACAGTAATGTACATAAGTTGACATCAGAGTTAGTTTAAAATATATTTTTTTACTTACCTAACAGAAAAGGGTTTGGAGCGTTCAATTGTCTGTCTGTACAGTTAGCTGTACGAACTGACCTGCATTTCGATTTAAAGAAGACAAAAATCATGGACAGTAAAAGAAACAAAAATGCGAAACGAAGCAAGTTCTTCTTCTCCTTTAAATGTATCGGCGGTTGGTGCATTACCGCCATCAGTTTGCGTGATTTTTTCCCCCAAACCTCTTATAATAAACGTAGCAAGTTCTTCTTCTCTGTGATTTAACGGCAGCAAAGACGTTGCAAGTGCTGCCATCTGTCGGATTACTTTCAGTCGTGTGACTCGTGTCCTTGTAAAAAAAAAAAACACACATTTAATCCTCCTCTGCTGAGATCTTCACAGATTTAATGTCTTCTTTTATCTTCAGGTGATTTCATCTAAGGCTGTGTCTGAAGTCAATTGTAGTTCTTGTGTTTCTGCTCGTTTCTTTTTCTATTCTCTTCTTTCCTTCAGTGATTCTGCTTGTTAACAGGCTTATTAAGGTTGAAATGACTTCATATTTAATATACACAGATTTTGTGACTCAGATAAGGTCCAGTTCTGGTTTATTTCTTTGCCCTTGGCTGACATGTGGCATTGCTATGGCCTGCTTGTGGCCCAGATCTGGCAAACAGGAGAGGGCCACCCAAGGCCAAGGGCCGTCATTCCACGCTGCATGTGGGCCAGATCCGCATCCCACAAGTGCCAGATGTGGGCCGGATTTGGGCCGAAACAATGTTGCTATCTGGGATGCTGAAGATTCATGATTACTAAATATAACATTAAAACACAGATTAGACACAGGATGACATCAGAGAAATCAATTCAATTCACATCTATTTGTGTAGCGCTTTTCACAATACACATCGTTTTAAAGCAGCTTTACAGAAATGCATGAGTCCACATTATAATTTAAAGGGATCTGTTATCAGAGTTATGCATATTTATATCTGATTTATGTATTATCAGAAGTTATGTATTTCAGAAATGTGCATATAAAAAATCACAGTTAGCTAAAAATGTATTAATTTAAACAATGTACTAATTTAATGCAGATACAATGAGCTCATCGAAGTAATGAATACTTGTTTGTTAACAAATGATTATGACATAAATATAGCATTGATGCATGTTGATTCAGAGTTTGCTTCATCTCAAGTCTTCGCGAGGTTTGGCATCATGGGGGCGGCAGTGGCTCAGTGATTCATGTGGGTTGTCTACAAACCGGAAGGTTGGTGGTTCAATCCCCGGTTCCACCTGACCAAGTGTCGAGGTGTCCATGAGCAAGACACCTAACCCCAGCTGCTCCCAACGAGCTGGATGGCGCCTTGCATGGCTGCCGTCGCCCGTCGGTGTATGAATGAGAGGGTGAATGTGAGGCAAAATGTAAAGCGCTTTGGTGGCCATTGGGTCTGTGAAAGTGCTATATAAATGCAGTCCATTTACCATTTATCATCTATTCACAGGTGTTGGGCATCTGAAGTCTTCATAATAGTCTGGATCCAAATGCTGACATACTCTCTAGTTTATCGTTAGGGACACCCAGGGGATCTCATGAAGCTGCAGCTGAAGTACGGTGGGCAGCAGGGGGCGCTTTAGCATAACCTTGCATTTTTGTATTACTGTTTCCAAAGATAGACTAGACTTACACACTTCACATTACATACATAGACCTACATGAATTCAAGTATCATATATTACCATGGTATTAGCATCTGACAGGGTCTTTTCTGTGAGGGGAAGTAGTTATACAAAGTAGGCTATATTAGTATTCTTTGCTATATAGTGCATTTGTGATGCCAAAGATCTGATACCTCTAGATCAGATCCATCAATGCTTTTGCAGGATTATTCAAGGTATTAGAAAGTGTGAAAAGTACTTTTATGTGTATTTTTTATTTTCAATCGTTAGATGTAGGCTACAATGCATGAATGAATTAGTGAAATAAAGAGTTGCTCAAGCAAATGGGATGAACGCGAGTGCTCATTGGCTGCTGTGGAGGTTCACGCGCACTCGCTGTTTTGCGGTAACGCGCTCAGGTGAAGCGCGCACTCGCTGTTTTACGGGCACGCGCTCAGGTGAAGCGCAGGTGATGAGATGATTGACAGATACAGAACAGCCGAGACACGAGCGAGATGACGCGACGCGCGCGCAGCTGACGGACACAACACACACATATATGACCAGTGACTGACAGGTATGTGTCGTTTTAAAGTTGATAAACTATCAAAAACATACAATGTGCAGGTGCAGGAAAAGAACAAGTGAGACATGCAAATTTAATTCTACCTTTACCGGTATATCGATTACAGTTCAATTTAAATAAATGCTAAATAGGCTATTGTTATTTTCTACGCGCTGTTTTCGATGCTGATAATGAAACGTGCACTTGAAGCGATTATTTTATTATTGCTATATCGATATCGGAGAAATGTGCAGTAGGCTAGTTTCCATTCTGGGTCACACTTTATAACAGTCTTCATGTTTCCATGTGGTGATTACAGAGTCATTCTAATGAACTAAATGCACTTGTATCTTTTTTTCCGCTGCTTGTAGTGTAACATGTATGGAATGCCAAAGCTGACTTAATTAAAAATAAATAAATACATAAATAAATATACGAAGAAATTTAAAAAAGCAAAAATACATAAATAAATACATAAATAAATATACAAAGAAATGTAAAAAAGCACAAATAAATGAGTATTTATACTTTTATTTCCTTATTTATGTATAATTGTATTTTTTCACGCATTTATTTATTTTTTTATTTATACATTTATTAATTTATTTATTTACACTTTTATTTATTTCCACATTCATTTATGTATATATGTTTTTATGTCTACATTTATTTACTTTCACATTTATTTATACATTTATTTATTTCCACATTTATTTATTTCTACATTTATTTATTTCTACATTTCTTTGTCTGTATGCTAATGAGGGGGGCGTGTTCTACCTCAGACATCAGCAATCGAGCTCAGAGTGGCAGTGCTGAAGCTTTGAGGCCACAGTGACACCTTGTGGTGTGTGACCAAACGAAACGCAAGAGGTGTGCGGACAATATCACATTTTAAGTCATGTACCGTATATACTCGAATATAAGACGAGGTTTTTGTCCTAAAAATAGGCTGAAAAATTGGGGGTCGTCTTATATTCGCGATATAGACAAAATCACGGGGGAAAGGGAGAAAATTCTTGCCAAGCATTTCGATGAGCTACTTTATTTGTGTATCAAAGTTAAAAAAAAAAAAGAAAAAGAGAAAAGTTACAAAACCCACTTAGAATGGGCAGTTTAAACGTTCAGCACACAGCAAAATTCCCAGTGTTAAATTAACACTCTCGGTGTTCATATAGGTCCAACTACAGGGTGTTAAAAATGAACACTGAAGCAGTGTTGAAGTTAATGAGATAATTAAGTGATGATTAGTGGTGATAGCTAATGTTAATAAGAAGAATCATTGAAGGAAAGAGAAACAACAAGAACTACTGACTTCGAGCCATTACACATTATTGTACTTATTATTACCAGTGTATTTCTGTCATAAATCTACACACATTCTTAATTATATTGAACAGAAGTTTAGATGGTAATGTTTTATGGAATGTTTCATTTCATGTCACCATTATGGCGATCAGTGTTTGCTTTAGTTGGGCTCTTGACCCTTTGCTTTTTAACATTAGTTTTTCTCTGGTTGCTCCATCTCTGTGTTTATAAAGCACATGTGTTATTGCAGGAGAAACCATGACATGGGCTGTGTTTCCGAAAGCATCTTAAGCCTAATTTGATTGTACAGACATTTTGTTGCAATTGTTCTACGATCAAGTTAGGTTTAAAATGCTTTTGGGAAACACAGCCCAGGTCATGATGGTTATGTTTAAATGATGAGATTACCATCCTGTAGTGTCCTGATTCACTCAACCAGCATTATAAACTGATTATACAAAGCTTCTATTCATATTCATTAAAGTAACTAATTCCAGCAGTGCTTTAATAATCTGTAGGTTTTAAAATACCACATAGATATCAAGAATCTACATATGAATCTCAACAATGGTGACAATCACATAAAATATTCATGTTGCAGTGCATGATGGGAGCCACCAATCGAAATGCATCCATGGCTCCCATCATGCATTGCAGTATGAATAAATTATACAGCTGAATTGTCCTGTAATTTTCATTGTTTTTCCTGTTTGTTTTTATTTTGCTATTGTTTTGTTATGACTTTAATAGCTTGTTTTGTGATGTTCAGAGTTGATCTGTGTGTCACTAGTTTGTTTATTGTCACCATTGTTGTGATTCATATGCTGATTCTTGATGTTTGTGTGTCTAAACACAAGAGCTCCAGTGCACAAAAAAGTTTCAAAATGGTTATAATTGCTGTTGGGTCTCAAACTGTAAAATCTAAGGGCTACAATCACCCATAGTAAAACACAACATCAATCATATAGTCAAAGATCTAGACTCTGAATGACATCAGTGAATCAGGTCACTACGTGATGATAATGTCATCATCACAACATACTGTTGGCATGTTCTCTCGTGCAATATCAAATGTGCTTTATAAACACAATGTTGGAGCAGCCAGAGAAAAACTAACAATAAAAAATGAAAAGGGTCAAGAGCCTAACTAAAGCAAACACTGACCACCATAATGGTGGCTTGAAATGAAAAATTCCATAAAACATTGCCGTCTAAACTTCCGTTGAATCTCAATAACTTTTGTAGATGTATGACAGAAATAAAGTCACACTGGTAATAATAAGTGCAATAATGTGAAAAGGCTCGAAGTCAGTAGTTCTTGTGTTTCTCTTTTTTTCGTTCTTGTTGTTTCTCTTTCCTTAAATGATTCTGCTTATTAACATCGGGAGTGACCACTAATGGCCAATCATCACTTAATTAATCACTTAATTATCTCATTAACTTCAACACTGCTTCAGTGTTCATTTTTAACACCCTGTAGTTGGACCTATATGAACACCGAGAGTGTTAATTTAACACTGGGAATTTTGCTGTGCACATTTGTATAAGATTATATTTCAAAAGTACCTCAGACAAACAGGTGAAACAGGTGAAGCGGGTCCGCGCGAGGAAACATCACTGTAGCGTGCGCTCTTCACGTGCTTCTTAACAGGGGCCTGTTCACATATTGTGTCTTTTGCGCGCTCAAGTTCGTTATTTCAAATGTAGGCGCTCGATATGAGCGCTCATAATGGAAGCGGCGCGCTCGTTTTTTCCAAGCGACAGACGCCTCCGGAGCGCAACCGCCCTAGCACTTTGGAAAAAGGAGAACGCTGCGCGCCTAGTGTTTTCTACGCGTTTTTAGGCGCTATATGTGAATGCAGCAGAGTGCGCGACAGCCTCCCTCCCTACAGTGTGTGTGTGTGTGTGTGTCTCTTTTTCCCCAAAAAATAAGTCTGGAAAATGGGGGGGTCGTCTTATATTCAGGGTCGTCTTATATTCGGGTATATACGGTATATCACCCTAACTGTGTGTAGGGTAGGCTATATAGGGTTAACACGCATAGCACACATGAACAGAAACTGCACTTCAACAGGTCTGATAGCAGACACTTGGACATGGAAGCGCATGAAAGTATCCACTATTAATAACAATGTAAACGCGGTGGATAGGGCTGATAAGAGCTTGCGTTTGGCTTGCGTTTATTGTCGATGAGACTCGCACACCAGCGCAGAACGCGGAGAGAAACCAGCGCACATTTCACTGACTCCTACGCAAGCATATTGATCAATGAGTTTGAAACGCGACTCAATACACGGTTTACATTCGCGTTTCCTAATTTCGTATGCATAACAGGTGACAATTCAAATGCTTAAAACACAACCCATATTTCATAGATGCTGCTCTTAGATACTGATTAATCACAAGTCATCAATTTGGAATTATTCTTAAATCAAACAAAAGGGGCTCATGGAAACGCAGCTAGTGAGCCACGCATCTCACGCCATGCATTGAGGCAGGCCTAACGTTACTTTCTTCCGCCACCTCGCAAACATGCCACCAACATAGGGCTGGGCGATATATCGCATGACATTGTTATGCGCATCTCGTCAGTAAAGCGGTTCCTTGATTAGTAGTAAATCACCTTCACCTGCTTTCAGATGGAAGATATGATGCAGATATGAGTGTTAAATTAACACTCAAGAGTGTTAAAGTTAATGAGATAATTAAGTGATTAATTTAGTGATGATTGAGCATTATTGAAGACACCTGATGTTAACAAGCAGAATCACTGAAGGAGAAAATCACAAATTGTAAGCCACCGTTATGGCGATCAGTGTTTGCTTTAGTTGGACTCTTGACCCTTATACTTTCAATTTAAATTCTGTTTGTCTGCTGTTATTGATTTATAACAGTCAAATGAACAAAGAAAAGTGTGATCTGACAGTGTTGGTTATGTTTTGGCATAATCATGCTGTGATCTGAAAAATGAAACTTATTGAGATTTCCATTACACGAGAGTAGATGTTAAAACTTCATGCTGATTTGTACTCGGCTTTTGCCAAGATAAGCAACACTAAGACGTAGCTTTACAGTAAACTATGCTTCTCCATCCATTTACGCTTCTTTTCATATGAGGGTGTGACTCCCCTTCTGTCCGGCGTTAACGGCTGCAGTGTACTTGGCGCGTCAGCACACACGACGGCTGCAACTACAGTGTGGTCTCCCTAGTGGGCCAGCACGACAACCGTCTGGATTGAGCCGAGTAGGGGACATCTCTAGGGTCTTCAAGTGGGCACCTTCCGTCCTCAGTGTTTCGTCGACTAGCCCACGACACCTCAAGAGGGCTCGACAGTGACTCTGGCGTCCCAGAGTCACCCCCCTCCGTCCCCCACTCAACTCAGCTGCTGAGACCTAACCACAATCTCACAATCTCTCCGCAACCCAACCATACGCGCCAACCCGTTTGACTAAGGCTGTCGAGCCCCACTGGTGCGTTAAAGCAGTTTCAGTGGCAACGGTTCCGTATGGCATACCACCTACCGCAAAACACAATATCTGCCCAACCACCCATCACGCAATATACACAGAAACGTAATGACTGTAAATACTATACAACCTATACAAATAAACCAACAGACTCTTCAAGTTTTTCAAGAATTCTACGAAACCGTAGCGTGGCGGCCTGTACACAGCCAGCTAGAATCTTTCCGTCTCAACCACAGCCAGTTGCTGCTCCTTTCTGCTGCTTCAGATAAGTTCTTTACTGTGCGACGCAACTCTTGGCCACTGAATCCAACGTCTCTGAGGAACCGGGTTGTAGAGTGTGCCACAAAACCTCGACAACCCACTTCCACTGGATAAACCTGGACTCTCCATCCTCGCTGTTCTGCTTCAGTGGCCAGATGAGCATACCGCAGTTTCTTCCTCTCATATGCCTCATCTACCGCATCCTCCCATGGCACTGTTAACTCTATCAGTTGAACAATGCGTGCTGATCCAGACCACAAAACAATGTCTGGTCGTAGGTTAGTGGTGGCAATCTCAGGTGGAAAAATAAGCCGTTGATCAAGATCAGCCAGCATCTTCCAGTCCCTAGCAGATTCCAGTTGTCCTGGGCGAGAATTGGTGTGAACACCTTTTCTTGGTGGTTGCTCGCCTGGGCGGAGGAATATTGTCTTCTGCGTGTAATGTTTTGCTAGAACAGGCGGCAACTTATTGGTCATACTACGCTTGCCTTCCAATGCTAAAGCCAAACATTGCAGTACTTGGTCACGGCGCCAAGTAAACCGACCTTGGCTAAGAGCCACCTTACATCCTGTCAAAATGTGCCTTAATGTGGTAGGTGATGAACACAAAGGACAAGAGGGATCCTCTCCTACCCAGAGGTTTAGGTTGTGCGGTGATGGGAGAACATCATATGTTGACCTAATAAGGAAACTGATCCTACTCTCTTCCATTGACCAAAGGTCTTGCCAGCCCATCTTGCGTTGTTCCACACTGTAGGAAACTTATTTTCTTCTCAAGTGTAGAAAAGTCAAAGTTCGCAGACCAGGAGATTGTTGAGGTATAAGTTCTTTATTGTCGCTGCAGTCATCTCAATCTAATCTAAAGTCTAGTAACTTTACATTGTATCTTATAGGCATTTTAGGGGGGAGGAGTTACATGGAGGTGGAAACAAAGCAAATGTAAATGAGGTATACAGGTTTTGGGACCTGCTCAGCATGTGTCCTCACCCGGTGAGACCTGGGAACAGGAAAGACTGTCCCTTCTCGTATTGACACAGGAATTCACACTGAGAAGAAACTCCCAAGATGATAAAGATCAGGTTTTATAACTCCCTCTCAGCATGACAATGTGACCGGGGAACAAAGACCCCAGTGTCTTCTCATACTGAGATGAAACTCCCAAGATGATCAGGCATGTTTGGGACATTTTACAGTAGTTCCAGAATTCCCACTAATACTATAGTATTGGAAAATCTAAATTAAACAGTTAATAAATTTGTATTCCTTCAACACTCTCCCATCTCATCCACTCTCCCTGCTTGGCCTGGGAAATGGCCTTTATACACCTCATCCTCTCCTCCTGCTTTCGCACCTCGTTGACTACCAGCTTCCTCCTTTGAGCTGGGCCTGCCTTTTGCCATTTAGGAGGAGCTAAACTGAGCCCAAAACCCCCTCTTCCATGCTGTACCTGTCCCACGATACCCCCAATTTGAAGGTCAGCCTTTGCCTCTACTACAGATTTCTTTGCTGACCACTTTCTACCAGTTTTTAACACAGGGGCTGCCTCCCTTACACATTTGTCACGTGACTCTACTAATGTCATTTCCAGTCTGACCTTGGCACACTTAAACTCCTCGGTTAAAGCAGAGACTGGCAGCTGCAATATTCCTTTACTGTAAAGTCCCACTCTGCTGAGGCAGCGTGGAACTCCCAACCATTTCCTGATGTATGAACTTATTAACGCTTCCAGCTTATCCACTGTTGTTAAAGAAACCTTGTACACAGTCAGTGGCCACAGCAACCTCGGCAGTAGACCAAACTGAAAGCACCAGAGTTTTAGCTTGCCTGGTAGAGCACAGCTGTTTATGCTCTTCAACCCTTCCACTGCTTGTCGTCTAACTTCTCCCACTCGAACTGTGTCCTTTAGATCTCCATCGTACACTGTCAGAAATAGGGGTACAGTAGGAGTCTATTTCTGTCCCCCAAGGTACATATATGTACACAGCAAAATTCCCAGTGTTAAATTAACACTCTCGGTGTACATATAGGTCCAACTACAGGGTGTTAAAAATGAACACTGAAGCAGTGTTGAAGTTAATGAGATAATTAAGTGATTAATTAAGTGATGACTGGCCATTAGTGGTGACACCCGATGTTAATAAGAAGAATCATTGAAGGAAAGAGAAACAACAAGAACGAAAAAAAGAGAAACACAAGAACTACTGACTTCAAGCCTTTACACATTATTGCACTTATTATTACCAGTGTAACTTTATTTCTGTCATACATCTACAAAAGTTTTTGAGATTCAACAGAAGTTTAGACGGCAATGTTTTATGGAATGTTTCATTTCAAGCCACCATTATAGTGGTCAGTGTTTGCTTTAGTTGGGCTCTTGACCCTTTTCATTTTGTATTTTTAGTTTTTCTCTGGCTGTTCCAACATTGTGTTTATAAAGCACATTTGTTATTGCACGAGAAAACCTGCTAACAATATGTTGTGACGATGACATTATCATCACGTAGTGACCTGATTCACTGATGTCATTCAGAGTCTAAATCTTTGATTTTATGATTGATATTGCGTTTTAGTATTGTTTATTGTAGCCCTGAGATTCTACAGTTTGAGATCCAACAGCAATATGAACAATTTTGAAAATTCTTTGTGCACTTGAGTTCTTGTGTTTAGACACACAAACATCAAGAATCAGCATATGAATCACAACAATGGTGACAATAAACAAACTAGTGACACACAGATCAACTCTGAACATCACAAAACAAGCTATTAAAGGCATAACAAAACAATAGCAAAATAAAAACAAACAGGAAAAACAATGAAAATTACAGGACAATTCAGCTGCATAATTTATTCATACTGCAATGCATGATGGGAGCCATGGATGCATTTTGATTGGTGGCTCCCATCATGCACTGCAACATGAATCTTTTGTGTGATTGTCACCATTGTTGAGATTCATATGTAGATTCTTGATATCTGTGTGTGATTTTAAAACCTTCAGATTATTAAAGCACTGCTGGAATTAGCTACTGTAATGAATATGAATAGAACCTTTGTATAATCAGTTTATAATGCTGGTTGAGTGAACCAGGACACTACAGGATTGTAACTTCATTTAATCATAACCATCATGACCTGGGCTGTGTTTCCCCAAAGCATCTTAAGCCTAACTTGATCGTAGAATGATCGCAACAAAAGGTCTGTAGGATCAAATTAGGTTTACGATGCTTTCGGGAAACACAGCCCACGTCATGGTTTCTCTTGCAGTAACACATGTGCTTTATAAACACAGAGTTGGAGCAGCCAGAGAAAAACTAATGTTAAAAAGCAAAGGGTCAAGAGCCCAACTGAAGCAAACACTGATCGCCATAATGGTGGCATGAAACAGAACATTCCATAAAACATTACCATCTAAACTTCTGTTCAATATAAATAAGAATGTGTGTAGATGTATGACAGAAATACACTGGTAATAATAAGTACAATAATGTGTAATGGCTCGAAGTCAGTAGTTCTTGTGTTTCTCTTTTTTCTGTTCTTGTTGTTTCTCTTTCCTTCAATGATTATTCTTATTAACATTAGGTGTCACCACTACTGGCCAATCATTACTTAATTAATCACTTAATTATCTCATTAACTTCAACACTGCTTCAGTGTTCATTTTTAACACCCTGAAGTTGGACCTATATGTACACCGAGAGTGTACATATGTACACTGGGGATTTTGCTGTGTAGGTTCTTTAAAGAACCTTTGAGAATGGTTCTTCAAGGAACCTTTCAGTGAAAGGTTCTTTGGGGAACCAAAAAAGGTTCTTCTATGGCATCGCTGTGAAACCCCCTTTTTGGTTCTTCCTGGCACCTTTACTTTTAAGAGTGTAGGTACAACCTGTTTTTCCCATGCCACTTTTAACAATTTCCACAGAATTCGCAGAACTCCTGAAGCACTCTTGTACACTCTGTACGGAACTCCATTAGGCCCTGGAGATGATGAAGCCCTTGCCTTTCTCACAGCCTGCTCTACCTCTTTCCACTTAGGTGCACAGACCTCCATTTGGTATTCTGGTGGGTTGATAGGTGGTATGTCTGATGGAATTGACATAGGCTCATGCCTTTTTGCATCTGTATGCGTTTCCTCCAAATATCTCTCTAGCTCAACTCTAGATGCTTTTAAAGTGCCATTCTTCTCACTGGTGAATAACTTCTTTACGAATTTGAATGGGTCTTTATAGAAATTAGCCCTCGCACGTTCCTTCTTTTTGTAGCGTTTCCGTAGACGCTCAGCTCTGCGTAATGTTGCCAGCTTATCTTTTATGTCCCTTTGTAAGAGATTGAGTCCCTCCTTCTGACTTTGTTCTGCTCTTTTCCATTGCTTCCTCAGCTGTCTCCTTTCTCTAACTAACCCTTCAATTTTCTGCTGCCGTCTAGACATTCCAGGAGTAGTTTGTACTTTTTCCTCCCTTTTTTCCACACCAAACCTCTCACTTCCATATGCGTAAATGATGTCCCCAAATTTATCCAGCTTCTTTTCAACTGTACCAGTTAATCTTTCTAATGCAAAGCATAGATCTGTGTTTACCGTGTCCCATGCAGTTTTCTCACAAGCTCTTGGCCATGTAACTCCAGGCCTATGCCCGTTGAGGTTCTTTTCTCTCTTATGCTGGTTAGTCTGACCGGTTTCACAAGTATGAATATGTTCATCACTAACTGTGCAAGCCCTCCTCTCCTCTATGACAGGGGTGCTGATATCCTGCGAGCTGTGGTTTGCTTCCTGTCGCTGGATTTCATTCGACTGACTTGACTGACTTCGTAAGAAGTACTGATCAATGCGAGGCCCTTGTCCCTTCTCCCTCAAGCATTTCATTTTCCCTTGATGAACCTTCACACCCCTGACCGTTGTCGCCTTGCTCCAGCCACAGACACAAACTTGGAGTTCAATGACTTTACTAACTGCAGGTCTTGAACTAGTCTTACTCTCCATACTCATATCCGTTTCCATTCCTAAGTCGTTAACCATGTTGTCCAACATCGAGTCATCTTCCGCCCCCGCTCTCGCAGACTCTAGGGGTATTTTTCTCTTTAATTTCTCAGAAGCCTTGGGCGGGTGTCTCCAGCATCCTATAAACACGGAGCTGGATACTGCCGACAAGGGTAGCTAACCCTTACCAGCCCCATTGGGGTCTCTTTCCTCCTGTCAGCTGTCTCTCCAGGCTGTCACAAGGTCTTTCCATTGTTGCCATAGATAGTTTGGTTTAACTTGTTAGCAACAGCTTGGTGATTCTACAGCATATGATTATCAGTATTTTTCTTATAATCCAAAATATTTAATAAACATTGTTCTGATCAAAAGACTTTCAAATGAATTTATTTAGAAACGCAGACATCAATAATCAGCCTGTGAATCTCAACAATGGTGACAATAATAAGGCATGTTGCAGTGGCTGCCACCAATCACAACTCATTTATGGTTCCCATCATGCATTGCGGTATGAATAAATTATGATCTGAATTGTCTATGTAATTTACTTTTCCTAATTGAATATTCTGCTCGTCACCATTGTTGAGATGCATTGACTGAATCTTGAGGTCTGTGTGTGCCTAAAGGAAAGATTTTTTTTTAAAGAACTTTTAAGAAATCCTTTATATTATATCTAAAGTTCTTGATATTTACGCAGAATCACAGTTATGCTGTAACCAACAGCATAAATCACAAACATAAAGTTCAAATGATGAATGTCATAATATAACCAACATCATTAGATCACTTTTTTTTCTTTGTTCATCTGGCAGTTACAACTCAGATACAACAGCCAAACAAAATCTAAAGTTAATAATATAAGGGTCAAGAGCCCAACTAAAGCAAACAATGATCGCCATAACGGTGGCTTACAATTTTAGATTTTGTCCTTCAGTGATTCTGCTTGTTAACATCAGGTGTCTTCAATAATGCTCAATGATCACTAAATTAATCACTTAATTATCTCATTAACTTTAACACTCATATCTGCATCATATCTTCCATCTGAAAGCAGGTGAAGGTGATTTACTACTAATCAAAGAACCGGCTTTACTGAAGAGACGCGCATAACAATATCGTGCGATATATCGCCCAGCCCTAGTGTGGACTCATATACACTCCCAGGAGTGTTAATTTAACACTGGAGTTTTTGCTGTGTACAAAGAGCCGTAGTTAACTGACAAGCTGAGCCATATCGCATTAAATATCGCTGGCGATATGTCCGCGATATTAATGCGATATGGCTCAGCTTGTCAGTTAACTACGGCTCTTTGTAGTAAATGCCGCTCCATCTGAAAGCAGGTGAAGGTGATTTACTACTAATCAAGGAACCGGCTTTACTGACGAGATGCGCATAGCAATGTCATGCGATATATCGCCCAGCCCTAGTGTGGACTTATATACACTCCCAGGAGTGTTAATTTAACACTGGAGTTTTTGCTGTGTAGAAAGAGCCGTTGTTAACTGACAAGCTGAGCCATATCGCATTAATTATCGCTGGCGATACGTCCGCGATATTAATGCGATATGGCTCAGCTTGTCAGTTAACTACGGCTCTGTGTAGTAAATGCCGCTCCATCTGAAAGCAGGTGAAGGTGATTTACTACTAATCAAGGAACCGGCTTTACTGACGAGATGCGCATAACAATGTCATGCAATATATCGCCCAGCCCTACACCAACATTAATAAAAAAAATGTCTGCATTTAAAAATGCTGTAAAAAAGCCCATGTATGAGATAATTTTATTATAATTTTCCCCCGAACTGAATGAATAAGTATTTGAATGAATCGGTCTGAATTAATGATATGACTCACTCGTTTAAGACAGTGACTTACCGCCACCTACTGGCTGTTTTAGTTTCATATTTAAACATACAATTTAATTGATTCCATCATTTCATATTTCTATATTCATTTATTTTTAACATTAATCTCATAACGACTTTTATGCAATTGTAATTGCAGTGTAAAAGCATTCTCCTCTGTATTAAGATTTTATCACCAGATGCGTGAGATGCGTGGCTCACTAGCTGCGTTTCCATGAGCCCCTTTTGTTTGATTTAAGAAAGAATAATTCCAAATTGATGACTTGTGATTAATCAGTATCTAAGAGCAGCATCTATGAAATATGGGTTGTGTTTTAAGCATTTGAATTGTCACCTGTTATGCATACGAAATTAGGAAACGCGAATGTAAACCGTGTATTGAGTCGCGTTTCAAACTCATTGATCAATATGCTTGCGTAGGAGTCAGTGAAATGTGCGCTGGTTTCTCTCCGCGTTCTGCGCTGGTGTGCGAGTCTCATCGACAATAAACGCAAGCCAAACGCGAGCTCTTATCAGCCCTATCCACCGCGTTTACATTGTTATTAATAGTGGATACTTTCATGCGCTTCCATGTCCAAGTGTCTGCTATCAGACCCGTTGAAGTGCAGTTTCTGTTCATGTGTGCTATGCGTGTTAACCCTATATAGCCTACCCTACACACAGTTAGGGTGATATATGTGACTTCAAATGTGATATTGCGTTTCGTTTGGTCACACACCACAAGGTGTCACTGTGGCCTGAAAGCTTCAGCACTGCCACTCTGAGCTCGATTGCTGATGTCTGAGGTAAAACACGCCCCCCCCCCCCCCCCTCATTAGCATACGGACAAAGAAATGTAGAAATAAATAAATGTAGAAATAAATAAATGTGGAAATAAATAAATGTATAAATAAATGAATGTGAAAATAAATAAATGTAGACATAAAAACATATATACATAAATGAATGTGGAAATAAATAAAAGTGTAAATAAATAAATGAATAAATGTATAAATAAAAAAATAAATAAATGTGTGAAAAAATACAATTATACATAAATAAGGAAATAAAAGTATAAATACTCATTTATTTGTACTTTTTTACATTTCTTTGTATATTTATTTATGTATTTATTTATTTTTAATTAAGTCAGCTTTGGCATTCCATAAACAAGAACACAGTTAAAGCTTACACTCTAAAAAGAGATGTGTTAAAAATGACACATGTTGTGTCAGTTTTAACACATGTAGTGAGTGTGCTCAGGGACAACACATGTTGTGTCAAATTTAACACAATAAATGTGTAAGTCATTTTAACACACAAATTGTGTCATTTAAAAAAATAAAGCGAAAGGGGCAATAGTAAAATTATTAACCATTTAATCAATAGTCGAGTACAGAATGCATGTGCACACAAAGTACAAGACAATGTTTCAAGCTCAATGACTGGATAGACTCACTGGACTGTACATTATTCAGTTATTCAAGCTTCAACCCCTGATTGATAATGCTGCTCTTGAGAAATGTTCATGAAGAGAGAACAGTTAACCGATTTTGCACTTTGAATGAGATTAAAATGTAGCAACTAATAAAATACTGCATATAAATAACTTTTATTTACATGGCTTGTTTGTTTGAGAACATAGCAAACACTGCATACCATTCACAGTGATGGTGAGTGTCGCGCGCTCTTATAAAATGATGTGTTGAAAACAACACAACCTGTAAAAAGAGATGTTAAAAATGACACATGTTGTGTAGATTTTAACACATTGTGTAGATTTTAACATGTAGTGTGTGTGCTGCTCAGGGACAACACATGTTGTGTAGATTTTAACACATGTAGTGTGTGTGCTCAGGGACAACACATGTTGTGTAGATTTTAACACATGTTGTGTAGATTTTAACACACACAGTAAATTCCCCGGTGTTAAATTAACACCGCTCGGTGTTTATATGGGAACCACCAGCAGGGTGTTAAAAGTAACACTGATGCAGTGTTAGAGTTAATGAGATCATTAAATGATTAATTGAGTGATGATTGTTCGATTATTGAAGACACCTGATGATAACAAGCAGATTAACTGAAATAACAGAAACAAAACTACAACTGACTTCCAGACATAGCCTTAGATGAAATCAACTGAAAATACATGAAATATCTCTTATTACAAACCAGTTTGACCTTATGTCTTTTATTCATCTACAAAGATCTTTTGAGAATTAACAGTTTTAGATGTTGATGTTTTATTGAAAATATTTGGTCACCATAACGGTGATCAGTGTTTCCTTTAGTTAGGCGGTTTGACTCTTTACAATTTTTTATGTTAGTGGTTGTCTTTGAAACAGCGTTTACCAAAACACAATTTGTTGCAAAGGAAACCATAAACAAAGATGATCAGGTGATAAATATTTTATCATCATAAAGAAAAGTGTTCACTGTGTTATAAGTCATCACTGACCAAAAGTGGCTATTGTTATTAATTGATTTCTACCATTAATATATGATTTTTCTTTGACACAGATCAAATATTCTGAATACATTGTGAGAAAAGAAGACTTTCTAAAAGAGACACACACTAACATGTAGAATCAGCTTATGAGTCTCAACAATGGTGACTTGCTTCATGCTGCAATGCATGCTGGGAGCAATTAGTTTTATATAATGGTAGTTCCCAGCATGCATTGCTGCATAAGCATGTCACCATTGTTGTGATTCATATGCTAATTATTGATGTCTGTGTGTGGATTTTTTTTTTTTCCCACATTGTATTTTAAACATCAAAATTTAGAATGTTTGATCTGTGGCATGAAATTATTACTGATGAAAATAACCTATAAATAACAAGTAACCATTTTTGGTCAGTGATGCAATTAGTGAATCATTCGACTTCATGATGGTTAAAACTATTTAACCTGATCATCTTTGTTTCTGGCTTTCTTTGTAACAAATTATGTGTTTTGGTAAACACTGTTACAAACACCACAAACTTGCATAAAAAAGCCAAGTCAAACTGCCTAACTAAACGAAACACTGATCACCATAATGGTGTCTTTACAAAACCTATTATTTCCAATAAAACATCAACATCTACACCTCTATAATTCTCATTAACTAGTTGGTAATAAGAGTTGGTAATGCTGTTTGTAGAGTTGTTTAATCCTCCTCTGCTGAGATCTCAGAGATGTAATGTCTTCTTTTCTCTTCAGTTGATTTCATCTCCGGAAGTCAGTTGTAGTTATTGTCTCTCTTCTCTTCAGTGATTCTGCTTGTTATCATTAGGTGTCTTCAATGCTCAATCATCACGCAATTAATCAATTAATTATCTCATTAACTCTAACACTGCTTCAGTGTTACTTTTAACACCCTGCTGGTGGTTCCCATATAAACACCGAGCGGTGTTAAATTTAACACCAGGGATTTTACTTTGCACAGATGAATTATGTTGAATATCTGTCAGCTGTTAAATTTAACTACACAATTAGATAATACCAGTTTAGACCAACCGATTACCAAGCAATGCTTAATGTTGTTCAGTCTGTGTGTAAAAAGGTGCATTAGCAATTAAAGGAAAAACACTTCAGCAAAACATGGTCAGGTCAAAGTGTCTGAATAATTTCTGGTCCCAAATTTGTATTAATTTTACTGGTAGTCAGTGGTATACTTTTACGTGGTATATGTGGTATATGAGTAAATATGTGACTCTGGACCACAAAACCAGTCACATGGGCCAATTTGAGATTTATACATCATCTGAAAGCTGAATAAATAAGATTTGAAAATGTGGAGTCTGAGGGTGCAAAAAAAAAAACGAAACATTGAGAAAATCAACTTTAAAGTTGTCATTTATGTTTGCGATTGTGCTGCATTCACTCACAAAAATAAATGTTTTATATATTTACGGTAGGAAATTTACAAAATAGCTTCATGGAACATGACCTTTACTTATATCCTACTGATTTTTGGCATAAAAGAAAATAATAATAATTTTGACACATGTTGGTATTGTTGCCTATTGCCACAAATACACCCGTGCGACTTGTGACTGGTTTTTTGATCCAGGGGTCACATATGTCATAATATATCACAGTTTACTTTATTTTGCTATCCTCACTTGCTAGTAAAAAAATATATATCAAAAATTATATCTGGTGTCTGAATAATTTTTGGTTTGACTGTATGTTCAAAATAGTGTATGAAGACTCTGAGTAGTTTTTAGGTAAGGCGAGTGTAAGGAAAAGTTTGTCTTCCGCCTCTTTACATGGAGAGGTGAATTATGCATCGATTCACTCACTCACAGGCGGATCTGTTTCACAGCGTTCATTAGACTCTCACTGTCTCTGATCGTCCCCAGACTGAGTGCATTATGAAGGAGAACCGGTCCTGTGCGTGTCTCCTGGACTGCCGTCGGTCGAGCCACAGCGACGCACCCCCCCCTTTCAGACACCGAGCCAACGGGGCAGTGGGCGCCCTGTGCAACAGTCCCAACTGCATGCTGGAGGGCCCGGATCAGGCCCGGAGTGGGGCCGGAGCGGGACCGGATCAGAGCCGGAGTGGGGCCGGAGCGGGACCGGACCAGAGCTGGAGTGGGGCCGGAGAAGGACCGGACCAGAGCCGGAGCGGGGCCGGAAAGGTGCTGGTCACAGGAGGAGCCGGGTACTTCGGGTTCAGGCTGGGCCGGACTCTAGCCGGACAAGGGGCCACGGTCCTAATGCTGGATCTCCTCAAGCCGCCCTGGGATATCCCAGATGGAGCCGTCTTCCAGCAGGTACGGGGAAACTGGAGACTCTGGGTTGTGGAGGGGCTGTTGGGTAACAGAAGCAGGTGCAGCGTTCAAGCCTCCGGTTTCAGGACCCGCTTTCATGACTCGGATGTCTCGGAGAAACCGCTGGGCTAAGGGGAAGAGCCGTGAAAGTGAATCTGAAACTGCCATGTTAATGTTTCAGCAGGTTTTGCTCCTGTGGTTTTTTTTGTTTTGTTTTTTACAGTATTATGTGTTCTCAACTGGAGGGTCGCAGCACAAAAAAATGGTCTGATCTTATAGTGGGGGAAAGGCAATGCTCAATGTAACGGATAACTGCATTGTCATAGTTAGGATGGAAAAGTAAAGCGGGAGGAGAAAAGATGTCCATATTCTTGATGTCAAAGGTTGTGCATCTAACTTGGTAAACGACAGACAGGTTAGACAGATGTACAGGTTACATGATGTGTCCTCGTCCTTGAAAATCATGAACAAATCTGTGCAAAAAGGGCTTATTATTCCTGCCAACCAAAATGTGTTTTGTCCAGTGAAATATTGTCTCAAATGTTGAAATCATTTAATTTTTAAGCAAAACTTAGATACAAAAATTGATTTTTTTTTGTATCCAGTCCATGTCCCATTGAACATTGTGGTTTTACATGGAAATATGAATAACTTTTTTAAATGGTAATAACAACTTTTTTATGTTGAATTTGAAGGATATTTTTCTAACCAGTGGTTTTATTACTGTGTTGATGTCCAATGTAAAGCAAAACCAGGCCCTGAAGCAAAAACAGTATGTTAATTAAGAAATTTACATGATAGATGATGATGATGATGATGCAGAAAAATAAAAATAAATAGTATGTTACACCCCAGATAGCAAGGTGACATTGTTACAATGTTGAGTTTTCATTCATGCAAACCATCATTTTGGTTGAGATTGACATTTCAGTGTTTAAAGTATGTTGGATCATTATTGAAATTTCGGATGAAAGCCGACGGCACTCATGAGACTGAACCATCATCACTTTGTAATGTTAATTCAATGCAATTAGTGTTGACGCATCAGACTTAACATTGTTTCAATGGTTGCTTGCTAGATGTTTCCATCAATATAGAAATATTGTCTACAAGTAATCAAAAGGTTTTAGCCAAACTGTTGTGGTTCTATGAAGTCAAATAAACGTTTCTGAAAAGAATAATGTGAATTTTCATTCCCAATTTGGTTTTTCTAGACTATAGTTTCTTATAGTAAGTTTTATGGATTGAACAAAAATTCATTAATGGGAGAGAAAACTGTAATGAATGATTTTCTGTACAGATTGTATTCTTTATACATCACTGTGATTGAGTAGGCATTATGATTCAGTACATCTGTGTGTGTCTTCCTTCCAGATTGATATCCGGGATTATGATGCCCTGTATAAGATCTGTGCGGGAGTGGACGTTATATTCCACACCGCTTCCTACGGGATGTCCGGTCCTGAACAGGTCAGTGAGTGTAACACACATCTAATGAGAGCTCGGTCTGTAGAATCCACGAAACACGCATGGAAATATTACTTGAGTCCTTATTTTGCATTGAATTACAGTATATTAATATTTACATGTAGAACATTTGGTAACACTTTAGTTTAGGGTTCAATTATTGCTATTAATTATATGCTTATTATCATGCATATTACTAGGATATTGGCGGTTTATTAGTACTTATAAACACATATTAATGCCTAATTCTGCATTATCATCTTCTGCATTGCTTAATCTGAACCAATACCTGAATTTAACAACTGCCTTAACTATTAATAAGCAGTAATAAGGAGTTTATTGAGGCAAAAGCCTTAATAGTGAGAATTGGAACCGAACGAGTGTGACCGAACATTTTAATATGCATAAAACATGCTATACCACATCATTATTTCATTATATTCTTTTATAGGATGGATTGTAATAGCTTTATAGTAAAAAAAGTGTTGACATGTGCTGACATGTTGTTTGTCATAATATCTTTATTATTTATAATTTTCTACCTTCCCCGGTGTGTGCAATCGAAATCGAAAACACTTTTCAGAAAAATCATATTTTCTATCAGTTTTACATTTGTGAACAAGTTATTTTTATAACAAAGAATCACAGTTCTCAACACTGCTGTCATTACCATCATGCCAAGCATTTTAATCCATCAGCATTTTATCATTTAGTTATAATAGAAAAGACAAATGAAAAAAAAAAAAATGAAAAAAAAAACAGAGTGACAATTTGATTTTCAGAAGTCATTCATTTTAAAATGTTGAGTGTCATTGTGTGGATCCATAACATGTAAGCACTATCTTAAGAAAAAAACAAAGAAAAAACAAGTTTGTTATTGACACAATTTTAAAATTAATGTGTAGTTGTTATAAGCCATAATTAGATTTATTATGATGTGATAAATGCTTTAAGTTTCATTTTTTCAGTTTAACATGACTATTATTGTTTCATTATTATATCTGAGTGTTTAAGGAGTGAACCGATGTCATAACGTACGGAAGTGAAATACGCCGGTCATGTATTTTCTTGTTCTGCAGCTGAAGAGAAAGCAGATTGAATCAGTCAATGTTGGCGGCACGAACAATGTCATAAACGGTGAGCTTTCAACATTTGTATCATTCGGTACTGTAACTAGGCCTGTTGTTTCATACTAAAGCTTGTATTCTAATGGTATTAGAAATATTCCCCATTGAGTTAATTTCAGATATCAGATTCAAAGGCTAAATAGAGTTATACATTTATCGAGCTGTCCGTGTAGGCATCATACAGAATGTGTATTATAAGATCTTCTCCTTCTTTTGACCAGATTTACAGGCAACATCACATGTAGGGAGGCAATATTTGAAGGATATGGGACAAGCTTCACTAAAGAAATATTTAAAGGATTAGTTCACTTCAGAATTTAACATTTCGGACAATTTGCTCACCCCCACATCATCCAAGATATTCATGTCTTTTTCTTCAGTTGAAGTTTTTGAGGAAAACATTCCAGGATTTTTCTCCATATAGTGACTTCAATGGGGTCCAACGGGTTGAAGGTCCAAATGTGAGTTTCAGCTTCAAAGTCTCGACACGATCCCAGCCGAGGAATAAGAGTCTTATCTAGCCAAACCATCGCCCATTTTCTAAAAAAATAAACATTTACATACTTTTTAACCACAAATGCTCGTCTCTCACTAACTCTGTGAAGCGCCATACATTACGCAATCACGTTGAAAGGTCACGCCTGTTCCGGTTCAACAATGTAGGGAAGGGCGAAAAACTCCATCTCATTTTCTCCTCAAACTTCAAAATTGCGAGACCTTTCAAGAAGAGCATTTGTGGTTAAATAGTATATAAATGTAAAAAAAAAATTGAAAATGGCCGCTGGTTTGTCTAGATAAGACTCTTATTCCTCGGTTGGGATCGTGTCGAGACTTTGAAGCTGCACTGAAACTGATATTTGGATCTTCAAAATGTTGGACACCATTGAAGTCACTATATGGAGAAAAATCCTGAAATTAATTTCTTTTCGACTGAAGAAAGAAAGACATGAACATCTTGGATGACGTGGAGGTGAGTAAATTTTCAGGCAATTTTAATACTGAAGTGAACTAATCCTTTAACACAGAATAAGAAGTTTGATGTCATTTTAGGTCTGCTATAAGTGTGTGGTTCTGGTTGGTGTGTTGTAGTCTGTACGGAGCGGGGCATCCCGAGACTCGTCTACACCAGCACAGTGAATGTGGCGTTTGCTGGCAGACCCATTGAGGATGGAGATGAAGACTCAGTTCCCTGCGTGCCGCTGGACATGGTGAGATGCACACTGACTGTGCACTGATTCATCTTGCATTCAGGCCGTTTCTGAAGTACACATGTTGGTTTGTTCAACATTGAGACTTGTTTTTTGGACACCAGCCCTGTTCTAAAGCCGGCCCGGCTCCAGCTTTGTGCTGCAAGGAGCAGGTTTTGAAAGGGACTATTAATAACTCTGCTAGCACTGCTATGCAACACTCTTGATTAGCTGGGTCAAGCTCCTAAATTAGGTGGCCAGGCTTCTGATTGGATGGGCCCTCTGTCGAAAGCTAGTTATTTTAGTCGATAAAGTTTTAAATATAGATATTTTTCGTACACAAACGCATCGCTTCACTTCAGAAGGCCTTTATTAACCCGCCAGAGCCGTGTGGAGCACTTTTTTATCATGGATGGATGCACTTTGATGGATTTCCCAAAAAATACCCATTTACCGCCATTATAAAGCTTGGAAGAACCAGGACATTTTTAAATATATCTCTGATTGTATTAAACTATCCCTTTAATTCATGCTTAACTGATGCACAGATAATCATGAATTAATTTATGTCAACAAGAACAGGAAAAAAAAGAGAAACACAAGAACTACAACTGACTTTCAGCCATTATACATTATTGCACTTATTATTAACCAGTTTGACTTTTGTCATACATTTAGTAAAGGTCTTATTGAGAATAAACAGAAGATTAGATATTAATGGTTTATGGAATTTATAGTTTCAGGACACCACTATGGTGATCGGTGTTCGGCTTTAGTTGGGCTCTTGACCCTTTACTTTTAAATATGAGTTTTTCTCTGGCTGCTCCAGCTTTGTGTTTGTAAAGCACATTTGTTGCGGCAAGTGTAACTATGACATGGACTGCATTTCCCAAAAGCATCGTAAGCCTAATGTACAGACCATTTGTTGCAATTGCTCTATGATCAAGTTAGGCTTACGATGCTTTTGGGAAACGCAGCCCAGGTCATGACGGTTATGTTTCGATGATGAAATTAGAATCATGAAGTGGACTGATTCGCTGATCTCACCCAGCATTATTAAAGGTGTGGTATAATATACACCTTTTCACAAGATGTAAAATAAATCTCTGATGTCCCCAGAGTGTGTGTGTGAGGTTTTAGCTCAAAATACTCCACAGATATTTTTATATAGCATGTTAAAGTTGTCACTCTTTGAGGGTGAGCAACAGCGTCTCGTTTTGTGTCTGTCACAGAGGGCGGAGCTTCAACAGTTTGTGTCCTTTTACCTCACAAAGATATGCACTGAAAATTTCAAAAACTTTTAGCCTTTTATGTTCAAACCGGAGTCAGAAAGATGGAGAGACTCAGGAAGAAGGGGCAACATGTAGACAACATTTCTGAATGGTTAGTTGATGAATTTAGATAGCTTATGTGTAGTTATCTTCTAGTCATTGATTAGCATATTCTGTCTTGATAATCTATTAATCGTGTTCTGGGGAGCGGGGTTTATGTACATTTTGGGGTTGGTGATGTCACTAACCCGGGAGGAATATCATGTAGTCCCTACCAGCCGTTTGTTGTAGTTCTTAAAAAGCTAATTTCTTTAAAAGAAAATATCTCACTTTGAGCATTGTAACTCTGTCTGTAGATGTTGTTTATGCTAAAACAGCAACATTACACTCTAACTAAAGTTAGAAAAGTGAAATAATAATCAACCACCCCTTTAACTGGTTATACAAATGTTTTATTATTTTTTCATTACAGTAGCTAAATCCAGCAGTGCTTTTATAATCTGAAGGTTTTAAAAATACACACAGACATCAATAATCTGCGTATGAATCTCAGCAATGGTGACAATCAAACTAAATGCTTCATGTTGCAGTGGATGATGGGTGCCACCCTGGCAGCTGAATTTTCCTGTAATTTTCATTGATTTTTCCTGTTTGCTTTTATTTTGCTGTTGTTTTATTGTGACTTTAGTAGCTTGTTTTGTGATGTTCAGATGATAATGTCATCATTAAAACATATTGTGAGCAGGTCATAGTTTCTATTGCAGTAACAAATGTGCTTTATAAACACAAAGTTGGAACAGCCAGAGAAAAAATACAATTAAAAAGTAAAGGATCAAGAGCCCAACTAAAGCAAACACTGATAACCATAATGGTGAATTGAAATGAAACAATCAAGATCTAAAGTTCTGTTTATTCTCAATAAGACCTTTAGTAGATGTATGACAGAAATAAAGTCATACTGGTTAGTAATAAGTGCAATAATGTGTAATGGCTCAAAGTCAGTTGTAGTTCTTGTGTTTTCTCTTTCCTTCAATGATTCTGCTTATTAGCATCAGATGCCACCACTAGTGGCCAATCATCACTTAATTAATCACTTAATTATCTCTTCAACACCTATTATAACTTCAACACTGCTTCAGTGTTAATTTTAACACCCTGTAGTTGGACACATATTTACACTGAGGGGTGTTAATTTAACACTGGGGATTTTGCTGTGCTTGAACGCAAATGCCAATCAGAGTTGTTTAATTTAGTCCAAATTCTTTTCACCACTCAAAACACTGAACACATCTGCCTTCGAACGCAACCTTCGAAGGACGCAGCTCATGTTTACACCTGTGCCGCAACGCAACTCAAAAAAAGAAAAAAAGACAACAACCCATTATAATCCTTGATGCTGTCTACTGTACACTGGATGTACTGATCTGTTACATTACTGATCACTGTGGTCACAGGCATCAGAAGTGGATGACTTTCACTAAGGATTAGTGTGTCATGGTGAAGTTCGACTCGTGCTTTTCTCCTGTGTGCTCCGGTTCACTGTCCAGAAGAACAGTAGACTGAAGTTAAGGAAGGTTAATGGAATCAAATTAGTCCATCCGACACCTCACTCAAGTGAGGTGCTACACAAGTCACCCGCTTTTGTCTACCCAAACGTCATACATGAATACATAACATCTGATGAATCATACAACGGTACAGCTTACACACTCGGATTTCACTGGCGCTCATTTTCGGCTGAGGTTGACTAATGTGTGATGACTTTCACTAATGGCTGAAACAAGCTATCTATTTATTAGTTTGTTTGTTTAAGATAAATTATTTCTATGGACTTAGAATTAGAAAATATTATGTTTATCATAATTTTGACCATGCCTGGGCTACAAATTGTGACCATATTGATAGCTTTGATATAATATATTGTGGTTTGTAATATGTTGTGGTCAAATATTTTTAAAAAAAATAATTCAAATTTATCAAATGAATTGGACACTTTGTAGTCTGAGCATTTTGATTTGAGAATTTATTTCCTATATTTAATTTGAGGACTACTATCCCATCACTAACTCATTGCACAGTTTACAAATGATCATCTTGTCATCTATTTAAATGTGAAAATTTTTTTTCATTCTCTCTTCAAGCACATAGACCATTACTCCAGGACTAAAGCTATCGCCGAACACATGGTGCTCGCGGCCAATGGAAGACCAACAAAAGGTACGGAAATGGAAACTTGTTGATCTCTGAAGTCAATCCTGTTATTGCGCACAATAGCAATAAGCGCAAGTGGTGTCATGTACCCCGATCATATTGTGTGTGTGTGTGTGTGTGTGTCCACTGCTGATGAGGTACTGAGGTAACAGCTGCTATGGTAATGACCACAGCCTGCAACCCAACCCAACCAGACCTGTTGACACTGTTTTAAAATTAGACCTAGGCTTAACAATAAAGTCAAGCACGAGGGAAAGCTTATTCTGTGTGTGTCTCTGTGTGTGTGTGTGAGGACTCTGCGCTAATAATTGCACACCTTACAAAACGCAAAGGGAGACACAACTTTTTGCTATTTCAAGCATGCAGATCAGCATCAGATGTCTTTGATATCATGAGTAAAAACATAAAAGTAATAGAAATTATATATTGGCCAGTGCGGCTGTTGTGAAATTTGGTTAAAATTACTGCTGAATGTACTGACAATCATTCATGGCAAACTAAAATATACTTAAATGTAATTTCTACTGAAACATTTCATGTATTTAAACGAATTACACATTTGTAAGGATGAAGTTACAATTTATTCATCCATCCATCTATCCACCCAAACCCTTACATGGTCTTTATGTGGACCATTATTTAATAAATATGATATAATTTGCAAGTACAGTTTTTCTTAAATACTCTTAAGACTTGAAGTACACTACAAGTACACATTAAGCACACTTCTTTTTTCACAAGGAAAGGAATGGTACTTGTGTAATGTAATCATTTAGTACCATAGTAAATATCAAAGTACCATAGTATTGCCATCTATAGCCATCATTATACTATGGTACAACCACTTAACTCTTTTGTTAATGTTATACATATCTAGTAGCACATGATGACAGTATTGACAACGTATACAATCTCATATTGACTGATTGCTCACTAGTCAAAACTGGATATTTGGTTAAATGATACAATCTTGTTTAGATTATGTATAGGCATCTTTTAATTTATTTGTAATATGAAAAAAATAGGTCATGGATATGCTTATAATACTGAGGTATTCCTGTGATAGGTGGTGGTCTTCTACAGACATGTGTCCTACGCCCCTCTGGTATCTACGGTCCTGAAGAGAGAAGACATTTACACAGGGTGATGGTGAGACCCCCATCCACCACCACCACCCCCCCCCCCCCCCTCTCCCCCTCTCCCCCTCTCCCCTCTCCCCCTCTCCCCTCTCCCCCTCTCCCCTCTCCTCTCTCTCTCTCTCTCTCTCTCTCTCTCACACACACACACCCAGACAGTTGTACAGGCTCAGCGTTGCCCAGAGCTGTACAATATTAATGGAGTCTGTGAGAAGCTCCTGTTTCTCCTGTATCTACATACAGCCACATCTGTCTGTGCTTCCTCGTGTAATCTCTACACAAATAATCTTTTGTATTCTACTCACCCTCAGTTTTAAAGGTGGGGTAAGCTATATTTAAAAAAACGCTGTTGGACAATTGAAATCAAACAAAACTTCTTCATTGCTCCGCCTCCAAAACTCACCCCCCAATCTAGTTTTCGCTTGAAGGATATCGGGGCCTTTAGAAGGTGTTGTTAGCTCTGTGAAGATTTGTTGAATGCAGAAACATGGTTTAATGATTCTCTTCTCAGGTGAATGTGGAGAGGAGGTTGTTCAGCTTCTGTTTTGGAGACCCTAATGCCAAGATGAACTGGGTGCATGTGGATAATTTGGTGACGGCTCATGTCTTAGCAGCAGAAGCACTCACTGCGGAGAAAGCCTTTGTGGCGGTATGTGTGGCATGATAGAAATATTTTTATTGCAATCAGCAGTATTGAACCCAGATTATGCATAATGTTTTTTTTTTTTTAGAGTGGACAGGCCTACTTTATCAATGATGGGGAGTCTGTCAATGTCTTTGAATGGTTGACACCTTTGGTATGTAGCAATCAATCCAAGTACAGTCAAACCAAAATGTATTCAGACATCTTCAACGTTTCTCACATTATCACAGTTTATTCGCTATAGTTTAGAAAATGGTAATAAAATATTAGAACAACTGAGAGTTATTAAATCAGTTGATATTTCACTGGTTTTGTCCGTCCTTCTGTTAGACTCTCACAGATGAATTATGTTGAATATCTGTCAGCTGTTAAATTTAACTACACAATTAGATAATACCAGTTTAGATCAACCGATTACCAAGCAATGCTTAATGTTGTTCAGTCTGTGTGTAAAAAGAGCATTAGCAATTAAAGAAAACCCACTTCAGCAAAACACATGGAGTAATACCGGTGGAGCCGGAGGGAAGGCAGAGCCAGGTGGAGCCAAAGAGATGGAAGGCAGAGGTGCAACCGGCAGCCAGAAATCCTGAGGTGTTACCAGGGGGATGCCTGACCAAGGCGGAGTTGGTGGGACGAGGGAGCCTGGTGGAGCAGGTGGGATGACGGGCCACGATGGAGCTGAAGGACCGATGGATCAAAGGACTGAGGTGGAGTCCAGGTCTCTGTGGCTGGAGGCAGAGACAGGGGATCCTCACGCCAAGGCTGGAAGCCCAGCAGTGAATCCGCAGTGCTGCTCAGGGACAGCTGTGGATGAGCAAAGGGGCAGACAGGAACCAGAGGAGTAAGGGCTGAATAAATATGTTGGTAAAATAGAGGAGGTGGGAAAGGGAGGCTGGGCGGGCAATCTGAAGACACAGAGGGCACAGGAGATACTTGGAGCACAGGAGATACAGGGGTGATAGCACTGGGCATTTTCAACAACATAGGGGTATCTTCAGTGATCACATCCGTAAACCAGTCTATTAATTCCACCTCTAAAAGTCCAATAAGATCCCATAGTCCATATTTACCATACACGCAGCAGCGGGAGTGTGGGCGGGGCTAGCATCCATGCGCTCCACTGCACGTCCACTGCACAAGGACTCCCTCAGCGACGATCGTTGTAGCCGACTCACGCACCTGGTCAGACATAATATTGGGCTCAGGCTCCGTGGATACAAGCGCTGGAATCAGGCTTTGGGACCGTCTGGCTGGGTGTTGGCTGACTGGGCTCTGGGTTTGGTGGAGGGGTGCTGGTAGGCTCTGCGAGGCCGATGGTGAATGCCATTTACCAGGACCCACTCCACACGCTCCCTGGGAAGGCCTGCCCGGGACTGCTCGCTGAGGCTGGCGATGTAGAACGGGATAGTGGGTTAGGCACGCCAACTCCAAGAAAACTCCAGGGGACCGGTCCTTCTGCTCCAGACATAGCAGGGCAACAGCGGGAATGTCCATGGTGATGGAGGAAAAAAACAAACAAAAGAAAACGCAACAAAAAATAAACTGTTATGGTCAGATCTTCTGTCACGTAATGCTATGTAGTGAGTCGCACAACAAAATATAGTCTTTTAATAAATCCACAGGAGGGTCCACAGGACAGGCAAATCCACACACTAACATAAGTTACACATAGACGAGATGGGACTGAAAGACACAGGGAGTATATACTAGAACTAATGCAATAAGTGATAAACTGTAGCCTGACTTCGTCATACTCATATTCAAGTCAGAATGTGAGTCTGATACTGCTTCATAGGGCTTTGATTATGAGGCGTGTCTTAACCGAACCAGGGAAAAAAAAACTCTGCACTCAATTTGATAGACCTACAACCAATCAGAGCAACGCAGTAAGTCAGCTACATAGTTGCATAGCATAGTTTCAACAGACCTCAACTGCACGCACGCTGGAAGAAGTAGTAAAATAATGAGTGTTGTTTCTTTTACTTGGTCCTCCATGAGTGCGACCAAAGGAGAAACCACAACTCTCTCTAAGTCGTCCTCAGACGAGCCTTCCATCGTTGCCTCCAGGCATCCCGATTCTCCATGCATCCGGCCAGTTGGTGCTCTGGGCTCCTGTATCCCTCTTGAGTATGTCCACGTATGTTAGCGTGGGACGTCCTCTTGACCGATGGCCATGTGTTGGTTCCCATAGCACCAGCTTGCTGGCTGGCAGCTCGCGATGCCTTCGGCAATGTCCTGCAAGTCTCATTCTCCTCACAGCAATCTTGTTGCTCACTCTTAATACTCCCTCATACAGGATTTTGTTGGTTACATGCACACTCTTACTGATATTAAGCACTGCACGCAGCATCCTGGTGTAGCACCCGTCTAGGGACTTCTCTATGATTGGATTCAGGGTCCAGCATTCACTGCCATAGAGGAGAACAGACTCTACTGTCGCGTAGAAGAAGCTGAGTTTGATTTGGCGGGAGAGGTTGGAGTTCCATACACTGTTCATGCCGTTCAGGGCCCTCCATGCAAGTGCCTTCCTCACTTTTAGATCTTGCTCAGTTGAGTTGACCCATGCGCCCAGGTACTTAAAGTCCTCAACTTCTTTCAGCACAGTGTCTCCTACTGTTATCAGAGGTTGATGTTCCGGTGGTACGTTGTAGGTCATGACCTAAGTTTTCTTTGCATTTACCCTAAGGCCAACCTTAGTGCACTCTAGCTCCACCCTGTGTAGTAGTTCCTGAGCTTGTTCCATGTTATTGGAGAGCAAACTAATGTCATCCGCATAGTCAAGGTCCGTCAAGACTACTGCCGGGTGCCGACTTGACTTCCTTGGTGTCAACGTGAAGCCAAGTTCCTGCTCTCGCCCACTGATTGCCTTCTTGAGCGCATAATCAAGGACTATGATAAAGAGGAAGGGGGCTAATGTATCCCCTTGCATACAACGACCACAGGGTTTTCATTGCGTTCCCTCTTCTTAGCAACCATCGGAGCCAGCTGATAAAATAAACTTTTGCCGAGTCCAGACCGAACTTCCCGACCAAAAAATGTTGTGGGCGGGGTTCGGGCTGGCATCCAGGCTAGATAAACTGGGCATAGCTGAATTTCATTGCATATTAGACAGACTGGGGAAACGGTAGTCACTGTATGAAGAATTTTTGGGTACAATACTGTATGTCACAGTTTACTTTATTTTGCTCTCCTCACTCACATAAATGAACTATAGTGTCCTGCACCCACTAGTAAAAAAAATAATCAAAAATTACATCTGGTGTCTGAATAATTTTTGGTTTGACTGTATTATTTAATGAACCCCATATATATTTGAAAGATTTCTTTGTGTATTACAATTATTTGCTGTTTAAAACAACTATACCATTATCTATTTCCAGTTTGAAAGACTGGGTTACGGTCGGCCGCTGATTCACCTTCCTGTGTCTCTGGTCTACTCAGCAGGTGTGACATTAAAATTATAATGCAACTATAAATCGTATTCTTTTTTCATCCCATTTTTGTGCCTAGAGCTTGAATTGAGAAATTAAGTTGTTGAATGAACTTTCTTGTCTTCTCCAGCAATTCTGATGGAGCGACTACATGTGACTCTGAGGCCTATCCTGGAAATCCCATTGCTTCTCACCAGAAATGAGGTAAATGTTCATTAGATTATGCAGTTTGCTCTGATCCCTTTTTCCTACTAAAGTTGTTTTGATGCCATCTTGAGAGCAGTGTGACATTGCATTCTCCCTCCGCTATTATAGGTAATTAAACTCCATTAGCAAACAGAGAAACACACTCAGAGGAGCTGTAGAGGAGCTTACAAACAGAGGAGTTTCCGTGGATCTTTTTGACAATGTTTGCAGAAAACTGTAGGGAAAAAAGGAAATAATTAATCCGTTTTAAGCATATCGTTGTCGTGTAAACGTACCCTCAATGCATTTAGGTATGTTGACATGGTCAAATAATCTGCTTATGTTCAAACTGAGCATCAGAATGAGGAAAAAGGTGCTTTAAGTGACTTTGAGCGTGGCACGGTTGTTGGTGCCGGACGGGCTGGACTCACAGTAGAAGACTGGAGAAACGTTGCCTGGTCTGATGAGTCTCTATTTCTCCTGCAACATTCAGAAGGTCGGGTCATAATTTGGTGTAAACAGTGTGAAAGCATGGATCGATAATGCCTTGTGTCAGCAGTTGAGGCTGCTGGAGGTGTAATGCTGTGAGGGATATTTTCTTGGCACACTTCGGGTCTCTTAGTACCAATTGATCATTGTTTAAACGCCACAGTCCAACTGAGTATTGTTGTTGTCCATCTCCATCCCTTTATGACCAGTGTATCATCTTCTGATGGCCCTTCCAGCAGGAAAACACACACGTCTCAAATCTCAAATCATCTCAAACTGGTTTCTTGAGTGAGTCACTAAACTCAAACGGCCTCCACAGTCTCCAGATCTCAGTCCAGTGGAGCCGCTCTGGGATGCGGAGGAACAGGAGATTCACATCAGGGATGAGCAGATGATATGTGTGATAAACTGAAGGTTCAGCCGCCATGGCAACAACTCTAGCCTAAGTGTGGCATCTTAGGTTTCCATCAGCAGAAGTGAATTACCTTTAACTCTCTTTAACATGCACAGCAGATCCAGCACTCCTGCACTCAACTTAATGAACTTCAACTCTATAATCCTTCAACTCTATTATCCTTCAACTCTATAATCACAGCAGCTCCAGTCCTCCTGCACTCAACTTAATGAACTTCAACTTTATAATCCTTCAACTCTATTATCCTTCAACTCTATTATCACAGCAGCTCCAGTCCTCCTGCACTCAACTTAATGAACTTCAACTCTATAATCCTTCAACTCTATAATCACAGCAGCTCCAGTCCTCCTGCACTCAACATAATGAACTTCAACTCTATAATCCTTCAACTATTATCCTTCAAATCTATAACCCTTCAACTCAAATCTATAACCCTTCAACTCTATAATCACAGAAGCTCCAGTCCTCCTGCACTCAACATAATGAACTTCAACTCTATAATCCTTCAACTCTATTATCCTTCAACTCTATAATCACAGCAGCTCCAGTCCTCCTGCACTCAACATAATGAACTTCAACTCTATAATCCTTCAACTCTATTATCCTTCAACTCTATAATCACAGCAGCTCCAGTCCTCCTGCACTCAACATAATGAACTTCAACTCTATAATCCTTCAACTCTATTATCCTTCAACTCTATAATCACAGCAGCTCCAGTCCTCCTGCACTCAACATAATGAACTTCAACTCTATAATCCTTCAACTATTATCCTTCAAATCTATAACCCTTCAACTCTATAATCACAGCAGCTCCAGTCCTCCTGCACTCAACATAATGAACTTCAACTCTATAATCCTTCAACTCTATTATCCTTCAACTCTATAATCACAGCAGCTCCAGTCCTCCTGCACTCAACATAATGAACTTCAACTCTATAATCCTTCAACTCTATTATCCTTCAACTCTATAATCACAGCAGCTCCAGTCCTCCTGCACTCAACATAATGAACTTCAACTCTATAATCCTTCAACTATTATCCTTCAAATCTATAACCCTTCAACTCTATAATCACAGCAGCTCCAGTCCTCCTGCACTCAACATACTGAACTTCAACTATAATCCTTCAACTCTATTATCACAAGAGCTCCAGTCCTCCTGCACTCAACATAATGAACTTCAACTATAATCCTTCAACTCTATTATCCTTCAACTCTATAATCACAGCAGGTCCAGTCCTGCTGCACTCAATATAATGAATTTCAACTCTATTATCCTTCAACTCTATAATCACAGCAGCTCCAGTCCTCCTGCACTCAACGTAATGAACTTCAACTCTATAATCCTTCAACTCTATAATCCTTCAACTCTATAATCCTTCAACTCTATAATCCTTCAACTCTATAATCACAGCATCTCCAGTCCTCCTGCACTCAACATAATGAATTTCAACTCTATAATCCTTCAACTCTATAAACCTTCAACTCTATTATCCTTCAACTCTAGTATCCTTCAACTCTAGTATCCTTCAACTCTATAATCAAAGCAGCTCCAGTCCTCCTGCACTCAACATAATGAACTTCATCTATAATCCTTCAACTCTATTATCCTTCACCTCTATAATCACAGCAGCTCCAGTCCTCCTGCACTCAACATACTGAACTTCAACTCTACAATCCTTCATTTCTATTATCCTTCAACTCTATTATCCTTCAACTCTATAATCACAACAGCTCCAGTCCTCCTGCACTCAACATAATGAACTTCAACTCTATAATCCTTCAACTATTATCCTTCAACTCTATAATCACAGCAGCTCCAGTCCTCCTGCACTCAACTCTACAATCCTTCATTTCTATTATCCTTCAACTCTATTATCCTTCAACTCTATAATCACAACAGCTCCAGTCCTCCTGCACTCAACATACTGAACTTCAACTATAATCCTTCAACTCTATTATCACAAGAGCTCCAGTCCTCCTGCACTCAACATAATGAACTTCAACTATAATCCTTCAACTCTATTATCCTTCAACTCTATAATCACAGCAGGTCCAGTCCTGCTGCACTCAATATAATGAATTTCAACTCTATTATCCTTCAACTCTATAATCACAGCAGCTCCAGTCCTCCTGCACTCAACGTAATGAACTTCAACTCTATAATCCTTCAACTCTATAATCCTTCAACTCTATAATCCTTCAACTCTATTATCCTTCAACTCTAGTATCCTTCAACTCTAGTATCCTTCAACTCTATAATCACAGCAGCTCCAGTCCTCCTGCACTCAACGTAATGAACTTCAACTCTATAATCCTTCAACTCTATAATCCTTCAACTCTATAAACCTTCAACTCTATTATCCTTCAACTCTAGTATCCTTCAACTCTAGTATCCTTCAACTCTATAATCACAACAGCTCCAGTCCTCCTGCACTCAACATAATGAACTTCAACTCTATAATCCTTCAACTATTATCCTTCAAATCTATAACCCTTCAACTCTATAATCACAGCAGCTCCAGTCCTCCTGCACTCAACATACTGAACTTCAACTATAATCCTTCAACTCTATTATCAATCAACTCTATTATCCATCAACTCTATTATCCTTCAACTCTATTATCACAAGAGCTCCAGTCCTCCTGCACTCAACATAATGAACTTAAACTATAATCCTTCAACTCTATTATCCTTCAACTCTATAATCACAGCAGGTCCAGTCCTGCTGCACTCAACATAATGAATTTCAACTCTATTATCCTTCAACTCTATAATCACAGCAGCTCCAGTCCTCCTGCACTCAACGTAATGAACTTCAACTCTATAATCCTTCAACTCTATAATCACAGCATCTCCAGTCCTCCTGCACTCAACATAATGAATTTCAACTCTATAATCCTTCAACTCTATAAACCTTCAACTCTATTATGCTTCAACTCTATTATCATTCAACTCTATAATCAAAGCAGCTCCAGTCCTCCTGCACTCAACATAATGAACTTCATCTATAATCCTTCAACTCTATTATCCTTCACCTCTATAATCACAGCAGCTCCAGTCCTCCTGCACTCAACATACTGAACTTCAACTCTACAATCCTTCAACTCTATTATCCTTCAACTCTATTATCCTTCAACTCTATTATCCTTCAACTCTATAATCACAACAGCTCCAGTCCTCCTGCACTCAACATAATGAACTTCAACTATAATCCTTCAACTCTATTATCCTTCATCTCTATAATCACAGCAGCTCCAGTCCTCCTGCACTCAACGTAATGAACTTCAACTCTATAAACCTTCAACTCTATTATCCTTCAACTCTATAATCAAAGCAGCTCCAGTCCTCCTGCACTCAACATAATGAACTTCATCTATAATCCTTAATTTCTATTATCCTTCAACTCTATTATCCTTCAACTCTATAATCACAACAGCTCCAGTCCTCCTGCACTCAACATAATGAACTTCAACTATAATCCTTCAACTCTATTATCCTTCAACTCTATAATCACATCAGCTCCAGTCCTCCTGCACTCAACATAATGAACTTCAACTCTATTCTCCTTCAACTCTATAATCACAGCAGCTCCAGTCCTCCTGCACTCAACATGATGAACTTCAACTCTATTATCCTTCAACTCTATAATCACAGCAGCTCCAGTCCTCCTGCACTCAACATAATGAACTTCAACTCTATTATCCTTCAACTCTATAATCACAGCTGCTCCAGTCCTCCTGCACTCAACATAATGAACTTCAACTCTATTCTCCTTCAACTCTATAATCACAGCAGCTCCAGTCCTCCTGCACTCAACATGATGAACTTCAACTCTATAAGGTCCATCAGATCTCATACATCACACGAGCAGGCGTCTGTAACCATGAAGTCTGCATGTGCTGTTTAAGTATCACAGTGGACTCTGGGATGGTAAAGCATGATAACCCAGTTGGCCTGAAGTCTGAGGAAGAACCCGTTGCTTTAGGCGTGGACTGGTGCTGAGACATGCATTAGTCATGAGAAACACAAGCCCCGGCCTGACGGGTGATTCTGCTCAGGTGGAGGCAGGTTTGATGATTGCTTTGTGAATAAAACATGAGGCACCAGCTCCTT
This sequence comes from Rhinichthys klamathensis goyatoka, assembly GCF_029890125.1. Lineage (NCBI taxonomy): Eukaryota > Metazoa > Chordata > Actinopteri > Cypriniformes > Leuciscidae > Rhinichthys > Rhinichthys klamathensis. The sequence continues at coordinate 529,345 of NW_026606971.1, forward strand.
GCTGGAGCTTTAGGTTTGAGATGGGCAGGTGAAGGAAAGACACGCACACACACACACACACACACACACACACACACACACACACACACACACACACACAAGCACCAGGAAATGAGTATGTCAATCACATGATGGTAACCTCCATCCCAGTTTCTGATCCAAATCTTACACTATATATTATATACAGTGACATCAAAACTACTGAGACACATCTGGACACTTATGAATATGAATAGATCTATTATTTTATCATTTGGAAAAACAAGATACAAGCCTCTGTTTGGTTTGATATTTTGTTACATTCGTAGTGTGGCTTATGTGTCCAAATACTTTTAGTGGCCAGGATATTAGGTATATTTATATTAGTTGAATGTGTCATATATTACGGTTTATAAGTTTTTTTTTTGTAAGTGTACACTGTCCTCTGTCCACTAGATGGCACTAGTCTGTTTCATAGCATGATCTGATCACACAGTCCACCTCTAAATAATCCAAATGTGGGATTTTACGTTCTGAGGTGAAGTTTAAAGATATGATATCAGAAGAAAATGTCAGATCAGCTGTCTACTAGCAGCTATTCCTGGGTTAATGCTAACTAGTTTGAACAACACCCTGTACCATTTGTTTGTTCCAGGTCTCTTATAATATGCTTTGATCCACTTAAATTTATTTGAATAGCACTTTTCACAATTATGTTTCAAAGCAACTTTACATCCTTGATTACAATTATAAGGATATTATTTGAAAGTTTCACATGTCGATACAAAGTTGCCTTCTTCTGAAAACTTCCCAATTGGCTGAACAGTGTTTCAAGAGTGCTGACACTGAGACGTTCCACTGTTCGGTGTGTTTATACACTCACCCGCCACTGAAGATACATCTTTTGCCTTCAGAAGAGCCTTAATTCCTCAACAGCTGCTGGACACATTCCTCATAGACTTTGGTCCATATTGTCATGAAATCATCACACAGTTGCTCAAGAAACCAGTTTGAGATGATTTGAGATTTGAGACGTGTGTGTTTTCCTGCTGGAAGGGCCATCAGAAGACGATACACTGGTCATAAAGGGATGGAGATGGACAACAACAATACTCAGTTGGACTGTGGCGTTTAAACAATGATCAATTGATTCTAAGAGACCCGAAGTGTGCCAAGAAAATATCCCTCACAGCATTACACCTCCAGCAGCCTCAACTGCTGACACAAGGCATTATCGATCCATGCTTTCACACTGTTAACACCAAATTATGACCCGACCATCTGAATGTTGCAGGAGAAATAGAGACTCATCAGACCAGGCAACGTTTCTCCAGTCTTCTACTGTCCAGTTTTGTTGAGCTAGTGTGAATCGCAGCCTCAGTTTGCTGTTCTCATCTGACACCAACAACCATGTCACATTTAAAGTCACTTAAATCTCCTTTCTTCCTCAATCGGATGCTCAGTCTGAACTCCAGCAGATTGTCTTGATCATGTCTACATGCCTAAATGCATTGAGTTGCTGCATGTGATTGGCTGATTAGATATTTGCTTTAACAAGCAGTTGAACAGGTGTTCCTAATAAAGTTCCCAATAAAGTTTTAAGCGTGAGCTTTATAACGTGCCCACACACTCTTCAGACGCCTCCTGGTCTAGACGGCAGTGTGTGTTGGGTCAAGGGAACCGGCTCTGGCTCTCGGCCCACCGCAGGTTTTCCGTGTCGATACCCAATCTGAAGGCTGGTAAGGGGAGAGAGACCGCGGGGGCATTTCACGGTGCCAGCAGAGCGCGCGGGTACAGACACACTCAATGTAAAAGTAATGCCAGGTAAAAGGAGGTCATTAAAGCCATTAGTAAATGTGAAGCCCTCAGAATCTGATCTGTGAAGTCAAATCCAGAGCCCATCTCTCAGCGCCGTGTCTTAATACTGTCTTCAGGACGATCTGACTGTGACACCTCTTAACCTACCTTAACTCTCCTCATGCTTTAAACCAGTCCGCCAGGAGAAGAGCAGTCCCACCAACTCAAATAACAAACCTTTTTTACAGAATAACGATTGCCACAAACAAACCTTTTTTTTTTTTAAATAGTACTTATACTAAATACTATTTACAGGTTTGCAATAATATACTTAAGTGTGAGAACTGAATGTAACATTTTTTTTACACTTAATTGCGTATTATTTACAATTAAATTAGTTTTTTCTAATTAGTTGAATTTAAGCGTTTTTTGACTAACTTATGTAGGACTTAAATGCAATTTCATAATTATTTCTATTGTCTTTGAAATTAAGTTACTGCTGAATGTACTGAAAAGCATTTTTGATAAACTAAAATATATTTTAATGTCATTTTCTTTTTATTGAAACGTGTGCCATGTATGTACACTGTAAAAAAATATATGATCAATTAGTCATGACAACATATGTTTTTATATTACTTTAACTCATCAAAATAAGTTGAGCAATTTTCAACTTTTTTTATAAGTTATACAAGATTCAACTCATTTAATATAATTCCAGTCAGTTTACTGTAATTTTAGTTCAAATGACTTAAACATCCAAGCTGATTGTACTTAAAAATATATATATTTTTACGGTGTATTTAAATATATTTTTTGTATGTAATTTCACTGTAAAAAATGATTGTTGGTTTGACTTAAAAAATTAAGTTACCAGTTCCCTCTAAAAAATGTTGAGTTCATTGAAATTAAAAATTTGAGTTAATGCAATGGAGATTGGTTTAATAAATAGAAACTTAAAATATAATGTTATCTGAACCACATTTGTAATAATGCAGTTGCAATTTAGTACATTTTAAATATAATATCAAATAACACTACAGTTTAAATTAAAATCGTGTACTTTACATGTGATTTATTACTTTAAAGAAGTACACTTATTTTGATGTGTTGACTAAAGCATGACAAAAGATTATTTAAACATAATGAACTTTACATTACATTACATTACATTACATTACATTACATGTTAAGTCATGAAACAGTTCACAATACTCTTTAAGTGGCTTTTTTTTAAGATTTTAAGCAGCTACACCACAAGTGCACATTAATACACTTGTTTTTACCGAGAGGCCGCAGCCCAGCGTGTGTCTCTGAGGTGTCCAGTAGGTGACAGCATGTGACCTGTGTGTCTGATCAGATCAGTATATCACCTCATCTCTGTCTGCTGTTTGCATGTTGACCTCTCCTGACCTCTGCATCCCTCTCAGGTCAGAAGCATTGCTGTCAGTCACACCTTTAAAATCGAGAAGGCCCAGCGAGAACTGGGCTTCGTTCCTGAGAAGTTCAGCCTGACGGACTCTGTGGACCAGTACCTGCGGAGCCGCCCGGGACGTCCAGCCGCCTCGTTCCCCAGCACACGCTTCCTGTTCCTGCTGCTCCTGCTGCTCCTGATCGGACTCTTCTCACTCCTGATCTGCTGGGAATAATGCTCACTTCTCAGAGAAAAGCCTTAGGGTTTGAACTAGGGCTGGGCGATGTAGAGAATTGAAAATTACACTGTAAAAAAAATTCTGTTAAATTTACGGTAAAAAAACTGGCAGCTGTGGTTGCCAGAAATTTACCGTACGGGAATACGGTAGCAACATTTTAGGTTTTACATAAGTTAAATTTACAGTAAAAAAACATATTTCATTATCTGATACAATGCTAATTTACCGATCTATTGAAATACTAGAATATGTTTTCACTGCAACATTTTTACATTATTTTACCGTGAAAATGATGCAGCGTTGCGAATATCGCATAAAAAGGTTCAAACTAGTTTAAATGTTTCTTTGTATTGTAGAGATTGAGAGCATTAAAAGAGAAGTATTTTTCGTGAATCAGTTTAGTCACCAAGAAATCAGAATTGACAATTCTTGTTTTGTTTTTTTAATATTCCAGTATTTATTATGCACATCATCATCATCATCATCATTTTTTTTTCAAATTCATGTTTCCTCATAATCTTTAATCAAAATAACTTCCCCTCCCTTTTGCAGCGCCATCTCTTCTCTTCACTCTCACATGAGATCCACCAATAGCAAACCACAACCATCCAACCATCCAATCAAATCCTCACGGACAAAATCAAGCCCCGCCCTACATTTGTTCTTGTTTGAGAAGTCACTTCGCTCAGATTTACGTCACAGGGAAGAAAAGACCAGCGCAACTTTAGTTTCAAGCTGGCTTTTACCGTCCACTTCAACAAACCAATTCAAAAACGCATAAATTTGAGCCATTATTTTAAAAAAAAATTCTCACTGGAGATTGTTATATAAGTTAAACTTATGAACTATAATTTAAAAACAGTGTGCAAAACATGCACTGATTATTTTAAACTAAATGTTAACTGTATTTTACTTACTGTGTTAAATATTTTGAATCTTATAGGCTACACTGGCTGCTTGCTTCAGATTATGTTGAGATTTCTATTGTCAAATTTCTATTGTTCTATTGCCGTTACATAGTCAACGCGAGCAACGCGAGCAAGCAACGCGAGCGACGCGAGCTACGCGCTCCTTTTCATAGTACACAAGCGTCACCGGCGATGCGTGAAATGCAATACACCGATCGCGCAGCAGGGGGTAGTAGAGTCTAGAGTCGGGTCACGTAATATTCAGATCAAAATGGCAACTGAAGAGGAGTGCATATTGCTGATTTTACATCGGCGGCAACAAAGGATGTATACGAACAAGCTCGCATAACTTTTCCTCTTCGCCCGCCATTGTATTCAAATCTTCTTCTTCTATAAACATAATAACATACCTTTTTATGTACATTACTTGCAATGTCGCCCCCACCGACAACGCATAGTATTGCGTGCATCGGCGCGTCGCGTATCAAAAACTAGGATGACACATTTGGCTACGCATCGACGCATAATGGCGGCCGAAGCGTAGCGATGTGTAGCCTTGCGCACGCGTATGCGTACCGATGCGTTGACTATGTAAGGGCCCGGTTGTCCGTACGTCCAGACGCTAACCGCACGTCGCGTTTACATCGGGATTAGGCAATTCCATGTATACAGGAGTAACTCTCTCTGCTCACGCATGTAAACGGGTTATCCCTAATGTTTCAGAAACCCGAATAGTGACCTTAACCCGACCATAACCCGAAATTTGGCTGCATGTAAACGTAGTCACTGTGTTAGATTTGAGGGGTGTGATTCAGGGTTTGTGTAAAATTGAAATATAACCTGCAGAGCAGCTTGGGAACTACAGGTGAAACTCGAAAAATTTGAATATCGTGCAAAAGTTATTTTATTTGAGTAATTCAACTTAAAAGGTGAAACTAATATATAGACTCATTACACGCAAAGTGAGATATTTCAAGCCTTTATTTGTTATAATTTTGATGATTATGGCTTACAGTTATGAAAACCTTTTCACAATATTCTAATTTTGAATTTGGGTTTTCATAAGCTGTAAGCCATAATCATCAAAATTATAAGAAATAAAGGCTTGAAATATCTCACTTTGTGTGTAATGAGTCTATATAATATATTAGTTTCACCTTTTAAGTGGAATTACTGAAATACGGTAAATTAACTTTTTCACAATATTTGAATTTTTCGAGTTTCACCTGTATATATCACTCTTTGACTATGACTAGGAGAAACAAATTGCAAGTAAATGTTTTAAAATGATGCTAGTTAGTATTTAGACAAGAATCAATGTATTTATTGTTTTTAAAAATATAATATTATTAAGTCTGCAGCCTATTCTCATTATTTTGGAATAGGCAAGAAAGTCTAAAAACAGCAGTGTGATCTTGGCAGGCAGCAATTTTATTGTTTTTTTGATTGTGATGTTGAAAAGTTATATCACTGAGTTTATTTTACACCTGATGGATACGAGTATTTGCTCATGGTCTTCCAGAGAATGAAGTGTATTAATAGTTGCACTTCCTAAATGTGTGCATTACAAAAAATGAATGTGTTTTTATTCCAGCATACACTATATCTTTATATACATTCATATTCATACTTAACTCGATGAACCGAACTGTTATGGTGTGTGTCTGGGAATTTAACATTTTTGCATTTTAGGCATTTATAAGCAATAAATGTATGCCATGCGTGGCATTCATGAATGCCAATGAAATGTTTTATATTCTGAAGCTGTGCTTGTAATGGTGAGTGTAGACTTATATAATCTTTTGATTTTGCTTTGTACTTTACTGGACAGTCCAACAGATGTCGTCTTTAGGACTTTGCACGTTGTTTTTCCATATGTTGTATGTCATGTAAACTACAACTGTGACATTAGACAACTGTTCAGCGTTTTTTAAATGAATAAACTGTGCTGTGAATCTTCTTACTATTAAAATATTGATATATCTAATGATTAACAGAAGAGCATCTCATTAAAATTCCCAAATAGACCACAAGTGGGCGCCACGAGGTGCAAATAACACACTTTAAGCCCTTATTTGGATTTACATGTGAGAATTTATGTTCTAATGAAAAATGATTTCTACAAAAAGACATTAAAATAAGCTAATATTGTTATGTTGGAGTGGTCATGATTAAATAAAACCAGAACATCCATAATTGGTTCATTCATACAGTTTTATTCAGGCTACTAGATATTTTGTAACCCAAGTAAAATGTTAGTCATGCCATAATACATACACGATCACAGATATTCAAAAGGCATTGGTCTAATCTATTGCATATTCAGCACCAGTAATAATCAGATTGTGCATGTCGAATTTTATAATCTGCAGTTGATAACAGCAATAAATAATGTAAAAAACTAAAGTCTTTTACTTAAAACAATGAACTTCGATTCCAGATTTATGCATTTATGCTGAAACAATCATCAACAGATTCAATTTTGTGCATTCTCTCAACAAATATAAACAATTTTCATCATGTGGTTATCACAAATTGATTGTTTTATCTGCAAGTAAATGTTAGAAAATTATTTCCATACCAGATTTTTTGGTCTGCATTTTAAGTCATTGCACTATTTTTACATACAAAGTCAAACTCGTTTTTTTCCTCTCGATCACGAGAGCTATATTTATGCTGCACAATAACCTCTGATCACGTAGACCTCTAACACAACAAGCATATAATTCTGCAAAAGTTTGGCTGCCGTTTGAAAGCAAGAGACTTTTGTAGCTGCAATACAGTAGCACCATTATCCTAAACACTGAAATGAAGCGATGAGATCAGCAATGCAAAACACCACAATATATTTTTGTCTCCCTCATGACAATATTCAAATATTTTTCTTTGTCAGGATCAATGAACATTGGTTTTCCCTGCCTGCATCTACGCAATACATTGATCCAAAAAGTCAAAGCCTGCTAATACTGTCATCAACTCAAGGCATTCAACAGCTTCGAAATGTTACAAAATAAACATGGTTGATCCTGATTAAGTGTTAAGTAGCACATGGTTTGCGTTTTGAAATACAACAGTTATTAAACACGTAAGCCGGTAATAATTAGGTATTGTTAGACCAACTGTTAAACCACACTGACCAGAAAACTACTTACATCATAAAACGTCCTACTTTGTGCTGGTGTAACATTTAAGTAACTCAGTCAAAGCATCGGTTCAATGGCCTTCAGTCCTCCAAACTAAAGACCCTCATTCAGTACATCTGTGTATCTCCATCGGTAACATTCACATGTTGACCTAAACCCGCAGGCGAGATCGAATTGAAAAACAGAACGAATACCAAACAAAAAAATAAATAAAACCTCTGAACTACAGTAACGAATGAAAACATTTAAATAAAAATTGAACTAAAACAAAACAAAAAAACTGACCGTAGGCCTGTCTAAAGTGCATAGTTTCACAGTGGTGTTTAAATGAACGTCATAACAAAGTGCTGGAACTTGAGCGAGGCATTGCCAAACATTAAACTACGATTTGCGCTAAACAAACTACACACACACACACTCATGTGCGAATTTCAAGCATATCGTTTACGTGAGCTAATACGAACTATTTTTGCCAGCACATCAAACCATTGAGGTAAACTCTTAACCGGACGCTTTATAAAAGCAGCAAACAGTGTTGCTCAAGAAATCATTACAGTAACGTCATTGAAATCACATGCAGCATTTTCTTACAGAAAAGAGAAAGAAAAATAATAATATTGCTTGTGAAATTTCTAGACACTCGAAATATTTGGCTACATAATATCCAACTGAGTTCCTTAAATCATACTTTTTTTTTTAAAGGTTTTAAAGTTTATCAGATGAATCTCACCAAAAAAAAAAAAACATACCTGGGCCATATTTCAATTTACAATAAAATGTTTTAATTTAGAGTCTGGAGTGAAACTTCTCATTCTCGTTTTGTGAGGTTCACCCCAACATGCATGTCATTTGCATTAAGTTAGTTCATTATCAGTGTTAGTGGGTTAGTAATAATAATTTAGTCTAGCGTCTGAACACCGGACGTTTAAGTCTTAAACAGACGCGGCTCTACGAATTCAAGAGGTGCTGGCAAACCCAAAGCACAGGTTCACTCGGTATGGCTGTAATCGCAGAGGTCCACGAGTCTCAAATCACGGGAATAAGACTTCTGAGAAGAACGTACAAAAAGCCAGCGTTCTGCCATTGCAGGTTGTGGACGTTTTGGTGTTGTATATTGTGTATATAGGCACAGGTGTTATAGTGCAATCGACACACACATACACACAAAGACTGTCTGGAAGTGCAAAGCCCCAGATCACTACACTGAAGATGTATAATGCCGCCAGCTCTGCCCGGACCTGTTCTCACTCAGGTCCTCTTTGGTTTTCTGAATGCAGGTGAAGATCTCTTTAAAGAGGGCCTTGTATTCTGGCTGATGGAGCTCCTCCCTGGTCTCGGTCGCGGAGCTAGCCTGACTCTTGCGGCGCTGTAGCGCGTGGGCGGCGGGCGTCTGCACGGCCTTGTGGCTCAGGCTGTCGGCCCCCTGCTGGCAGCGGCGGAGCAGCTCCTCGTACTTCACCTGGAGCGCGCTGTACTGCGCGTCCACCTCGTTGAGCAGGGAGATGCCGCGCTGCTTCACCGCCTGGGCCCGGCGGATGCACGTGCGCTCGTGTCCGCGCCGGATATCCTCGGCTCGAGCGCCTCGGACGAAGCTCTCGCTGCTGCAGCGACGCCTCCCCTGAGGAAGCTCCAGGCCTTCCTCCTCCTCCGGCTCCACCCTCGTCCTATCGTCCCCGCCGAAGAACACGTTATCGGGGAGCAGCGCGTCCGTCAGCCTGGCGCCGGCGGACTCTGAGCGCCAGAGCTGCCGCAGCTCCTCCACCTCGGCCTCCAGCTCCGCCTGCCGACGGCGCGCTCCCTCCAGCGCACTCAGGCGCTCCTCCAGCGCGCTGTTCTCCTGCACCGTCAGCTCCGCCTCGCGCTCCGCCTCCACCCGTCGGGCTCGCTCCGCCGCCAGCTGCAGCTTGAGGTTGTGGAGGGTGTGCTGAAGGGTGGAGGTCTCCTCCGCCTCCTCGCGTCTGTCGTCCAGCGCAGGCCAGGACTTCTCCTCATGCAGGCTCTCGGAGCTCAAGCACCTGGAAGACAACAGGATCTTGAGTCGCCTGCTTTTCAACATCAACCATTTCTTCATGAGTCGGTTTTTGTAGGTCTCCTACAATTAGTTTACATGCATCCAACGTCAAAAAAACAAATTAATTTTATCATAATATACATTGTATGCATTTCTCATACAATTCATTAAACATCTACTCTGCTCTGATTTGTCAGATTGCCCAGTCTGTTGTTATTGGTCTACTCTGCTCTGATTTGTCAGATTGCCCAGTCTGTTGTGATTGGTCTACTCTGCTCTGATTGGTCAGATGACCCAGTCTGTTGTGATTGGTCTACTCTGCTCTGATTGGTCAGATGGTTCAGTCTGTTGTGATTGGTCTACTCTGATTGGTCAGATGACCCAGTCTGTTGTGATTGGTCTACTCTGCTGTGATTGGTCAGATGGTTCAGTCTGTTGTGATTGGTCTACTCTGCTCTGATTGGTCAGATGACCCAGTCTGTTGCGATTGGTCTACTCTGCTCTGATTGGTCAGATGGCCCAGTCTGTTGTGATTGGTCTACTCTGCTCTGATTGGTCAGATGACCCAGTCTGTTGCGATTGGTCTACTCTGCTCTGATTGGTCAGATGGCCCAGTCTGTTGTGATTGGTCTACTCTGCTCTGATTGGTCAGATGGCCCAATCAAAGTGGATTTGCAGCGCAGAAAACGCTGTTGTCAACATAAACCAAACTCTTCCAGTCTCAGCTACAACTACAGTGTTTGGGGGTCATTGTTTGCAGGCAGCCAGTGAAGACCATAGGCTGGCATTATGCAAATTTCTTACAAGCCTATGTAGGTTTGTGCTGAAAGTAAGAAACTACTAACGACTCGTTTGAGCAGTTAAGAATCTATACTTTCTTTTGGGAGAAAATAACTCCATTCCTCCTGCACTTTAATCTTTTAAACTTTGCAGAACTTTTACATTCAAAAACGGCTTTAACAATATTACACTGTATTAAAGATAATATCAGACAAAAACATAATAGGGGCCCTATTATTTTGTTTTCCGTTTTATTTTATTTCTGTTTTGCATCCAAAAAGGACCCTGTTGTTAATTGCATCACTGGGCCTGTTGCACACAGTCTACTTCTAGGTCCATATTAGCCTCTCCTGCTGAGTTGGATTAGATCAGGGATTACTGGATTATGGTAGAAGGGCCGGGTCAGATTATGATGTCTGGCTTTCGAGGCCCTTAAGATGCCCAGTCAGCACGTACTAACGCTACAGGTGGGCCGAGTAGACATATCAGAGAGGTCATCCACGAGCTGGACATCACAGAGAAACGTCTACTTCAATTTGTCCTACAAGGGTCCAGCGGCTCTAGTAGAATTACAATGTTAAAGTCTCCATTAAAGAGGTTTGACCAACACAAATTACTTTCCAGATTGGATGTTTTGCCTACTAAAACAAGACGTTTGGACTGGGCTTGTCCTTTAATCAGCCTTAAGATTATGTTAAAGCCGGGCAAAACCCAACTTGACATCTTGTACCATGAATGAACACACTTTTAATTAATTTAAGGAGGATTTCTCACCATCATCAACTAACATATACTCTACTTTTTTCCTCTACTGTACATGCAATATCTTTAATAACAATACTCCCAAAGAGGACTTTCCACTGACATGTTGAGACATGAATGCATGGCTGTTTTCGTGATGTTTATGAGAATGATAAGGGTATATTGGCGTCATTTTGGCCCCAGACTCACTTGTCTTGCTGCAGATCATAGATTTCTTTCAGACATGAAATGCTTTGGGCTCCAAGGCTGCGGCGCACCCCTGCGAGATCTCGCTTGGACTGGGACATCTTCAGTTCGTCCACCTGCTTCTGAAGACCCTCCATGTGAGTCTGCAACCCATCTATGGTCTCAGTTAGACTGTGTATAAAGAGCAAGAGTCACGTTAAGAGAGGCCAACATCTCAAAAGCATTTTGAGAGCCGGTTCGGAGCCGGTGCCTACTCGCGAACCAGTTCTTTGTGTTTCGACAGCCAAAGAACCGGTTCTCGGCCAGGAAAACTGGTTCCAAAGCGGCACCAACTCTTTGCTGGACTAGAACCGTTCTTTTACCACGTCATGCTTACGTCGGGGGCTGGGGGCGGGTTTAGATGTGTTCTAAACATCTTTTCTGACCCCAATATAGGATCGCAAAGCCAGGAGAAACATTTGCAGAAACACAATGTAGTCCGCCATTGTAATTGTTATGCTTGAAGTTAGCGCAAGCGTTTCTATTTTTTTTATTGAATACATTAGGTAAGCAAAGAAGAAAACAATCACAATATAGAACAAATAAACGAAGAAAAAAAAGACAAGACAGGGGTACATAACTAATCAGAAAAGATTACATACCAAAGGAAAAGATGAAAAGACTTACATATTTCAATTGTTTTTAAAGCCTTCTTGGTACACGAGTTAGAGATAATCCCAAAGTAATGTTGTACTTGCAAGCGTTTCTAGCTAAGACGTATGGCGACGTACACGCGCTCTAGTCAGTGGAAAAACAAACAGGTTCTGAGAAGGTTCGCAAGTTGAACCAACTCCGAACCAACTTTGAACCAGCACCAGTTCCAAACCAGTTCTTTTTTGGTGGAAAAGGGGAGACCTGGACTCGGACTCGTCCTCACCTCTCGATCCGGTGTTGGGAAGTCCGGTTCTCCAGCACCAGCCTCTGGTTGCTTTTCTCCAGGTCTCGCGCCGCTAAGTCCAGCTGCTCATAAACTTTGGCGTGCTGGTCGTTCATCTGCCTCAGGAGATCCACCTGCTTGGTCAGGTACTGCAAGAGGCAATACAGACACAAGCCTTCAAATTAGTCGGATAGTCAATAACTCGGACGCCTGCTTTCAAACGCTCCCGTGTGTATCTGTGTAAGCACTCGGTGAAGAGCGTCATTGATTTATATTTACAACATGTTTTTAAATCGCTGACTATTGTAGCCAATCACAGACAGCGCGTGAACACAATGGCCAATCAGAGGTGTTTACGATTCCACTCAACAGTGCTCAAAGCGTCACATTTGTTCAATTTCAGTATCCACTTGGTACTGAAGTCGGTACATTTGACAACACTACTTCAAATATTTGCTTATCAGACAGATCAATATGCACTTACACACAACAGACACTGTCTAAAGCTGGTAGTATTTTGAATATTCACAATTATATAGCTGATAATATACAATTTAGCAACTTTTTATTTGGCTATAAAGTTTCCCAAAGACCTTGTCATAGACTAGTCTCATGCTCTTGTCTCATGAGAGCAGAAACACTAACATTTTAATAGTGCTCCCTAGATATATTTTATGCTAGCCCTAGGTTTTTTTTTTTTTTTTTTTTTTAGAAATGTATTTTTATTCTATGGATGGGCACTCCTAGTTTCTGTAAAAAATAAATTATTGCATTAGATGATTCCAGATGTTTGGTTCTTCAAAAGAAGCAAAAGATGGTTAATTAAAATGACAAATATCTTGTGTTTTTAGCTTATTTTAATGCTCGTTTTGTGTTCTTTTAATTAATTGTAAGTTATTTTGATGCCCCCTTCCAGAAGTTTGCTTTCCCCCCTGTCTCTATTCCAATGTTTTCTCCAATCAATATCAAAAGCTTCAGTTTTGAGATGTTTCCCAGCCTAACGTGCAGAGCATGGTTGACCAAATATGTTTGTTGCTGCTTAGTGGCACAGGAAGACACTACATTTGGGCTCCCATCTTGGACATTTATGAAAGTATACCCTGAAAGTATACAATAGACTTCATAATTTAGAGTTAGCCAATGCTAAAGATGCTCTAAAGCATCTGTTGCTGAACCACAGGCACAAAACTGCAACAAAACTCACAAGTTACAATGACATTTCACAACCAAATGCACTAGTGACTGTGCAAACGCTTCCCCGCTCTTTCGTAAATGTTTCACTACATGAGACGGAAGAGTGACTTCATGTTGCAATTAAACACTTCTCACTGCATTGTTTCTGAGAAGTCAATATTTGGCTAGAGAGAGATGACAGTTATAAAGCCAGGATCAAGTGAACATTAACCAATCAGCAGCTACTTTCCATTAAAGCCAAACTTTCTGTTAGACACTAATGCTTGAGATGTGATGCACACTATATACTGTTTAAGTAGCACATCAAAGTGCATTATGCAACAATAAACATTTCATATGCTACATTTGTGTCACACAACTTCATCACAGGGCATGTGAAAGTTATCATGTCCAGTTTTCATCTCGGAAATAAATGCAATTAAGTGCATTTAGCACTTCTGAATGAGGTAGTCGGATCAAATAATGGAAATGGTCGATTGATCAGATGATGCTTGTAATTATTTTGGGTTTATTTGTAACAATGGAAACCACAGAAGGTTCAGTCAAGCGTATATATACTGCACATGTTGTGCAAACATGATGGTCATCGTATTCTGAGCATACTATACATGCTCTATATACACTACAAATAATAATAAAAAAAGAATAGTACGCCATTCCACACACTAGAAACCCAATTGCATAAGACCGTATTGCCAAGCCAGGCCATTAGCCAAATGACACCACAAATCTCACGATTGGGGTCATGCCAGACACAGATACGGTGTCAGAAATAGCAGAAGTCCCGCTGCACGATGTCCTCAGCGTGAGGAGGAGGAAAGAGGATCAAACAGGAAATCTCCCGCTGTTTACGCATTTCCAGTTCTTACGAGTACAGAGACAGTGTTACCAAACAAACTTCTACTTTTCTAGTGGATGAAAGTCAGACAATGTGCCCGTTTCAAGATGTTAGGTTACAATGTCATGTAAATAATTGCATTCTTAGCTCCAGCAACTGGCCTCCATTTCTTTTAAGTTTCCCACCATTTTAGGGGCTATTTACACAACATCGTTTTTATTAAAGTGCCCCTGTAGTCAATCATTATATGCCTTAAAACTCATCTTTGATCACCAAAATTAAGCGTTTTTTTCCCTAGAAAATAATTCTTCATGCCTTAAAATAGCTTGAACGCAACTCTACACCCTTGCCTCATTTAGTATGCGTGGTATGAATATGCAAATGAGCCCCGCCTCCACGCACTCACACCAGCTCAGAGATCCACTGGTTGACGATCACACGTTGATCTGATTGGTTACAAGGTCGTTTGTGACGTCAGAAACACCAGCTATTTCAAACCCCGTTTTTGAGACTGTCTTTGGTTCACTGCAGTTTTAAGGAGAAAATATGGTGTGGACTTATGAATTTGTTCACGGTTTATCTTAAGCCATATTAAAAACGCCACATAGACATATAAACAACAATAAAAGCTTGATTTTCACCACAGGTGGACTTTAAAAACGGAAAACTTCATTCGTTCATTTACACTACAACAGCGTTTTGGGGGCCTGCAAATGCAAACTTGTGAAAACGGGATTCAAAGTGCAAGTTTTTGAAAATATACTGTTATTGTCTGCATTACGTGTTCAGTCTATAGACACGTAGTGTTTCTTTACAAAGTGACATCGCCAACGACTGGCCTGGCATGAATAATACAGCTTTTAATCGCTTTCTAGGATCCGTGTGAACGCTGATCGGTTTGACAACTTTGTCATTTTCGCATGAAAAACCCAAAAGAAAAATGGACGCATTTTTAGTTCATCATTAAACGTACCCTAAATCAGCTCCACTAGTTCGTTTCAACAATCCAACTAGGTGACAAATATGCCATGTAGTCTTTCAATTAATATGAGAACATAAAAACTGCTTGCATTATTATTCATAAGGTCACAATGCAGGACAGCTCTACAACCTACACAACACAAAAGGACATTTCAAATCCCATCCGTACACAATCTGTGCCACAGGGGAACAGAAGTGGTGTGTGTTGTGAGAAGCGTCACCTCGATCTCCTGCAGCTGCTCGTGATTGGTGGAGTACATCTGCTGTAGGCCCTGCTCCAGCTCATGGTTCCTGTCCAGCAAAGTCTTGCCCAGCTCAGCCGCCAAATGGAGATCTGTCCCGAACACAGACGGAGAAGACAGTAAACATCGAGTATAGACGTAGTGGGCGTTATCCTGCCAAACCCAGCGGTGGGAACCAAGTCTTTCCACAATAGCATCACTTTTTAGGGATGATTCACAATAGCAGTCCTCAAATTAGTAGTTTGACTGGTAGTGCATGATGCAATGCCAGTCATGGGTTTGTTTGATTCCCAGGAAACACACACATATGCTACTAAAATGGGTCCTTTACATATGAAAGTTGCTCTGGACAAAGCATCTGCCAAATGCAAAAGTAACAATAAAACACTAAATTGAGAGTGAAATAAGAAAATGTACATCTAAATGATAATAAAAAAAACTATAATGGACATGAAGTTGCAGTCAGATTTTGAGGAATTTCATATTTGTTAGGCATTTATTAGGAAACAAACATGGAGAAGAATCACCATCACTCTTAAAAATAAAGGTTCTTTATTGACGGTTCCACAAAGAACCTTAAACATTCCATGGAACCTTTTCAATGCACAAAAGGTTCTTTATCCTGGAAAACTGTTTTTCTTTTTTTAGATTATATGTTCTTCACACTAAGAAAGAAAAAAACCCATTATTTTAAATGAACCCAAAATGGTGTATGTATAGTATACACATTTCACTGCATGCGTTACATGTGACACTGTATTTTTTTTGGACATTTTTTTCTCCAGTTTCCTCTTCACAGGTTTTAGTTTAACCAACTAATATTCAATACACTGTGACATGACGAATATACTAAAACCAAACATCTTGAAGTATAAAAGATGTATCCTCGTCGGCTGATGACGTCAGGAGTGCGCATTTAAAGGGGTTTATATGGGCGTGACCTTCAGATAGACAGCTTAAACACTGCCCTACTAACAAGAACACATTTTTCATTCATTTCACTCAAGATTTACAAGATAATATATCACCTGACCTTCGAGAAAGTCAAATCATATCCCCGTTGATGCCCTTATCCATGCATTTCTAATGTGTTACAATCAGGCTGTATTTAAATGAATGGCAATATTTGTAATTAAATGCTTTTTTTATGAGAAGCACAGGTATCTACCATCTTTCTAACGTGCTATATATGTGCGCATTGCTAGTGAATGAGTCTTACCGTGCTCCAGATCCTTCCTGCTGTACCACATATCATCCTCATTGCGATCAAAGTCCTCCTCTACTATCACGTCCGTCAGCATCTCGACTGCAAACAAAGCTTCGCCGACTGGAAGCGCACGGTTAGTTTCTTCTCCTGGTTATTTTAAGGCATCAGCGCCCTTTGTCTGATGGATAGACGCCGGTGAGCCGGGCTTTTGAGGCTTTCAGGGGTTCAATCCCTAGCGGTGTGAACCGGTGTTTACAGCAACGTGGCAGAGTCAGACTTCAACTGGAGTGAAGAGAGGACGCGAGGATAACAACAACGGATCTTCACGCTGGCCAATCAGAGGACGGGGGGCGGGGTCTTATGTGGCCACGCCCACATCGGAATACCAGGAAATGTGTACCTCTGTTTTAAAAATGATCTCAGTTGGGAATGGATAGTTTTTCAAAATCGTTTTATTTTTTCTGTCGACATTCCCTTGATAGGGTTTGGGGAAATTAACTAATAAGCTACGACTGCATGAGTTTTATAATAGTGTCAAGTTTCTTTGCATTTGCATTGTCCTTTTGTGGACAAACAATTCCTGCACGTCAAACATCCGTGTTATGAGAATCATGAGGTCCTTCTTAGCTCATAATCCCGCTGCTTTGGCTTACTCCATGACAACGCTTGGTTCTGCCATGATGAACAGCATGTTTAGTTTCTACTACGTAAAGCTTTTCTTGAACAGGTACAAAATATCAGAGACAGCCTTCCACCAGTCACAGGTGAGTTTTCACAAGTTTTAACATAGCCTACATGTTCCTAAATTGATCTTGCTGTAGTAGACTATTTTTCCCCCCCGTAATACAGTTTATGTGTTATTATCAATTGAAACATTAAAAACACCTGCAAGCACTATTATCTTTATTATCTTTAAATGTCGTTGGAGGAGCGGCCGGCGCTTTTCAGCCAATCAGAAGCCTGATAGCACACCTACGTCACGGAGACGTCTACTTGATGTCTACATTTACATCTGCGAGATGTTTATTTTTGGGTGTTTGTTCATCTGCAATATGTCTCTTAAGACGTTTCCTGCCAGACGTTAAATAGACATTCAGAAAATGTCTTTAAGATGTTTATGATTTATTTTAGAGTGTAAAACTGCTCTTTCTAAGACGTTTATCAGATGTTTGTAGAACAACAGTACATGTTTTCCAGATCTGCTCTTTAGCAGACATCTTTCTCTTCTTTAAAAAAACAAAACAAAACAAAAAAACAAAACAAAGATGGCATGTTCATAATATACAACTTTGTGTACAATACACAAAAAGTATCAACTGTATGTTTAATGTCATCAGAAGATAGAGGAGGAGGATTTACAACAATTGGCTACAGACTGAAAAAGATTTAAAAAATAAAAAGAGAAAAGAAGACAGATAAAAATAACATGAGTGTAAGATATTAATTCATACATCAATTATAGAAATTAAATCATTGCAAACTGAAGTCGTTTTACTTGCTTTTCTTTTTTACAGAAGAGAAAGTTCTTCTATTTTAAGTTCTTTCAAAAGACAAGAAAGATTGGTTTGTTTTTTGGAAAACTTACATTTGTGGTTATAAAGACGATACATTAAATTGTTAACAAAGCAAGCGTTGTTTTTAGTAGAGTCACAATCATAGAAAAAAAAGTGTGTAATTAAATTGCAGTTACTTATGAAAATGTTAACGATTACAAAGGGGGGTTACATCAGAAAAGTAATCAATTGCATTACTTTATTAAGGTAATTTTAAATTAAATGCCTTAAAAATTAAATTTTAAATAGGGTAACTTGCAATCTGTAACCTATTACATTTCCAAAGTAATCTAAGACTCATCTTAGAAGAATCAGCTTCTAAACAATGTCACGTAATGTTATATTTACCTCAGGAAAGCCATTTAATGACCATACTAGCATAGTTAGCTAAATATATTTTGTTAAATATCTGCAATATATTACATATTCATTCTATTTTTACTCGAATATCCATTCCTCCAATCTGTTATTCTCTCTCCAAGCTGAACTCAAAAATTGGCAGCCTTGCATTACATCACACCAATAGCTCTCCAAACAAATCCCCATGGACAAAACCAGTCCCGCCCTACACACCTTTTCTTGTTCGAGAAGCCGTTTCACGCGGATATACGTCACAATAGAGAAGAAAACACTATCGCAACTTCAGTTAACTTTAAATTCAGCTTATAGGCATGCGTATCCATCAGCAATACTTTCTGTCGTTATTATAAACATGTACTGTATTGGATAATAAAGAGTAAAGTGAATATTTCCAAAGCAAACAACCCAGATTAGCTGGTCTAGCTAATGTTTAGCTGGTCTTTCAGCGTCGCCACTTTACAACACTAAACCTCTCGAAAACCATCAAAACAGGCCAGCGACTGCAATCGCCTGAACGCCCTGATGTACGTCAAGCCAAATCAAGGAAGGGAAATGTTCTTCAGGCTAACTAACCAGCTAAAATCAAAGTGTTTTTGAGTTAGTTTCGGTGGTTTGAAACTGGTCCTTCAGTATTATCAGTTTCTCAGGAGCTGTTACCCTCCTCCCTCCCCAGCTCCACCTCTCGCCCAGTCAGGATTCCCCTTGAATCAGAATAAATTCTCAAAATATGTTGTACTTTAAAATCTTGAATTAATGATATCTGCAAAACATCCATGTTGGTTGTGTTCTGTTTACCCTAAGCGGGGTTATTGCTCTTATCCATGCTAGGCTACGTGTATGCGCTGAACTGAACCATACCGCCAATCCTAACTCTATGCTAATTGTCAATCGTATTTGACGATAGTGGTCCCGACAGAACTGTGAGAATGTGAGAAATGTCGAAGGTTTGGTTTAGGTTTGACTGTCCAGTAAAGCAACACGATGCTAATTTAGAGCCCGTTTTGTCTCCGCACAGGTTGTGTATATGATCTGGAATGCGCTGAACGACCCGGTGTTCGGGTATCTTCAGGACAACTCGGGCCTGCAGTGCTGCTCGCGCCGGAGGCTCTCCATCTTGTACGGGGCGCCGCTGTACGCCCTGTCGTTCCTGCTGGCCTGGTTCCCCTGGAGGGCGTACGAGGAGCACGACTGGCTGAGCGGCGTGCACCTCACCGTGACCCTGTGTGCGTTCGACGGCCTGCTCACGTTCGTGCTGCTGGCCCAGTGCGCGCTCTTCGCGGAGATCTCGGGACACCACCAGAGCCGGCTGAGGCTGATCAAATACAGCCAGGTGGCGTCTCTGCTGGGCTCGTCCAGCGTGCTGTTCAGCGGCCTCGTGTCCGAGAACATGGAGCGCTTCGCCGTCTTCCAGGGCTTCAGCGTGTTCGTGGCCGCGCTGGCCTGCGTTTGCATGCTCTACACCGGCTTGCACAGCGAGAGTCGCTTCGACTGTAAAGCCCCGGAGGGAAAGGAGAGTTCTCCTTCGCTCTCGGTGTCCTCTGTGATGTCCATGACCTGGCAGATCCTCACCAACAGAGACTTCCAGCTGTTTGTGATCATGAACTTTTTCCAGGTGTTCTTGCTGGCTTTTTATAGTAACTTCACCCTGATTTTTGCAGAGCATCTCATTCCTCAGGACGTCCTGCCGCCGCTTGCCAAGAGCGTCATGTATGGAGCGGGATTCATCTGTCCTCAGGTGCGTCATCGACTGCTACTGCTACTAATATGCGACCCTGGGTCACAAAACCAGTCACGAGTCGCACGGGTGTATTTGTGGGAATAGCCAACTATACATTGCATGGGTCAAAATTATCGATTTTTCTTTTTTGGCAAAAATCATTAAGATATTAAGACCATGTCTCATGAAGATATTTTGTAGATTTCCTACCGTAGCATTTATTTTTGTGAGTGGATGCAGCACAATCGCGAACAGAGATGGACAACTTTAAAGGTGATTTTCTCAATGTTTAGATTTTTTTTGCACCCTCAGGTTCCAGATGTTCAAATCTCGGCCAAATATTGTCCTATCCTAACAAACCACACATCAATGGAAAGCTTATTATTCAGCTTTCAGATGATATATACATCTTAATTAAAAGAAAATTAACCCATGTGACTGGTTTTGTGGTCCAGGCGGTCATATTGTCCTTCATACTTGGATTTGAATAAACCCCCCCTGTTTGAGGGATAGAAAGGTCTTTATAGCTCTCATCATCATCACTGAAGGTGATGATACACGGGGCAACTTTTTGAGCAATGTTACCATCAACCAGTTTGGCCCGCGACCGATCTAAAGTATCCAGATAGAAATGTATTCCCCATTTTCAATTTGCCTCATTTTCATTGCCCACCAACATTGCTCAAAAAGTTGCCCCATGTGTCATCACCTTAAGGGTGTGTTCGCACTTGGGTTCGCTTGGTTTCGGACCTTCAGTCCTGGCCCGCTTAGTGTTCAGATTGGCATTTTTATCACCGAACCTAAATATACCGAACCTAAAGGCATAGGGAGTCGTTCACAACCTGATTGGTCTGCTTTTTTATGACACATTCCCGATTTTGTGACGGCATTTACCAAAACAATGCTGTGTTTTGGGCCAAATGACCTCATTGTATGTGCGTAGCTACATATGATGATATTTTGTCCAGTTGAGAACTCATGAAAAGCTTATAAAATGTGTAAAGGAGTCAAAACAACATCTACTGTGAGGCAGTTCTGATCCTGTACCGAACCAACATCGTGACTATGATGAGGAAAAACAGGTGTGCTTGAGATTCTGTCCCTAACTCAATGTAACGGACCAAAATCAGGAAGATGAGACCCTAAAAAACACCTGTTTTTTCTCGTCACAGTCGAGATGTTTCCCATCACAGTTCGGGCATCAGAACGGCAGATCTTCGTTCTCAGCTGGTCAATATACCATCATACTGTATACGCACATACAACGAGTGCATTTATCCCAGCACACAGCATTACCTTGTATGTTCGGTAAGTTCTTTGGTAAAATATAGCTTATTTAAAGCTTTAGGTTTGGTGTTAAAAATGACGGTTTGAACAAAAATGTGAATAAATGTATCATTTTCTGTTTCGGTTCAGAACCAAGGCAACCGAACTACAAGTGTGAACACACTCTGAGATACAAATCAATGTACAAATTCACATCCCGAAACAATTCACGTACTTATGCACTATTCTATGCTGGGGGTTTTAGTATAAACAGTGTGATTTCACACTGAAAATCCACTTAATTAACCAAAAAAATGAAGTGTGGAACGGACACCTCTTTTTTTTTTATTGAGAACTTTTAATTAATTATATAAATAAGCAAAGAAGGAAACAGTAAAATAATTAGAACAACTAAACACGGAAAAAGATGGAAAAAAAATAAACAAAAAAAAGGAAAAACAGGGGTAATCATAATAGATCACATATCAAAGGAAAATATTAAAAGACTTGCATATTTTAATTGTTTTTAAAGCCTTCTTTTTACACGAGTTAGAGATAGTCCCAAAGTAATGTTGTACATTAGCAAGCAAAACATAAAGACCTGAAAATGTACATTTGTGTATAAATTATTTAGTTTGTGTGTAAAAGCTCTTTTTTTTTTCAATTAACTTTTCCAAACAAAACATTTCCCCAAAGTAGAGAAAAATCTGTATCATCGTTCTCAATAACTAATAGGGAAAAGTCTTTCCACAGTAATGTAGAGTAATGGCAAAACCAAAATAAACGTCTAGTCTCTGAGTGCTTACAAGAAAGAAGTTTGTGTTAATATCTTTTTTGAACTACTTTAAGAAGGTATTGACAGGATATACACGACGGACAATTCAAAAGGAAACTTTTCTTATCTTTTTAGTAATTAAAGGTACAATATGTAAGATTTTTTTAATAAAATATCCCAAAATCACTCGCACAGTGTGATATATTTCCTGCAGTTGTGTACTTACAATATCCCAAAAGTCTCCAAAGATTTTTTATTTCAGAGAAATTCCAAAATTAAATAAGTGGCCGTCCCGGAAAAAAATGTCGCCTGTCAATGACGCAATATCCGCGCTATCCTCGGTTTCCGCTCGTACTGACGTAACCATGGCGACAGACGTGGACAACTGCGTAGTGCGTAACGTTGCGCGGCACGCAGTTCTTGTTTCTAAACATAGACCATGGCAAGCAGACTTTGGGACAAACAAGGAGAACTAAAATGAGGATCAATATCAGCGTGGCGTTTTTGAGATGCCGAGAGCTAGCGTCCGCGGCTAACTTGGACTCGACAGAGCATCACAAGTCACGACTTGACAGCTTTATTAGACAGGTGAGCGAATGTACATAAAACAAATCGATGTTATATAACGTTAGCTCAACATGATGAAATGTTAGAATATGGTCAGTATGTTATTCTAATGTTGATCTAGCTTACTGCTAGTTTCGTATAGCAAACGAACTAACACGTAGTATAACATTATAACTTTCAACACACACTCAAATGGCATTTAGTGTGATAGTGTAACGTTATACCGAGTGAAGCAGCGCTGCGTTACCTCACACGTGTGTGAGTAATCCAGCACTTGCGAGTAGTTCGGTAGAATTAAAATGTCCTTATTCCTTTATATCCGCGGGACTCGCGTGTGATATCTGTCTCTTTAGCAATCGCGACCTGCTTCATACTACTGTAATGTTAAAAAATATGAATGTTTGCACTCATCCATAAACATTATTAGATCCATCAGCTTGACAGCAAGTCCCATCATTCAGCTCATCACTGCGTCATCAACCTACGCCTTTGTTATTGTTGGAAACTGCGCCCTCTTGTGGCCAAAAAAATCTTACATATTGTGCCTTTAAGTATGGATTGGGAATCAGCCAAACTTTCCTCCGGGCGGTTGAGATCCATCTTTTCACACTGCCAACAATTGAGGGACATAAACACAACTATTAAAAAAAGGTTCAAACATTAACCGATGCTAAAGACGATGCCAGGGGTGTGCATTTTTATTATTATGTTAAAAAAGATTGTTTAATGCATATATCCTGCAAGGGGTGTGCAAACTTCTGAGCAGACCTGAAGTGCGTCGCACCGCCGACAGTCAGATAGTCCCGTGGTCATGACCATAGACAGTAAAAGAGGTCGCACCGCCCTGACGCGCCTCTGCATGTGTTGTTCTGCAGGTGTTGGTGTTGTGCAGCCAGAACCTCCTCCAGAAGCTGGGCTACTACAGACTGATCCTGATCAGCTTCTACGTGGAGGCCGGAGCGGCCGTGGTCATGTTGATGCTGGGTCCGGACAGCTACTATTTCCTCGCATTGTTCCTCACTTCCAGCATGTGAGTAATTACACGGCGCTCCGGGATAGAGGAATAAACACGAGTTCACTGGGGAAGCTCATGCATTTCGAGATTTACGCTACCGTTCAATAGTTGGGCGCTGGTAAAAACAATGTTTTTGAAAGAAGCCTCTGCATTCATTGGATCAAAAATACAGTCAAAACTGTAATATTGTGAAACAATTTATTCAAAATACTGTTTTCTATTTGATAGTGTAATGTATTCCTGTGATGAAAGCTGTATTTTCAGCATCATTACTCCAGTCTTCAGTGTCACATGATCCGTCAGAAGTCATTATTATATGATTTAATGCTCAAGAAACATTCAGTATTATTATTATCAATGTGGAAAACCCTTTTTGTGGAAACCATAAGAAGTATTTTCAGGATTATGTGATGAAGGGAAAGTTCAAAACAATAGCATTTATTTGAAATAGAAATATTTTAAATGTAAAAGCTTTTGATGATTTTTATGTACCCTTGCCATATAAAAGTATTAAATCCCCCTTTAAGTTAAAGTCTTGCTGACCCCAAACTTTTGAACGGTTGTGGTATTACAGTGTTTGCAGTGAATACTGGTTTTAAAGGCCAGGTTAGGTGTTTTCTCAGCTTATAGCCTAACGCATCTCAATAATAGCCATTTACTTTCAGGCT
The DNA here is from genome assembly GCF_029890125.1 of Rhinichthys klamathensis goyatoka. NCBI lineage: Eukaryota > Metazoa > Chordata > Actinopteri > Cypriniformes > Leuciscidae > Rhinichthys > Rhinichthys klamathensis. The sequence goes on from NW_026606971.1 coordinate 553,862, forward strand.
GTTTAAATAGGGTGGCCTTATTCCCATCAGAAAATACATATTTTCCACCAAACAGCCCCTGTAAGAAATTAGATTTAAAATGTTAATGTAAAAAAAATAAAAAACTAATTTTCTTTTTTTTTTACCAAATATATTAATAATTTACATTTGTATACCCTACTATCAGTGTTAATTATTGTAATTTACTTAATTTCCTCTTGAAAAAGTAAAGTAAGGGATTCCTTTTGAATTTTCTGTAGTTTAATTACAGTTACGTCTGATGTAATTACATTAAATACTGTATAGACTATACAACAATTCTATATTAAACAAGAGTAACATCAGAATGTAACGTCTAACATTAAAATGTATGTTTTTAATGTGACCTTCTCTCTTTTTTAAACACTTTGGTCAGTTAAAGAATAATTCATGCAATTTTTTTATTATTTATTTGAAAGAATTAAAGGGCAGTTTCATGTCTGTATTGTTCAACTGGTCGAGGTTGATGCGGGATTTAGAAAGTAATTAGTAATGCAATACTTTATAGAGAGAGTAATTAGTAAAGATATCTAATTGCACTGTTGAATAATTAATAGCTAGTAATTAATGACTTTTTTAAGAGTAACACACAATGTAACAATGCATAGTGGTAAACAGTCATTTTTACCTACAGATATTTTGTTACTAAAACAATTTAATGTGTGAAAAATGTAATGCAGACGTCATTGAACATTTTGAAGTATAATGAGATTCACCTAATGCTGTTTTTCTACTGAAGGGGGAATCAAATCAGGAATCAAATTCCCTTGTTTTTTTCAGAGTTCAGTGTGTAAGAAATGGTCATAAAAAGTGTAATATTACCATAGGCAGAAAATAAATCTTTCTAAATGGACCTAGAGATGGAACTGATTAATATTCTGATCTAATCTGACCTCTGACCTGTAATGCTGCCTGAATCATAATCATAATCATAATTACAGTTGGCCAGAGGAGAACTGGTTTCTCCATTCTGTCACTGATGTAGTTTTGGTTCCTCGCCACTGTCGCCTTTTTCCACCTTTTTTGCCTGGCTTTTGGCTTGCTGAGTCAAATTTAACATTTAATTTAATATTCAGCAATATTATTGATCTGCCTGCATTGACAGCATTAAATGAGAACTGAGCTGGACGATGCCATCACGGTTTTCTCCAGAGCGGCAATATATATATATATATAAATTACGGAAGCGTATTGCATTCACTTGAGGAAAAAAATCTACTCTGTTTTTCTGAATTAACAAGTTAATTATCTCAGAATTAAGAGATAATTTTTCATGGAAAAAAGTTTTTGCTCTGTTTTTCTGAATTAATGACTTAATTGTCTCAAAATTATCTCAAAAACTCATTAATTCATAAAAACAGAGCAAAAACTTTTTTTCCATTAAAAAATATTTCGTAATTCTGAGATAATTAACTCTTTAATTCAGAAAAACAGAGCAAAAACTTTTTTCCATGAAAAATTATCTCGTAATTCTGAGATATTAACTCGTTGATTCAGAAAAACAGAGTAGATTTTTTTCCTCAAGTGAATGCAATACGCTTCCGTAATAAATGAACTAAATTAATAATTTTTTTACGACAGAAATGAACCATCACTGAACTTACTTAAGCTGGACTCTGACGCTATTTTCTTCTGGAAACAAACTCTGCTTTGAAACACTCTGTATTGTAAAAAGCGCTCTATATATAAATGTGACTTGACTTGAGTAATAAGCGTGTGTGTGGATGTGTGATGGTGAATAGGGTCCTGGTTCAGGCGTCCTTCAGTCTCTTCAATCTGCCTCTGGCGGACATCATCGACTCGGACCTGCAGACACACAAGCGCAGGTATTAAAGCACTCATCTATCCATCGTATGTTACCTGGCCTTTAATCAAACTTCTCAAGTAGTCATCCTCCTTTGTTGATTAAAACATGGCACTATTAGCTATCGAAGATGAATCTACAGTCGGATGTTTTTGTTTCCAGCTCTCCTCTCTCGTCGATGGTTTTCGGGACCAACGCTCTGTTCACGAAGCCGGCTCAGTCTCTGGCCCCGATGATGGCCGTGTCTATCCTGAACCAGTATGGCTATGCGGAGATGCATGAGGTGTCCAAGGCCGTGGATCCAAGGTAAGTTTTACCTCTCAGATATTCCAGTACGGTCTGTCAAAGCACAACAGATTGTCCTGGGATACTTATTTCAGCACATAAAGCAACGTAAACCTGGGTCGCCAGGAATGTGTAACAAAACTAGCCCAGACTCAATATATGCCAGCCCATACATAAAATACATGATTTACACTGTTGTGCGTTATACACACTTTCAACTTGAAAAAGCGCGACTCCTTTTAGGCTTGTCAGTAAACGGCCACTGTTATGATTGGCGTGGGAAACGGTATGAACGCACGCGCGAGTAAGTGTTTTGATCAAATTACTGAACTAATGATGAGTAACATTATGAGAAGAGCTTAAAAGTTAGTTATCAAGCATCTCGGTCGTAATTGTGAAGTGTAGGACTAAATCTTAACTGTCAAGTCTTAGAGATGATTCGCGATGCTTTGCTGTGCCACAATCGGGATATTCTCAGATAAATTCACATTGAAGAGGGAAATTCCTTAGAGGAGTTCACATTCAACACAACACTGGACGATAAATGTAAAAAATGATCGTGATTTTAACGGTAAAAGATTGTAAAAATGCTACAGTGCAAAATCCTTACTATATACGGTAAATAACTGTGATAGATCTAACGGTACATTTAATGTAATTTTACTGTAAAATACCGTTAAATTTACAGTTTTTGAAAGTGAAAAAGAACAACTCATTGTATAATTTACAGTGAAAAACCGTAAATTGGCATTCCCACAATTCCCTGCGTGACACACACTTCACATTTGATGTATTTTTTGTTGAAATAACTGTTTCTTCTTAGTTTTCTTAGTTCTTTTCTAATCAGTTATGTACATTCGAGTTTTATGTTACATTTAATGTTGTTAAATTAATGTTTATTGCATTTTTTAAATTTCATGTGTTACCATGACGCTGTTTAGTGTTTGTGCGAATGACACTGTGCAGCTTCTATATATCAGTAAATTTAACATTCTTGTGGATTTTCATTGCTTGTGATGAGCTTTGATTTATCATGTGACTCATCACTGCTGTGATGATTGATGTTTGTCAGTATTACAATGGTACAAAACAGATATTAATACTTAAATAGGTTGGGAAATTAACATTATTTCAGATAATGAAATACGGTTTATTATTGCAAATTTTAAGTTAAGTCTATAAAACCAATAACGTCTGTACCATATTTTTGACGGTAAAGTTCTGGCAACCACAGCTGCCGGTATTTTACCGTAAAAATGTCATTTTATTTTTTACAGTGAAGAGAAAACTTTTTAAGTACAGGTGAAACTCGAAAAATGAGAATATCGTTCAAAAGTTTATTTATTTCACTAATAAAACTTAAAAGGTGAAACTAATATATTATATAGACTCATTACACGCAAAGTGAGATATTTCAAACCATTATTTGTTATAATTGTGATGGCTTACAGCTTATGAAAACCTTTTCACAATATTTTAATTCTGACTTTGACTTTCATAAGCTCATCAAAATTATAACAAATAAAGGCTTGAAATGTCTCACTTTGCATGTAATGAGTCTATATAATATATTAGTTTTACCTTTTAAGTTGAATTACTGAAATAAATGAACTTTTGCACGATATTCTCATTTTCCGAGTTTCACCTGTACACATTGGAAATGAAAGATAAAGGAGTTTTCCACCTTGTCTTAAATACACATTTGAACCCGGTGTGCTGTTAGCTGACCCATATATAGCCTAGAGATTGTATCATATAATCAGACACCATGGATTCGAAAAGAAAACGACTTGGCAAGAGGAAGAAGAGCTACTTTTGCTGAATTACTGGAACAGCGGAAAGATGTAATAAAAGGCCAGTTCAGCCCAACATTAACCAGCGCTGATACAGACGACTGCACTGTCCAAACGACACCGTATGATTAATAGCTCAGCGTCAAACATTTCAAAAACATTCTTCCTCTCCGTCTGAAGCCTCCACTGGCCACTTGAGAGACCTCTCCAGCTGTCTTAACTGTGCGAGCGAGAGCGAGTCTTAGCTTTAAGAAGTTTGATAACTTGCTTTTATACTTAAGTTTGGAAGGAGGAGTAAATTGCATGAGTTCTCAGCACTTCAGACTAAAATGGCGCTTTGAGGAACTTGATTTCGAACACACACTGCGCTCCGCCCTGGCAGCTTTGTGTTTGTTCAGTGTTTCCATGGTTGTTTTGTGATTTGTCTTTATTTGTCTATATAAGCAAAGACGCACGATAGAAAGTAGAGCACACGAGGACCAGGAGCGCAACCAGTGAAACGAGGACTAGACGAAAGGGTAATGGCGACAGAAATAAAGACAAATCACAAAACAAACATGTAAACACTGAACACACACTGCGCTCCGCCCTGGCAGCTTTGTCTGTTGTGTGTTTGTTCAGTGTTTCGCGCTCCTGGTCCTCGTGTGCTCTGCTTTCTATCGTGCTTCTTTGCTTCATCATGTCTCTGCTGGGTTGTTGTGTTGCGTCCGTGTCTCGGATCTTCCTCTAGCATCGGGTTGCAGTTTTTGCTTTGGGGTTTTCGTAGTCTAACTTCTCTTATTTAGCCTTCTTTAGTTGTGTTGTTTTACTTAGTTTTTTTGTCTAGTTCTTTCTCCCTGATGTGTAGGTGTAGTTACTTTAGCCTTCTCTTTTATGTATTATTTTATTCTGGGATTATTTTTATTTAATACCTAGCTTTCTCCTGACTTATTTTACTTTACTTTAGAGTTTTCTTTCCTTAGATGCATTAGTATTTCAGTCACATAACTCTAGTCTTTGTCCTGCCTTTGTGTGTGTGTGTGTGTGTGTGTGTGTGTGTGTGTGTGTGTGTGTGTGTGTGTGTGTGTGTGTGTGTGTGTGTGTGTGTGTGTGTGTGTGTGTGTGTGTGTGTGTGTGTGTGTGTGTGTGTGTGTGTGTGTGTGTGTGTGTGTGTGTGTGTGTGTGTGTGTGTGTGTGTGTGTGTGTGTGTGTGTGTGTGTGTGTGTGTGTGTGTGTGTGTGTGTTTGAGTCCAGTTGTGGGACTGTCTCTGGACTGTTCAACTGTTACAGATTGTTCCTTTTATTGTTAATAAATCACCATTCGCCGCTCATCCCTGCGCTTGGCTCCTGTTTTCGGCGAATCCTGACGCTCGTGTCAGTCAGAGCAGAAACTAAAGCTGATGCTCTCCGTGTGTTTTTCCGTCGTCTCCGGTCGTGTTCGTTTGTAAATTGCGTGAGCTTATTTCGTCCATTAGATCGAAAGATCTGAAAAACACATCCATTTACCCGCTCATAGACCCTCCTCTTGAAGAAATCAGGACAGAAGTGGTTGAAAGTGGACAAAAGAGAAGAATTAAACTAAGCGACAGAGAGCGACCGTTAAAGACGCAATTGTATGACGTGATAGTTTGTCCCAAAGCATGTCTTCTCTTCTGCTGCACTCTCAAAAGTATCAACTTTTTCTTCACAAAAACAAAAACACATACTTTTAGGGCGTAGTATGAGTAGGCGAATTGAGACGTAGTAGGTGCTGCTTATTTTGAATAAGTAATTACTTCACGACCGCTAATAAAGTATGTTATATAGTATGAATGTAATCCAGATGTGCTACATCCACCATTTTGTAATTATCATGTGATCTAACAGCATCAGTTTCGCCGCTTCACTGCCATTCACAAATCCTCTCCTGTGGCCTTATGGGATAGTAAAGAAGAAAAAACAAACATATATATACACACACTTCAGAATCTCAGCGGATGAAGTAGTACTTTTTACCGGCTCTTTTATGAGTACTGTGTGTGTGAATTCAGACAGACTTCTTTTGTGACAAACTGATGTTCACCTTCTATATAGTTGGGAAGCTTGTATCCGCCACAGAATAAAACATTTTGCAAGACAATTACGAGTTTATATCTCACACAATTCTGACTTTATAACACGCAATTGCGACTTTATATTGTGCAATTCTGACTTTATATCTCCCAATTGTGTGTTAAAAAGTCAGAAATGCGAGATATGTGCAATTCTGAGGGGAAAAAAGTCAGAATTGCGAGATATATACTCGTAATTCTGAGGAAATTGGACTGTATAACTCTCAATTGCAACTTTATTTCACGCAATTCTGACTTTATGAAACACATTTGCGACATATCACGCAATTCTGACTCTTTCTGATTTCTGACTTTTTACCGCAATTATGAGAAAAAAAGAGTCAGAACTGTGAGATAAAAAGTTGCAATTACTTGTAATTACTACTTTTTTATTATTTTTATTCTGTGGCGAAACCAGCCTCTATAAGTAGCCTATGTCATCGGTTCCCAACAGGGGGGTCGCGGCCCACAAGCTCAGCGAGCGAGCTCTGGGGGGGTCGCGTCATATTTAGAAAAGTTTTGAGCAATGAGCATTAAATAAAAGTCCTTAACTTTTTTCTGTTCAAAATTGACAAAATGTATATAATGAGCGAGTTCATCATGAATCCATTTTTCAATCCGTGTTTTGTCTTATCCTGAACAACTATGGTACACCTATAATAAGTGTTTACATTGGGACTATTTTACACTGGTTCGGCTCGCTGCCGCTGCGGAGTAGCCCAGTACCAGCGTGACTCGTCATAGACGTACACAGAGAGAAGTAGTTCCGGCTACAATGTTCTTCCGAAAGACACATTATTCTGTTAATAAACGCAAGTTTATTATCGCTCGCTATAGCGCCAAAAGCATAAAAAATAAAGCCTCACAAATAACTTGCAAGTATTAAGGCCCCAGACAGCAGTCATTTAGTAATAGCCTATATTCTTTCTTTTTTTTTTACCTACACACCACTGTGAATATTTTTGTTTTTGGATTTCAAATAGGGCCAATATATAGGCTTCTCCTAGGCTTACGTTTTTAAATTACAAAGGGCCTACTGATGTTTTTGTCATTGTATTTTCAATATTATAAGCTATTATTTGTGCATAAACATATCTGGTTATAGTAAACATACTGTTTGTTTGAAAACAACATATTTTGTCATCCTTGCTGCAAGCTTACAAGAGCGATAATATCATTAAATGTGAAGGGGGGCCCTAAAATATTTTCTTGGGAAAAAGGGGGTCTCAGACAAAATAAGGTTGGGAACCACTGGCCTATGTGATCTCAGACTCAGTGGTCTGTCCTCCTCTAGTGGTGCAAAGGTGCACTGCATTCATTTAACATTGCTCTCCTCCTCCCAGTGCTCTCCAGTCCCTGCACAGCATGATGTTTTACCTGGTGTGTGTGGTGCCGCTGTGTGTCACGGGCCTGCAGGTGCTGGCCTGGAGACCCTTCTCCATACGGGACAGCCACACACTCGACCCGAAGTACATCGATGGCTGAACTCGGGAGTGCTGGAGGGATTACATGTGTCACGGGTGCTTTATATTTGTAGATGAATCAGGTGTCAGGGGTCTCTTATTACAGTCTGTTTCTTTAGAGGTGTGGTTTCTCAGGCTGTATGTTTACTGTTTCAAGGATATGCTCAGATTACGTCACACAAATGCAAGAGATCTGATAAACTATCTGAAATGTAGCAAACTGTAAGGGAAATGTACAGTGAGATCATATGACGTAAAGTTGTCCCTACTTTGCAATAATGAATAATTTCACGCTACTCGCGAAATAATGTGTGTAAAAATGTTGTTTTGAGCAGACATGATTTGATTATGTGTGAAGAGACATGACAGACAAAAGTGAATAAATATATTTTAGCGTCAGAAAGCTGCGGTTGACCAATCAGAATCAAGTAATTCAGAGACAGAGAGTCGTGCAATATGTTATTAATATGTGACATATTATTATGAGCTGCTAGAGTGATTTATGATTGTAGCTACAGATCGTAACAGACCAAATCAAAGTTTAAATTAACAGTTGCTATTAAAGGTATAATTTAGACTTTTATCCGAAAATAAGTACATGAGCATTCTGTTTTTATTTATTTATTATTTTAAAACTAATTTGATAATGAATGCATATCTGTGCCTTTCCTGTTGATTCACTCAGAACACTTTTGGTTTTGTATGTATTTATTATTTAGTAAGTGGTTTTAATTTTTATGGTTGGTTCTTATTTTTCTGTCAATAAACTTGGCCTTATGATCAAACACTGTGTGATGTGTCATAATTATGTGGATTTGATTTGTACATTATGAAACAAAGAATGCAATTAAAATATACAATAAAAAGTAATTGGGATAAGATAATACACTACTGTGTTTTTAATGACACTCTTAATGGCCAACAAAAGGGAGAGTGATAAGAAGCATTACGGTTCTGAAATATTTGCTTAATACTATAGTCATGATATGATAATAATAATGGTGAAATGTGACTGACAGATAGAGCACTATTCCCACATTACTTTTCTTATTAGTTAGCCTATCTAAAATATTTAATTTAATTTTTATATTCATAATATGTTCTTAGCCGTTATATGCTGTTATGTTATGGAGAAGTGTTTCATTTGGCCTACTCTTGGCCTTTTGTACTGAAGATTTGTCTTTTATTTTGAAAGCATCTCTATTGTGTTTCGTATTCCGGCCGCCATGTTTAGCTGGAGTCACACAGTTAACCAGAAGAACTGCCTTGTCCTGCTTTCGCCAGTAGTTTTACTCTTTTATATGATTAGTCCATATGTGTTTTAGACCAAATTAATTGTATAACCCCCCTCCCGTGCCTTTGATAAGATGTTGAGTAACTCTGGGCAGTGAAGGGACGTGTTCATCCTCGGGTAAGTGTTACTGACACCTGGCTAGCGTTAGCTTCAGTGATAGTGAGTTCATCTTCATCAGTCAATAGATCGATCAAAACATGGCGCAGCAAAGCTCCTGACATCAATACAAACACCATTATTGGGCCTCATATTGATTTATGTGTGCGTATTGACCTACTTTACTCATGGGTTTGTGTGTTAAAATGTATCCTGATGTTGCTGTGGGATGATACCTGATTTTAGGTGAACTTCTCAAGAAGCATCATTAGAAAAGATTGACCAGTTTGTTCTTGGTTAAGGGGCACTTTATTTTAACACTCTATGGTGAGAAAATTGCAATTAAAATACAATAATAATGTTTAACCAATATATATATATATATATATATATATATTAGTAGTAGTGGTTGTACCATGGTATGGCATCCCCTTCAGCCAACAAAGTTGAAATCTATTGTCATGTGCTTGACATTTTTGGCAACAAGGAAGTGAAGGTCACATGCTGTCAAGGCTCCATAGTGAGTTCATTTTAGTCAAGAAAATAAATATACATTTAAATTGTACATCCAAATCTGCTTTCTAAAGCTGTTGGTCATTTTTAATGCACATTTTGTAAAATCAATAACTCTGTGAGTTTTTTAATTTTTTACCAAAGTAAATTATTTTAGGGAATCTTCAGTACTGGCACTCAGGCGGTATAAATGTCTTTTTTCCTGTTTTAGGTTGATGTTAGTAAGTATTTTTGGAAGACCGAGAGGAAAAGCTGTAGCTTTTCCAGAAAGTATTGATGGTGACTGCAGTGCTTTAGAAAATGAGGTCATAGTAAGAAAGGAAGAAGTTGAGAATAGGAGCAGTGGACGTGAAGGTAGAGATGAAGAATATAAGTCATAGATGTTGTGGAAGTCAGACATTTTAATACACTATCATCCTATGCCAGTTTGGAAGATGTGATCCACAATACAACCAGAGGTCTGGAAAGATGCCTCTGCCTATGACCTCTACACTGACACACAGGGATATGGCAAGCTGTTTTGACTTTCATTCCCAGACTATGAATTCTTGATATTTGATCAGAAATTCAATTATTTCTTGTAAAAATCAAGATTTTTCATAATCAATAATTACTTTGTTACTACAAAAATGATAAATTCCTGATATCAAGAACTCAATTGTCACTCGTTGAAATGTTAATTCTTGATTCCTGTATTTCAGCGTATTTAATTTGGTATTTCTGAAAGGCTATCTGAAAATATATTTCTGATATCAATAATTAGGAGAGCAATTTCAGATATCTAAAATGGCTTTTTTTTTACTAATATTCACATTCATGATATCTGAAATGAACATAGTCAGTCAGTAGTGACAATCGAATTGTTGATTTAAAAAAACTTTGCTAGTAGCAATTCAGTTGTTGAACAGACATTTGCACTAGTAACCATGTAATTATTAATATAAAAAATTGGACATCAACCACACGACATATGCTAATACCTTTTCATATACTGTCAACTTTCTATGTAAAACAGTTCTATCTAATAATGTATTAGACAGGACTGCTAGACAGACCGTAAACTAATGAACACAGAGAATGTGATCACTGTGAGCTCAGGCTGTTAAAATAAAGGTCACAACCTACTGGTGGTGCGAATGCAACCAGGAAAACGTTCCTATTACTACCCGGTGCCCCTATTGACTCCTGCATTTGGTTTCTTTCAGTCATGGACCCTCTGGACCAGGTCGATGTCATGCACCTTCAGGAGTCTCGTTCCTCAGCTCTGGATCTGTCTGTGGGCTGCAGGCAGGGCCCACTAAACTCCATGGAGGCTTTGGATTTGGTGAAGAAGCCCAGCTGGTGTGGCATTACCTCAGGGAGCAGGAGCGCTAACATGTCCGAGTCTCGGTCCGGTCGGTACATCACTCGGCCCAGCAAACAGACTCCACCTGATCACCCAGAACCAGGATCAAAGCTCCATGGGATTTGCGGGACATCATCCCATGGCTCCTACTCTATGCCTTTACCCCTGATCAATGGATTGCCATCCGTGGCTCAGATACTGTCTCAGTGCCCACCGACACACCAAGAGTTTGAGGATGACACAGATTCCGACGTTGAAATGGACGAAGCGTTGACGCAAGCGAAAAGATGTCGCAAGAGAGTGTTAGAAAACCGCACACTAGGAGGTAGGATAGCACACAATGCATTCGAGACACATCCATACTTTAGTGACGCACTGTCACAGACTAAGGGCTCGTCACGTTTACCTCAGGACGCCAACAACGCCGCCGCACACACACTACGTTCCACCAGCTCAGCGGTTGAGTCGACTGCCATTGAAACCCTCGCATCCGAATGTACCGCCGCTAACGAAACGTCTCCCTGCTCCGCTGAATACATCTCCAGTGACGAGGACAGTGACGTCATTGAGGTGCCGGTAAGCAACTCCAGATGCAAGACTCCTTTGAACTGGCGCTCCCGAACTGAAAGTGTTATCGTTAACGACATGAGCAGTGGAAGACGAAACAATTTCTCCATGAAGCAGGAAGTAGACTATGATCATCAAATAGCCAATCCCAGAAATGTGAACAACGTCTACGCAATGGATGAACCGATCTTTGAAGGCCGTGACGGTAGGACTGGCTCCGGATCCAAATCGCTGCTGTCGTGGATGGAGTCGGTCTTGATACCCATATCCCCGCAGGACAGCGATCAAGAAGACATGGATGCTGCTTATTCCCAAAACTTCCCGTCTACCTCAGATGGCGAAAACACGAGCGTCTTGGCGTCTCCGCAGATTGGGGCGTCTTCTTCAACGCCAAACCATTCCCGGAAGACTACGGCCTCGAAAAGTAGGAAGAGGACAAAACCGAGGCCCAAACCCAGGTCCCAATCCAGTTCCCAACCCAGACCCCAACCCAGGTCCCAATCCAGTTCCCAACCCAGACCCCAATCCAGTTCCCAACCCAGACCCCAACCCAGATCCCAACCCAGACCCCAATCCAGTTCCCAATCCAGTTCCCAATCCAGTTCCCAACCCAGATCCCAATCCAGTTCCCAACCCAGATCCCAACCCAGATCCCAATCCAGTTCCCAACTCAGATCCCAATCCAGATCCCAATCCAGTTCCCAACCCAGACCCCAACCCAGATCCCAACCCAGACCCCAATCCAGTTCCCAACCCAGATCTCAATCCAGTTTTCAACCCAGATCTCAATCCAGTTCTCAACTCAGATCCCAATCCAGTTCCCAACTCAGATCACAATCCAGATCCCAACCCAGTTCCCAACCCAGTTCCCAACCCAGTTCCCAACCCAGTTCCCAACCCAGATCCCAACCCAGATCCCAACCCAGATCCCTACCCAGATCCCAACCCATATCCCAACCCATATCCCAATCCAGATCCCAACCCAGACCCAAAACGGCTAAGCAGGCGAGGCCGTCACCAGGCAGTAAATCTGCAGCTAGTAAGGCTAAGAGAAGAAGAAAGCCTTGGACATCTGGAGTTTCATCCCTGTTTTCTCCTAAAGAGCCGGAGATTAAACTCCGATATGCAAACCACAAAGAAGAGAAGACTCACGCCAGGCTTGATGGCTTCGCCCCTTACATCCGTATGAAGTTCTCTTCCTGCTCAATCGTTAATTTTAGGGAAGAGGACGATTTTTCGACAAAGAAAGGGTCCCAGCAGATAGTCTCGGGAGTCATCCCGAAATCCTCCTGTCTGCAGCTGGGCCGGGTCGGCTCCGAGGCCAGGCTTCAGGTCCGGCGCTTCTGCTGCCTGTGTGGACGGCCCGGGAACGTCGAAGGCCTCGGGGACCTGCATGGGCCGTACCACTCCAGAGGAGCTCAGCCCGTCTGTAAGGTCGACCGCAGTCCCGAAGCACAGAAGCAGGACCCCGACTGCAGCGATCCGGACTCCGTCTGTAGTTTAGAGGACGGGGCGCCCCGGGCGGTCCCACGGGAGACGAAGGAGAACTGCTCGGGGAACGTGGAGGAGTCCGGGGTCTGTGCTGAGCTCTGGATACATGAGGACTGCAGTATTTGGACGGCAGGCATCTTTTTGGTTAAAGGGAAACTCTACGGATTGGAGGAGGCCATCCGACTTGCACAAGGAACAGTACGTTTTTTTTTCTCCCCAACATTATTATTATTATTAATAAAATATCTTTATATTTTACATTACGGAAGTGAAACCCATTCTTTAATTATTATTAAGATTTTTTGCATTGTAAAGTTATTTTCATGACCCTTAACACATTTTCCCCCAAAAGATTTTTTCCACGACTATCTATCTATCTATCTATCTATCTATCTATCTATCTATCTATCTATCTATCTATCTATCTATCTATCTATCTATCTATCTATCTATCTATCTATCTATCTATCTATCTGTCTGTCTGTCTGTCTGTCTGTCTGTCTGTCTGTCTATCTATCATGTACCTGTCTATCCGTTTGTCTGATTTTGGGCATAGAGATATATCTAGAAGTGTAATTTTCTGATAGTTATGGTTAGCTTTAGGGGTGGAACGGTACATGTATTCGTATCGAACCGAAACGGTACGGGCGTCACGGTTCGGTGCACGAATTTACACGGAGAATACACGGTATAAAAATAAATAAAACCTGCGTGCAAATTAATTAATGTAATGCGGAACTACTGTTAGATACGCGGGTTCTTTAGGGACACATAATCTGTACCATCGGCTTAGCTCTGAACGCGCGTTCACTTCAAACGTTGGCTTTATACGCGCGTCCTATTCGCTTTGGACTAGCGTCGAACTAGACGCGAATTTGACGCTCTATTCGCGTTTGGTGTGACCGTGACCGCATAATGAAGGCTGCGATGTCAAGATTGCAATGCTGGACTGTGTGTGTGTGTGTGTGTGTGTGTGTGTGTGTGTGTGTGTGTGTGTGTGCGCGCGCGAGAGAGAGAGAGAGGCGAGATCGAACTGTGTGTGTGTGTGTGTGAGACAGAGAGAGAGAGAAAGAGAGAGAGAGAGAGAGGCGCGCGACCGAACAGTGGAAACATAAAAAAAAACCATACTCCGTAATTTTTTACAGATCATTAAACCTGCAAAGTGTTTACTTATATTTGTGTACACTCGCAATAAAACACAACATTGTGCACACTGTAAACTCTTGTCAAACTGTACAACTGTCACTCAACCAAAATCACACACACACACACACACACACACACACACACACACACACACACACACACACTGTTTTAAAAGGAAAAACATATTTATCCGACTCCATTTCAAAACAGTCTGTGTGTTCCATCTTTTGGACATTCATCATATTGCATTGGTTTTCATTTCTTGTCCTCGGAGCACTAATCTTACACATTCTACATTGATTAAAAAAGAAAATCAAATGTGTTTTTAATGGTAGTATTATTTTAACAGAAATCAATTATTTATAATTCAGATGAGAATAATGTTACATTGTTAATTAATAATGTTAATTAAAATTAAGGAAAACAAATATATTGATCTGAAATATAGCAAATTAATTTTAAATTAATTCAGGTACAATTACCAAACATATCGCAAGGTCTTTTTGTCTTTTCATTAATTTAATTAATAAACTAATTATATAAAACTATTGTCAGTGCACTACAAATAAACTGGTTCTATGCCTTTATTAATAAAACTTATTTTAAAAATACAATGCCTTCTGCATTTTTGTTTTGCTTTTCCCTCCATTGTACCGAATTCGTACCGAACCGTGACGTCTGAACCGAGGTATGAACCGAACCGTGACTTCTGTGTACCGTTCCACCCCTAGTTAGCTTGGTGGTTATTATAACCATAGGCTGCACAATGCTGTTGCATTTCTTTGAAAATCATCGATTTGTTAGTGTGAGTGATGATCAGCGTCATGTTGACTGTTCCAAGATGGTGGACGAATTGACGTGTCTGGAGCAGTAAATGCAGTTTCTATATTTATGATTTTGTACGATTTTTTTCTTTGATTTCTTTGGGGGGGGGGGGGGGGTCAATTAAATATGCTAATTGACATACTCCTGACAGATATTATGAGATTATTTCCCCTATCAAAAATAATGTCTGGCTTTATTTAAAATAACCCTGTTCGCATAGGTCATACAAGATTGACCATCATTTTCTTCCACACTCAAGGACTTTGAGAATTTTTATCATATGTTAATGTAAAACATTTTGTATAATATTAATTGTATTTATGCAACTCTTTTATTTTTGTCACTCCGTTTTTGCCGTGAAGATGCCTCAGATGCTGACATGGCATTAAAAAGCCACACTACTTTAAACAACGCTGTCACTGAATCTTCAGAAGCTGTAAGGTGTGTGTGTTGTGTTTGGTTGTTACAGGTGTGTTCGCACTGTCACATGGTTGGTGCCACTCTGGGATGTTTCTTCAAAGATTGCCCCAATAAGTACCACTTCCCCTGTGCCCTGCAGTCAGGTAATGATCTCGGTCTCGTCACACCGTACCGACTGAAACCAAGTAATGCAATGTACAATGTTTGTTTGACATGATGGTTCCTCTGATTTAAAAACAAAACAACATTGTTTGAAGGCAGTGGTTCTCCACCCTGTTCAGAGCTGCACATTTTGAATGTTTCCTTTTTCTCCTATACGGACGTGCCTTGTTGCCTTCATACTTCTGTGGAAGAATCATTTTTTAGTCCCAAATCTTAGGCAGTGGCTTGTTGCCTCGCTGCCCTATCAGGCAATGACTTTGCAGACAGTGTTTGCACGCGAACACTGATTTCGGACAGACTTCTGTGACAGTGTTACGGTTTAATGATCTACAGCAAAATAGAGCGATCTTCAATGAGAACTTAGAGAATATTTTTAATGACTACAGTAATTGCTCGCTAGAAATGACATCAAAAGTGGAAAACATTGGTAAAAAAACCTCATCAACTACAGCATCTTTATTTTTCTAGCTCAACTGTCACAGAATGGAAAGCACAGGATTGTGGGATATCAAAGGCCGTGAAGGATACATCTATGCTGCCTTCAAAAATCCATCAGATGAAGTATCTCAGGAGACAGGGAGTGAAACTAACATTGCAGCCGTCCTCCAAATGCAGCATTTTTAAAGGGGTCATATAATGCCATTTTTGTACAAGTTAATTTGATTCTTTAGGGTCTAAATGAAAACTTTGTAATATACTTTTTAGGGCTGACTTCTAATAGTCGAGGATTCGACGATTCGGAGAGGTCTGATTCGACTATGAACCTCATAGTCGAATAGTAGGCAAGTGTTATGAGGGGTGTGACGTTATTATATAACCGTGAGACCGACGGTTATAGTTGAACACCGTCATTAGAACTCTATAACCGCCAAAACCGTGCTATTAAAATATTTTTTACAAACATTTATCATCATAGAGAATGTTTAAATACTAATAATATCTTACGAGGGAAACGGAGGCGGAGTTAGTGGTGCGATCGGAGGCTGAGTGCTGGAGATGATTCGGGAGAGGTCTGTCCCCCTTTACCGATCAGAGCGCGCGCTGACACGGAGTAAAGCCTTCGCTCGTGCGGACGGCAAAAAAATGACGCGTTGGGTGCGCAAGACCGGCAAGACCGGCATTTGGCTTGGCTGTGTGCACAGCTTTTTTTGTAACAGCGCGCGCGACGCCGCATCCGAGGATGAACGACTTCAAGCCGAATCTGCCCGAGCATGTAGGCTATACGTCTCACCGCACCGGCACGCAGTTTGCGCGTCTAAATTGAGTAAAAGTAAAATAAAAGTTCATTGCAAAGTTTTTTTTGTTAAGGTTTTGTTTACTGTGTGTGATTTATTTAAAACAAAGCACGTTCATTGCAACGTTTTTTTTGTGTTAAGGATTCATTTAAAGGGGCATTATGCAGAAATCCCGTTTTTGTCAAACAGCGACCCCTAGAGTTACTGTGGAGTACTTGAATTTAATGTTACTGTCGTAAATACCACTCACTCAGAGCTTGACATGCCCTGTTACATAGTATACAATAGTACATTGTGTTTAATTTGTCGTTTAATGAGATATAATATATGTTGTTAGTGGTGAGAATTTTCACGTGATTAAATACATAGATCCGACAATTTTAATGGTCCAGAGGCAGAACTTTTGCCAAGTGTGTCAGAGGCTCTGGGTTCTAATCAGTAGTAGTATAGTTTATTTTCCTCATCAAAACCGATTGTTTATTAGTGGTTGTATTTCAAGCAGGGACATGTTTTTTGTGCCATTACAAAATATAGAGAGTCTCTCAGTCCCCGCAACGGATTCAGGCGCGCGTCACAACAGAACACTGTAACTTATCTGCACCACTGATCGCAGAGGCAACGAGCACTTTGGTCACTTGATTTCAAAACTAACACATTTCAGATCGCCTCTTATTTAACAAACGAATGAAATGAATGCTCTACTAGAGTTACCTGGAGATGTTTTATTTGTTTGTAATGGTAACGTTACATCCGTGCCGCGAGAAGTTTCAATGGGGACATAACACACCAGCAAATTATGCCTATGCTCGTGTCCGACTCCTCGCTCGGTCAGTCTGCCGTTTCCTCTTTCTCTGTTCCTCCGACAATGCTTTCCTAGCTTTCTGCATCTTATATGCCGGCTCAGCCATGACGATAGTGTGACAAACTCCATCCATCTATACCTTGTTCCTGTGTGTATGTGTGCAGTTGCCGTAAAGGAATATGTTACATCGCGAGAGCTGATATCACGCGATACTTCCTGACGCGGCCCGCCGCACCGAAGTTGCAAGTGAGATTTTTCCGCTCACAGGCACCAGGGGGGGTCGAGACGCCCACCATTCAACCCGAAAGAAGTTATATAACCATTTCAATAACTCTGAAGCTGTTCAGTTAAGCTAAAAAAGCTGCATAGTGTCCCTTTAATGGAAAGCACATTCACTTCTAGTTGTCTGTTCATTTTAAATAAACGTAGAGCGAGTTGTCCGATAACAGACGAACAGTTATTCAACCGAATGTCTAGCTGCTATCTAAAAAAAGAGAAAAAAGGTTTGACTATCAGTCGACTACGGCAAAATCTAACGAATCAGATTCGACTATGAAAATCCTTAGTCTTTTATTAAAAATTCTCATTAGTATTTTAAGAAAACACTAATTTTACCTGGTCAAAAACAGCTCTGTTTTCAGCAGGCCGTTTCAGTGCATATGACTTTAAATGATAATGAGCTTTGCTGACTCCGCGTCTCTGTTCTGCGGGGCGTTTCGACCCAACGCACGTGAAGTGTTGCCTTGACAACAGTTGAGGGTATATTTTGGAGAGAGAATGGCAGCGGGAGTCTCTGAGGACACATCTGTGCAACCGTATCAGTTTGACCCGGAGTCGGACCCGGAACAAGATGACGGCCCAGAAGAAGTTCGACAATTAAGGCTCGAACAGGAGGTTTCTGAATGGTTGGTTAACGTAATGTCACTTTGATCTATCTTTGTATGCACTGGCAGGCTAGAGTAGTGAGATACGAACGCTGTGTTTACTGATGTATACGTTAGTTCGTTGACAGATTGATGTTACATTTAATGGTAATGAACAACTTTTTTTTCGCGATTTGCAAAGATTAATATAAAGCTTAATAAAACTTAAAACTCACTTCTTCTGGAGGTGCAGAGGGAACATGAATAGTTGGTACTGATTATTTTTTCAGGAGCAGCTTCCTATCAAATCCAGCTTTATACTGACCCTCGTTTATAAAGCAGTCTGGTGAGAAAAGAATTGCGCAAACATGAAAGCATTGACGTTGCTCGTGGGGAATATTCCCTTCGAAAACAAAACTCAGCCACTGCGTCTTCAGCGGTTCGGATTTAGGAACATTAAAATGACTGTGTTCGTTATTACACCCAAGAGCAGAACACCACAATCGCTTAGACGCCATTCTCCTCCAGTGTATCAACAATGACGGACTATGATGACAGCTCGCTCAGGGCGGGTCTGTGTTGAAACGCTGCTGTCAATCAACAATCGTGGGAGGGGCGTCCGAGCCTGTGACGTCACACGGTCGAACGGCTCGATTTTGATATGAAAAACATAAAGAGATTAAAACAAAACCACTGGATGGATTTTTATCATTATATGATGGTTGTGTACAGGCACTGCCAACACACATTTCAGTACAATCAACTTGTAAAAGTGCATGTACCATTATATGACCCCTTTAAGCTAAAAAAAAGAAAGAAAGACGGCATCTAAAAGATGTGGTTGGTGGTCAGATGGTGTAAATGTACGTTTTTGACCAACATTTTCCACTTCTGATGTCATTTCTAGCGAGAAATTACCATTATAGTAATTAACTATTCGCTTAGTTATCACCAAAGCTCGCTCTATTTTGCTGTAGATCATTAAACCGTTACGCAGCTTCAGAAGTCTGTCTGAAATCAGTTTCATGAGGGAACCGTGTGCAAACGCTGAGAGTCATTGCCTGATTTCAGATCAGAGCCAAAGTCCTGGGCTATGCTCAGACTGTCAGTCAAATTCAGATTTTTGTGCATATCCGATTGAAATCTGGCAAAAAAAAATCACATGAAATGCGAATCGGAAACTGACCTGATTGGATTTCACGTGGTTTATGTGACTTTCTCACGACACGTCAAACGTCAGACGTTGTTTTAGAAAACATGCTGAAAATCCCTGCTGAAACAAGACTGTGTTGTTGCAAAGTGGCGGACGAGCAGAAACTGACAATATAACATGTAGAGACATGTTTTGAAACCGGCGGAGAAGACAGCGCTAAATAAAACCAGTCATACCAGCCTCCTACGCCTCTGCCGCCGTCTCATAAGAGGCAGTCGTCCTGCGCACCGGCTACACGTTGGCATGATGTAAATAAGACATCATCTGTATTGCAAACCCCTTATGTGGTTGTTGTTGTTGTTGTTGTTGTTGTTGTTGTTGTTGTTGCTGGCATATACCTACCAACGAAACGCCATTGCCATAGAAACCCATGCAGAGATTCTGGAAAACGAAAGAGAAGCATGGACACACATCAGATCTGGATGGATGTGGACAGTCAATCGTTTAAGATCAGATACACAAATAATCAGACTAGCCTTGGAGTCTCTACTGATGAGCTGATATGTGTTTGATGGAGGAGACATTTGGGAAACACTGTTTTAAATCATTTCAGAGCGATGGAAATATTGAGCCGTATTGTCCAGCTTTCTTGTAAGGCATCTCCTTATTTCCCATTCCCGGCTGTTCTGGAGTCTCGGTTCGAACACTCATCTCTGTTTTGTTGCACTGATGCTTGTTTTGTGTGGTTGTTGAGGTGTTTGTCTGTGCTGTTTCCCCACAGACAGTGCGCTCAACGAGGAGAACTTCACCATCAGATGCCCGAAGCACAAGGTGACTCGGAGATATTGTTGTAGTTGAGTTTAAGTTATGAGAATGACATGAGTTTGCAGCATAATAGACTGCAGTATTGAACTCCTCAGCTTTAGTGTCTTCCTCTTGCATCATCTTCAGCGCTGATAACGATCGCTCGTGTTTTTGTCTTCTCAGAATAAAGCATCCAGATTGAGCGTCAGCAGGCTGAAGAACAGATGACATCTGGGACGGGTTGAAATGTCTTTGAAGGTATTTTACTGCAGCGTCTCACTGCTTGTGCCTTAGAAATCTCAAACCTTTTTATTCATTCTGCCAGAGCTCAATTGTCCTTATTAGATCATTAAGATTATTATTTTGTTTTGTTGGTATCGAGATCAGTAATCATAATATTCCTTCGCGCTTAGGTTACAACATCTTTAACTTCTGTGATATTTTCTGTGAAACTGTTTTTTTGTTATTAAAAACAAACAAACATACAAACAAGCCCAGCCCTGATGAGAAAAAGTCAATCAAAAGTAATTAGGGCTGTCACTATCGATTATGATTATTTTGGTAATCGAGTAATCTGTCGATTATTGTGGCCGATTAATCGAGTAATCTGTCGATTATTGTGGCCGATTAATCGAGTAATCTGTCGATTATTGTGGCCGATTAATCGAGTAATCTGTCGATTATTGTGGCCGATTAATCGAGTAATCTGTCGATTATTGTGGCTGATTAATCGAGTAATCGGATATTTTTTTGTAGTAATAAAAACAGACCTAAGTAAACAATAGCCTTTAAAATTAATCAAAATACATGTATAATAGCAACGAGGCAGTAATAATTGTTTCAAATAAAGTATCAAAATTAAGTCATATTATAGTTTTATAAAAAAACACTGTTAAAATGCATAGTATAATATACATAATGTACACTAGGCTATGTTTTATAACAGATGTCTGCAGACGGCCTGGTGTTGTTACACTTTACACCAGATTAAAGCCTTAGAAAACTAATAATAATAATAATAATAATGCAATTCATGGATTCTCGTCCGTGGAACGCAACACTTCCAGTATTTTACCAGTTACTCGACATGGGTAAATTGTAACCGAGGATTTTTTTTTTTAAATCGAGTACTCTGAATTTGTTTGAGTAAAAGTTGCATTACTTTTAAAAGTAACTTTCCCCAACACTGCATATAAGCCACTTATCATATGACATACTCTTTTCTTGTTTTGGTGACAATTGCATTATTCAGCATTAGTGATAACTCAAACAAGTTAATATTTACATGATATTTACATGTTTACATGACAACGATGCACTAAAAAAAACTAAAAGTTTTTCCTTTTTCTGCACACAGACGACAATAGGGTTGGGTATCGTTTGAATTTTAACAATTACGATTCTGCTTTTCAATTACGATTCTAATAAGGTAAAAAATATATCTTTCACATTTAGTCTTATTGTAAAACAAACTAGCCTAAGTAAAATACATTTAAAGCATTATTAAAGACAAGTAAACACTCATTAATTTAAAAAATAAAACGAATAAAAAATTAGCAATCGCAACAAATAAATACAACAGAACAAATATATGATTTAAATGCAGTGTTTTAAGTTTTTCAGGTATTCAGGTACAGAAACTGTAATCAAATGTAAAATAACACTGCACTTTATAAATAAAATATACAGTACATTACAAATATAGTTACAAAAGTTATTCAGCCAAGAAGGAGGGAATTTTCTCTTTGTCCTTTGTTTGATTAGTGTTGTCATAGAGACGGCAGCAGGAATAATAGGCTGCTGTCACTTTAAGAGTTGCCCAGTATAGTCACACACACGCCTGCAGCTCTGAAAACAGCGCGCGAGTCGTCTTGCGCTTCAATTTTTCTAAAGTCTAGGGCTGTACTCAACCAAAGAAAATCTTGGTCGACTGAAGTCCTGACATTTTCGACTAAAAATGACGTTAGAAAAAAACAACGTTAAATTAATTAGCTGCGCACAGTGCGCAGTACTTGGTAGCCTTGTTGTCCGCCTAAATGAATTATAAATAAACATAAAAAACTAGTAGGCTATTTGCAGTATATTAAATCGTTTTTGACCGAATCATTTTGCACTGAAATGAGTCTGACACACGAGTCTGTCGGCTCTGACAGCGTTGCATCACGTGCACCTGCGCAATATCATAGCCTATGATTTCCGAAGATAGTACTATGTTGTCAACTAGTGATATCATCACAAGAACTGTTGAGGAATATGCAACATAATTTAGACAATTATTTTTGTCATATATTATAACTGTCAGACACTATCATTTCAGCCGCTCTGTGCATGTCCTCGCACAGGCTGAACATAGGAGAGATCAGCTTCGCGGCTGAGACACGAATAGACTATAAACTTAAAGCTTTTACTCTTAATAAACACACTTTAATAAAAAAAAAGAATATTTATTAAACAAACCAGATCAAGAGCAGAAACGAAATAAAGTGCATAACTGAAAAATAAAGCATCTTAGGCTCAAAACTAATACAAACAGTCGGCACAGCGCAATTGCGCATTAGGCTCCAAACAAAAAATAAAAAAGTTAGGTTATCACACTAAAACATTGAAATATGCAAATTCTGATTTGTTCATATAGCCTACTCAAAACAGACAGGGCAAGCTAACGCAGACAAGTGAGCTTACCACTTTTAGATGATATGTCATGTTTGTCGTCGAGCTGTGGTTGCTTGCACACTTTGCATTCGACCTTTTTCCCGTTATCAATTTTAACAAAATGCTGCCACACTGTCGATTTCTTTGTTGTTGACATGTTAGAAGAGGACTGACTATTAAACGCTCTCACAATTAAATAAATAATATTCAGCATCAGACCTTCTACAGCCTACTTATCGTTCTCTCTTGGGTTGGGCTAATCCAAAAAAGGTGAAAACAAGGGGGGTGTTCTGAAGACAGACTGTTACCTTGTTTACACAGACGATAGCGGTATCGTTTTCAAAAACATGCACTTTGAAACTGTTTTCAAAACTGTTTTTAGGCCCCCAAAGCGCTATTGTTGTTTAAATGAACGGCCACAATGTTACTTTTTCTGATTTTAGTTGAAAACGGCCCCTAAAGTTGTGTTTGTAATGGTGTATTGCTCATTTGTTTGTTGGTGTTCCTCCACAGGTAGACTTCAGCAGGTCGTCTGGCCGCGCGGTGGATCCCTGAAGTGTTTACAGATTGTTCCAGTTGATTTTGTACTTCACGTGTTTGAGTGTTTACATGTACTCTCAGGCGTCTGAGCTGAATATCTGACGGCCTGCCGCTCGAGTCGAGGGCCACCCTGGACGACGCTGGACGATTCTCACTGCATTCCTCTGCTCTCCGAACGAACGCTCGATGTATTCAACCTCTGCAAGATCTCACAACATAAACGATCTCTCATTCCGCTTCAGACTGAATCCTGTAAAGCCCTTTGAAAGCTAATAACGAGAGCCTTGTTTCATTTGAAGTTACAGTACAAGTGCACTGAGCAGAAGTGCTCGTTTTCTGTTTAGTTTGTCATTCTTGTATGAACTCCAGCATCTCATTGTTCATTAATGCAACACGAACTGACCATTCTTTAACAGTGACGTCTTTATCACATAAAACTGAAATGCTGAGTCTCCCGTATGCACTAGTATGTGAACATATTTATTTCTATTTATGTTTAATGCATATGTGTGTATTTATTTGCCAATGAACAGAGTGTGTTTTAGCACCTTGTATGAATGCAGTAAAGGAACATTATGATTTGATGTTGTTGGTAACAGCTACAGGGTGCTTTAAACATGAATCTGATTTGAGTTTTGAATCTTGTGGCCTGGGAATCGAGGAGTGTGTAGGATTTTCCATTTCACCCGATGCCTTGTGATGTCTCGAGCTCTGTTTCAATAAATGTTTTTATGTTCTACATTCCTAACATGCGACTGTGTGACTGTACTTCATGATGTGTTGATGCACATGTTTGTCCAGATGGTGGCGCTAAACAACCTTCACAATCAAACAAACTCGGGTCAGTGAGCATTTCTCAAAAGATTATTTCATGCCTCTGTTATAGCAAATGAAACTTATACTAAAACTAAGCCTTTACGTTACGAGTGGTCCGTACCTCTGCAAAGGTGGGTTGAAAAGGTTTTCTCTGACTCGATTCCTGTGCGGTTCATAGAGCAGTTGCTAACATGTTTTGCTCTCCAGTTGCTATGAAGTTCTAGGTGGTTACCATGGTTTTTGGTAGGTGTTATAAGGTGTTTGGTCATTGTTTACTGGCCCAGGTCGAAATGGGTAGTATTTTCAGCGCCTCGTTAAAGTTCCTGCAAAATCCAGTTATGATTTATATCATTTAATGCGTTATAATGATCATTAATGTATTTTGAATGACACGGTTTATAGTATATAACTCAAGCTATAGGTTGTGAAATCAAGCATTTCTCGTTCTTACTGTTTTTTTGTTTTGTTTTTAGTTATCGTTAGCTTGTACTAGTATACCGATTAGCCGCTTAGTTTATATTATATGTGTTTAGCTTCCAATATAGTTCCCAATTACATGTTTCAAATTAATGATGTTTGTGTGTACTTGGCATGACAATTAATTAATTAAAAAATAATAAATCATTATTTTTTACAGAATATATGGGCTCGCACGGCGGTATTTCCGGTGAAGGTCTAAGGATGCTGGATTACTTCCGCCGATCGTAGAGTCCAATGCTATACCGAGAATTTATATTGGTTTTTATACTCTATTGCTATACTAAAGAAACGTTAGTCACAAAAACAGACACCCCTCATTTTGTTTATGCTTCTTTGTTTATTATATTAAATAAACATAACTATATATAAAATTACATCTAAACGTATTAAAGTTTCGTTTCAAAGACGAGAGGACAGTAAATTTTGAAGACTCTGCCATAATCCCGCTTTCCTCGGTTTTCCTCCGCTTTAAATCTCCCCAACCGGAAACTGAAGAGCAGCCTTGCGTCAAACGCGGAAATGCAAAAAAGGTCTGCACTCTAAAACTCTTTTACTATAGGAGATTAAGTTGAAACTTAATCTCCCATCTATAATAAAATAGTTTTAGAGTGCATACTTTTTTGCATTTTAGAACATAGTATGTTAAAAACAATCATTATCCTTATAAAAAAGATACATTGTATGGTTGCTTTACAGTTGTTTTATTATGCAATACATAGGCATTCATTTTATATTTCAATCATGTTCTTTGTGCACTTAATGTAATAGAAATCATACAATAGTTAAATAGGTTATAATTATTTGAGACATCATGATGACAACTTTTGATCAGGCATTACCGCCTGGGTCCTAAATAGGGTTGCCACCCGTCCCGGTTTTCCCGGGATTGTTCTCTTTTTTGATGTCCTTCAAAGCTGGAAACGCCCCTGGTTGACCCCTCCCCCTCAAAGTGTCCCGGTTTTTCACAAATCAAAGGTGGCAACCCTAGTCCTAAATGAGACCCATTGTAATCAGTGATGCTGTCTAGACTGGATGCGGCGCGACAAGACAGATTTCCAACAGTAAACTGATGCCCCTTTTTTATTTTTGACGTAAAGACTAGTAAGAATATGGGATGTTTATCCGCCATGTTGTCATTATCATGTGTCCTACCAGAGTGGTGCAAGGAATGACATCACTTTGTTGGCCAAAACGGCGGAAGCGAGTTAGCATTTAGCACTTCCGGCTCCATCGTCCCAAAGCCAATGGGTTTTTTGAAAGGGATTTTGGTTAAATGTCTGAATAAGGTCTGTGGTGAACACAAGCTCAAGACACTTTCACAACATTTCCAGACCATAGACTAGAAAAAAGATGGACGACGTGTCTCCGCTTGTTTGTGCTGGGAATAGTGTGTGGGTCTCTTAGCAGTGTGTGCACACACTGATCCAATAACAGTGCTGGTGTTGCTCAGACTAGAGGTCTTCTCGGGTCCTAAAAACTGTACCCGACCCGAATCGACCCGAATCACTACTTACCCGAACCCGACGTGCATAAATTAATATTTTTTTAAAGAAAAACCCGACCCGAGACAGACCCGATAAAACTATACCCGAGTCCGACCCGACCTGACGCCATTTCCTTTAGAACCCGACTGGACCCGAACGTAAACGGCATTTACATTGTGCACAGCCTGCAGCCCTGCGTTTCTCAAAAATGCACTTAACATAGACGCGCAAGTGTAAGCGCGCTGAAGTGCTAAAATGTCAATCACACATCACTGTAACCCATTACGTCCTATAAAATTTGGCATAATGTTATTTACCGGTCCATACGATGATTAGAACCACCATTCGTTTTCCCTGACATTTTTCGCAATGTCTGTTATCGCCTCCATGCTTTTCTGACAGTGTCGCGTATTTTTAAAATTGATTGACAGGCCTGGCTAAACGACAATTCAAATACTTGCATTTAGTCAAACATCCATCCACATGATGGCGCACTAGTTCTTCTTGGCAAAGGGAGGGTTGGTTTATGTGGAGCGAGCAACTGAGTAAATAAATGCAGAGGCAACCGTGCTTATGCTTATAGCCCATTTGAACGTAGAAGCGCGGATTCGCTCTCTCACTTAGAAAAAGTGAGAGAACGGTGTCATAAAGTTGTTTTAAATACTGCAATTTTCTTAAATGCCCAACATAGTTTAAAAGAATTCGGGTCTTCTCGGGTCCATTTGGAAAAGGCATATTTATTTTAAATTACCCGAGACCCGAGGCCACTAATACCGAACCCGACCCGTGTCCGAGACACTCGTCGGAGTTTTGGACCCGAACCCGCTCGGGTCTCGGGTCGGACCTCGGGTTTTCGGATCCAAGTGGACCCGTGAAGACCTCTAGCTCAGACCTCTGCCTCTCGCTGCTTTTGGGAAACGTTATCATGTCTCACACTGTAAATGAAGTTTGTTTTGTGATAGTCTATGAATCAACATGTTACTTTGTACTAGAGATGCACAATATATAAAAAATCTTATCTGAATTTATTCAGACAACTTCGACATTTCTCACATTATCACAGTTTATTCGCTATAGTTTAGAAAATGGTAGTAAATATGAGAAGAACTCAGAGTGATCAAATCAGTTGATATTTCACTGGTTTTGTCCGTCCTTCTGTTAGACTCTCACAGATGAATTATGTTGAGTATCTGTCAGCTGTTAAATTTAACTACACAATTAGATAATACCAGTTTAGCTCAACCGATTACCAAGCAATGCTTCATGTTCTTCAGTCTGTGTGTAAAAAGAGCATTAGCAATTAAAGAAAAAACACTTCAGCAAAACATGATCAGCTCAAAGTGTCGGAATCATTTTTGGTTCCAAATTTGTATGAATGTTACTGGTAGTCACTGTATGAAGAGTTTTTGGATATAATATGTCACAGTTTACTTTTAATTTTGCTCTCCTCACTCACATAAATGAACTATAGTGTCCTGCACACACTAGTAAAAAATATATAAAAAATTATATCTGGTGTTTGACTATTATAGGCTACATAAAATTATAACGAGAACATTATAATTGTGTGCTTGGGACATTTCTTTTAATGGTGAGACTTTTGTTTTTGTAATCAGGGCCTCAAAAATGACATAAAAATTTGGATTTAGATTTATCGGCCAATATATCGGTTATCGGCTTTCAAATATTAAGAATTATCGGTTCATATTCATTACAAAATGTTCATATCGGTGCATCCCGAATGTTGTGGAAGTTCTGATCGAGACATTTTATCAAAAAGAGTCTTAATACGAGGTTGGAACTTCTGAGTTCTGAAAGTAAAGTGACATTATAAAGGCGAGATGTTTAATGTCTTTTAGTGTCAAATGTAAATAGTTCAGTATCAAAACATAAAATAGTTAACCGTTATTAACAGTTAATTCAAAGTAATAAAAGTTCAGTGAGCTTGAAGTAAGTCGGCAAGGCAGGTTTTGGATGACAGCCGATGTTTTCATACATTTGAAAAGATAATTTCAATCTTTCTGTTAGCTTGTTGGAACAGTTTTGTGTCAAAAGCATCTTTCTTCGTTGCCGGCCATTCAAAAGTTGGTGACTGACTCAAAAAAGCATCCAACATCAGTAACAGTAATAACTCCTGAAATGTCAGGTTAATAGAGTGGAAAGGTTATGTTGGCCTTACTTTTCAAGCACAGCACTGGTACTGTTGGCCAGCATGTTGACTAATCTGTATTTATCTCAAAGATTAACCGTGAGAAGATGAGAGAGAGAGAGAGAGAGAGAGAGAGAGAGAGAGATGCAGGATCTGTCACGCCTGCGTAAAGATGTGCTTTATGGCTGATGCCTGCAGCTAATGTCTCTCTCTCTCTCTCTCTCTCTCTCTCTCTCTCTCTCTCTCTCTCTCTTTTTCTCTCTAATGTCTCTCTCTCTTTTGCGCTCTCTCTCTCTCTCTCTCTCTCTCTCTCTCTCTCTCTCTCTCTCTCTCTCTCTCTCTCTCTCTTTTTCTCTCTAATGTCTCTCTCTCTTTTGCGCTCAGTCTCTCTCTCTCTCTCTCTCTCTCTCTCTCTCTCTCTCTCTCTCTCTCTCTCTTTTTCTCTCTAATGTCTCTCTCTCTTTTGCGCTCTCTCTCTCTCTCTCTCTCTCTCTCTCTCTCTCTCTCTCTCTCTCTCTCTCTCTCTCTCTCTCTCTCTCTCTCTCTCTCTCTCTCTCTCCTCTCTCTCTCTCTCTCTCTCTCTGCTTTCGTTGGCTCTGGGCGTTAACATTATCTCAGCTCGCAGAAATCCAGCAGTATAATTTGTTCTTTGCCTTTATCGTAATCTGCAGCTCTGCCCAAAGGTTTTCTGATCATCCACAGTTTGCATCTCGCTCTCCCTCCGTGGATCGTTTCCCAGCTTTATCGAGTTGCGATGTTGGAGCAAACAGTATATTCTCTAGCAATGAGTTTTTCCTGAAATATATCTCTATATCATCTTCATCTTGTCATCAGTATGCCGTGTGGAAAAAAAAGTACGCCTTAGGATACTTTTAAAACAAGTACGTGGATAATGTACCTTAACCCTCTGGGGTCCTTCGGCCCAAATGGACCCGAAGCATTTAAATATATATATTTTTTAAATCATAGCTTTATCGGAATGGTCCGAAATTTGGTGAATTTGTTGGTACTTGGCATATGAACACCCATAAAATTGGGGACAGGATTTTAATAGTCTAAGTGGTTGTAAAAAAAATAGTCACACTCAGGACCTTCGGGTCCAAATGGACCTGCATAGGAAATGAATGGGAAATTGGCAAAAATGTGAAAATACAGAGTTTTTTTGTGCGTCCAATCTACAAAATCAGCCACGATCCAGAAAAAAAGCACACAACAGTGAAGGGGTGAATCTATAAAACATCAAGAGTGCAAAACAGACACATCCACACACACACACACACACACACACACACACACAAACACACTTTTATACACATACACACTAATAAATTCAGATTACATATGGGTTTTGAATTTTTAAAATGCTCAGTTTGTCCACCAGATGGCATCCATCTCATTTCAAAAATTGCTTTCATGAGGCCTAGGCTTGACTCTAAAATGAAATACAGCTTTAAAAAAAAAAAATATATATATATATATATATATATATATATATTTTTTAAATTTCTATTATATTCAATGGGGAAAAAATGTGTCATAATTATTGCATTAATATTAATTATAAATCATTTTTATTTTTGAAATTATCTCAAAACACCAAAAAAGAAAAGAAAAAATATTATAAAAAACAAGTAAAAAAAAAAAAAGATGATTTTTAAAAAATAAATATTAATCCCACCCTTCCGGCCCATTTGGACCCGAAGGTCCTGAGTGTGACTCTGAAATGAAGGACCCCAGAGAGTTAAAATAATACATATTTGCAATGTTTTCCGAGACTTAATTCCACGTTATTTACAATTAAGTTGTAGGAAAAATGTATGGTTACAATTTATTTCAAATGTAACCTACATATTTAATTAAATGTGTTTTTTACCAACTTAAGACATAAGTACAGCTTTATATTTAATAATCATAATAAATTAAAATATGTAATATTTAAATGCAATATCAAAAAACAGTAACATTATAATCAAGTCCTTCGCATGTGCTTTAGTCATCAGTAACATCAATATCAGTAGCCTACACTTCTTTAAAGCACGACAAAAGATTATTAAAACATATACATTTTAAAATGTACTTGAAAGAAAGAAAACATTTTAATTTGACATTATTACAAAGTGCACTTTTTAAAAGTGTATATATAGCCTATATATACCTTTAAGATTTGAAGTGCACTTCTTTTTCACAAGGGAAGTTTTTAGGAACAATGTGGAATGAATGTGCCTGATTAAAAAAATATTAGTAAATTCACTTTACATGTATTTATTCTTAATCACAATAAAATATGCCAATTACTGCATTTTAAATTACATATTAAATTTCACATATTACGGAGGCTGAAAATGGTCAACAAATACATTTCCTTGTCTTCAGTTAGCAAGCTAACAGTGTAGCCTACTAGCTTAGCAAATAACAATTATGAAAAACTCGTCATGATTAGCTAGAACAAGACATACCGGTAACATGCTAAGATCTTTGTGTAGTAGGGCCTATCAGTTAGCATTGTTAGCATGCTTGTTAGCATGTTGCTGTGCATTTATAGGGTTTTCTGGGTGGTCAAAAGAGCACACTCACATATTCCTTTAATATTCTTTTGGTTTTTGTTTGTACTAAAATATAAATAATAGTAGGTTACACTCTAAAAAAATGCTGGGTTGTTTTAACCCAAATTTGGGTCAAATATGGACACTCAACTATTGGGTTAAAATTTAACCCAACTGCTAAGTTTGTCCATATTTGACCCAAATTTGGGTTAAAACAACCCAGCATTTTTTTAAATGTACTGATAATGATCCAAAATGTGCAGGAAAAGGTTGTTTGATGTGCTCAGATGATCACAGCAATCCGCATGTTTCACCATGTGTTCAGTGTGAATCACTTTAAAACCCATATGCTAACCACACACAAATAGTACATCACTGTCTGACAAATAGCTCTTGCCACCAGCAAACTGCACTGGATTTCATCGTTTGAAAGCTTTAAAAGAGGCTGACACTGGGATCCTGGAGTTCTGTTTTGGGCTTTAAGCATTACAAAATCCAATGGGACGAATATAGATCAGGCTGTTCTTCCAGTTCGGACTGCCTGTTCCAGGCTGTATTTCACTCCCTCCCACTGATAGACGGTTGACATTCAACACGATCTCCTATTGAAATCCATATAAATCCTCCTTGTGCAAGAACAGCCACTGAGTCACTTCTCTAGATGTCCAAAAAAGCGCCACAGGGTTGTGAATTTTTCGTCTTGCTAAACCGCGTTTGGCTCTGAGGTGTGAACGAGGAGGGATGGTAATAAGGTGGGAGTTTAGTTTGATATATTTTCTCCTAACCCAGCACTTATCATGCGAACAAAACGTACAACATGCTGTTGTTTTATTTCCCTTGCTTCTGTCTTGCAGTCTGAGCCGTCCAGATGGCAGAAGTAGAGCTGGTGCTTTAGTCGAGCATTTACAGCAAATCTTTGACTAACGAGATATATCCTCATTACATTTTTACCCCCTTTTATGTTTGTTTTTAGTGGAAAGTGTAAATGTAAAATTTAGCTTGCAAGTGCAGACACACGCACTGATTTCTAGGGCTCTTTCTCATTAGCATCCCATAATGAGTCAGTTAGTAATCCTCTTGTGCTCTTCGCGTATCGGTCAAAAATGACCTCTTTTTTTTTTTTGTCAATGAAATGAATGTACTATATTTTAGTTTTTTATTTAATATTTTGTATTTTTAGCAGATTTTTTTATACCACATTATATTTACGCTGTATTTATAATCCATTTATTCACGTTTTGAGCATAGAACTGAAAATTAAACTTCCAACTTAAACTGTGGTAAATCTTGAATGCTTTAGAGCACAGACTCAAGTTTGATCAAAGACGACACTTGGCAGAAGTGAAAAAAGTTTTAAAAAGTGAACTTAAAAAAAAGTTACAGAATTGTATGTGTATTGCTATGAAAAATGCACAAAAAAATACTATTTTCAATTTCTATATGAAATATATATTTTCAAAATAATTTTTTACTCAAAAACTGCAAGAAAATCAGTTGTAAAAAAATAAAATCAAGTTGTATTCCAAATTTGAGCCTGATATCAAAAAAAAAAAAAAAAGAGCTTTCAGTAAGATTTTGATTGGCTGCAGTACCAAACGTTTCCACTTGATGTACCAAGTTTTGTACCATTCCAATGAAGTAAAAAATAAAAAAAAACTTAAAACCGGACCGGCACTTGCCCCAATCTTCACCAGCTCTCTGAAGCTCTCCTTCAACAAGAAGCTCCCCGGGTTCGAGTCAGCCAGGATTTTGCATATTCTCCCTTGTGTATGCGTGGGTTTCCTCCAAGTGCTCCGGTTTCTCCCACAATCCAAAGACGTGCAGCAAAGGCGAATTGGAGACTCTTGGAAGTTGTCTGTAGGTGAGAAATGGCCATCCATTCAGGGTGTTTCCCCGCCTGTGGCCCACGACACTGGGAAAAGCTCCAGCGCCCCAAGATCCTCATAAGGATAAAGCAGTTTGGATGATGGATGGATGGAATTACCTCTACCTACATTTTTGCAAAACGCAAAAAAAACATACCAATACATACAAATCACTGCAGCTTCCAGCTGAAATGAACAGTAAAACAGCAAGCATTTTTAATAATTTTCATACAAAATTTTGATTACAGGTGCACATTATTGATTGATAAAGACTTATTTTTGCTCGGCTCCTTGCACAGTTCTATATTATGATAAATGTGTGGCTTTTCAGGCCCTGTTTACAGCTGGTGTTAAGATGCCTTTTGGTGGATCGCATCTTCAGTTCTCATTCTGCTGGATCTTTCTGCTGCCTTCGACACTGAATCATCAGATCCTCTTGTCCGCCCTCTCATCACTGGGCATCACTGGAACTTCCCTCCACTGGTTTGAGTCCTATCTCACAGGTAGGTCTTTCAGGGTTACATGGAGAGGCAAGGTATCCAAAGCACATCAACTGACCACAGGAGTTCCTCAGGGTTCAGTTCTTGGACCGCTCCTCTTCTCCATCTACACCACATCACTGGGATCCATCATACAGGCACATGGTTTCTCTTACCATTGCTATGCTGATGACACCCAGCTCCACCTCTCAGTTCAACCAGATGATCCCACAGTAGCTGCATGAATCTCAAACTGTCTGGCGGACATCTCGGCATGGATGAAGGAACATCACCTGCAGCTCAACCTGGCAAAGACTGAGCTTCTCGTCCTCCCTGCAAATCCGTCTCTACAGCACGACTTCACTATCCAGCTAGAGTCATCCTCAATCACCCCATCAAGGTCAGTCAGAAATCTTGGAGTAATCTTTGATGATCAGCTGACCTTCACAGACCACATCACAAAGCTCGATCATGCAGGTTTGTAATGTATAACATCAGGAAGATCAGGCCTTTCCTAACTGAGCATGCAATACACAACTTCTCGTCCAGGCCCTGGTTATTTCTAGGCTTGATTATTGCAATGCTCTTCTGGCTGGACTTCCATCATGTGTTACTAAACAAATGATCCAGAATGCTGCAGCTCGCCTGGTCTTCAACGAGCCCAAAAGGGCCCACGTCACTCTACCACTCGCTGCTCGCATCAAATTCAAAGCTTTGACGCTTGTTTACAGATCTACCACAGACTCAGCTCCGTCCTACTTTCACTCCCTACTACAAATCTTCTCTTTTAAATCCCGTCCCTTTTAAATCTTCCCTTGTCTGGCTTTTGCTACTCTGAGCAATGCCTGAACTTTGTATTTTGAGCACTTCTTGCGTCGTTCTTCCCTCTTCACGATGACTCGCTTGCTTTAGTCCTCAGATGTAAGTTGCTTTGGATAAAAGCATCTGCTAAATGACTAAATGTAAATGTAAATGTAAGTAGACGAGGGAGACACATTCCAGTACAAACCTGGTGTTTTAATTCGTCTCTTTAGTTCACTTTCAACCACTTCTGT
This sequence comes from Rhinichthys klamathensis goyatoka, assembly GCF_029890125.1. Taxonomy (NCBI): domain Eukaryota; kingdom Metazoa; phylum Chordata; class Actinopteri; order Cypriniformes; family Leuciscidae; genus Rhinichthys; species Rhinichthys klamathensis. The sequence continues at coordinate 588,073 of NW_026606971.1, forward strand.
CCTGATTTCTTCAAGAGGAGGGTTTACGGGCGTGTTTTTCAGATCTTTTCATGTAATGGACGAAATAAGCTCACGCAATTTACATATGAACACGACCGGAGACAACGGAAAGACATTGTGTTTGGCACGTTTTTCATCTTCAAACCAAACTCGGGTCTCCAGCCGACAAAGTTTAAACCCCGTTTGTCTAGAGCTCTTCACATAATGTTTAGCATTAGTCCAGTAGACGGAGGGTAGACGGTGTTTTGTGGCTGTTTGAACACATTCGATCACATGAGCGTTTACACTACGAAAGCAATCCAGTCGAGTGTGTTTTCGACTCCTTCTGGAAGTGGTTGAAAGTGGTGGACAAGCTCAAAATATTTCAGACCCGTGATCCGATCGACTAAAACGCATCTTAACACCAGGTGTAAACAAGGCCTTTGCTGTAGTAAACTTGCTCGATATCTCACCTGGTACAGCATTGCACTTGTGATTGAGTACCATTGAGTCCCATGAAACATAAGTCATGATAAACGAGCTCAAAAACGTTTAGAAACAAGCTAAAATGACATGATTGTTTCAGTAAATCTGTTTTTATGTCTTTTGTAAACTTTATTGGGTGATTGATTAGGGTTTAATGTAGGTGGTATGATATTTTCAAATGCATTAACCTTTTATCACCACTCACGGGACATTTTAATTCAGAACTGCTGCAATACGTACAACAACCAATGTAATAAAACACTGCCAGATTCACGTTCATCTGTTCCGGATCAAACTGAACAGGCACTCACTGGAAATTTCACTTTGAAACTGTTTTGAAATGTGCAAGACACAACGTAATATCATTTTGCAGAAATGTCACCACAGGTATGTTTTCATTCCCATTCATCTCAATGGGAAAACCCCCCAAACGTACACTTCCTGGATGCTGCCATCTTTACTCGTGGACATTGTTGCTTAAAAACAAATGTATTTAATCAGAATGCTCTGCAACATTTTAATGGCATCATTTCAGAAAGAGAATGAATGAAACTGAATGGAATTGGATAACAGCCAGACCTTCACCCTTGCTTCCAGCACAGTTCATCCAATCACAATATAGAGCTGGAAAATAAATGTGTTATAGTTTTAATTTGGTTCTTCCTCTTCTCCATTGCGGTCACTTCCCTCCTTTCTGCATCCATACATTTATCCTCAGTCATCTGCTGTGGAAGCACCAATTAATCATGATGTTTTCTCAACTCTAATTCTTTAAATTTTGCTTCATTTATCCTGCGTCATTTGTCACGTCTTTCAAATGTTCCGGTAAGTTTACAACTTTCAATTGCATTGGTCATGAGTTCAAATATTGCTTGACTGAATACGTTATAGCCAGTTAGTCCCTATCACATATTTTAGTAATCATCGTAAATTAGGTTAAACACTCAAAATTCATCTTGTGAAAATAATTTTGAAATCAGACATTGGGTTACCATGGAAATGGCACTTTAAAGGAGCTGTATGTAAGAAATGTATTTCAATTAATCATAAAATGGCCCTGATGTGTCTCTAGCCATTAAGAAATCATGTTCATTTCAAATACAAATAACTGACAACAGTAGTACGGCCACGATATTGTAATTTAAAAAGTGAAGTTGCAGCCCTCAACTGATGTTGATGTTGTCATCTTGTGTTTTGGCCTGAAGCCCCACCCTCCACCTATCTACCAATCACGAAGTCAGTAGTGTTTCGGCATCCAGGTTGCCAGCTCTGCTCTAGTTGAAAGCTCCTTGTAGCAGCCTACGTTCCTGCTGGATCCTGCAGCCTATCTGGCAACCTTGAGTCAGGGAGGAGGGGGAGGGGATGCACCGCTCTACAGTAATTTGAAAGTGATTGCAGTACCAGTTTTGGCCACAATCTTACATACAGCTCCTTTAAATCTCTCAATCTTTGTGATTTGAGCTTCAGATTTAGATAGGCATATGGCTTTGAATTTCTAGCAATTTTAGAGTCCAACTTAGCCTGGTTAAAACCAGACCATTCTCAGTTGTAACTGAGTTATGGTCTGGCAAAGCGTCATAGACAAATCATTTCCAGAGGGGCGTCACCAACGGACGTCGCGGATAGACCTAAACCCCATCAGAGCGATGAAGGAGATGACGTATGCAGAGCGGCGGAGAAACATCTCCGAGTGTTGTTCTTTGCTCGGTTTTTAACAAAAAGGAAACCTTCAAATGGCTTAAAACAGACGCGATAGCTGATTCGAACGAGTGATGTTCGACGGCGGCATCCATCTTTGTAATGTAGGCTACAAAATCTGCTTCAAAATCCCAGCGCTGTCGTCATCGTGTAAAGCCCGCCCCAACGTTTCTGATTGGTGCCTCGATTTCGACGGATTGGAAATGGGCTTGAATGAGCTCTTTGCCAGACTAACTTTCAGAGCAAATCTAAATTTGCCGGAAGTTGTCTGGGTTTTCCCAGGCTAAGTCCAACTTATTTTGTAAAATATACCTTCACCCTTGCTTCAACCACAGCTCTTCAAATCAGAATATAGATTTTACTCTTCCTCTCTCTGTCTCTTCTCCATTGCTGTCACTTCCCCACATCCCTCCTTTCCCCCATCCATCCATTTATCATCAGTCATACGCTCTTTTAACTCTGTTTCCCATGCAATTGTGCCTATTTATCATGATATTTTCTCAACTAGGACTTCTAGTTTTGCTCCATGTTTCAGGGTGAGGTTGTAGCATGGAGAGGAGAGGATCTTTGGTGTATTTATTAAAGGAAAACAACACAACAAAGCCGGGACAAGGATTGGAAGAAAAATGACAGGAAACCCAACCATACTTTGACGTGAACGGACCACAAAAAACTGAATCCACAAAACTAGGAACATGTTTCAGTTTAGTTTGCCCCAATCCTGGATATTCTACTTCGTTTGTAATGTTTTTTTTCTTTTTCGGGTCGGGGTACAACACATTGGTCTACAGATATCAACAATTGCATTTGTCATGAGTTCAAATCATGCTTGACTGAATATGATTTATAATGAACTAAAATAGAATCGTTTTTTCAATAGACATATTTCAGTAGCCTAATGGTTGATTTACTTTTTTAAATGTCACTGCAATGTGAGGGATTACTTATGCTTATTTAAACCGAGCACAGAATGATCCATATATGAAAACCAGCCTCTATAATGCATCAGAAAAAACACAAAAGCCACAGCATTCAGTATTTTAGTGTTTATTTCTACAATGTTTCTCCAGAGCAATGTTGATTCATGCAAATATTTCTGGGTTTGCTTTTGTCCTTTCAACGAAAGATTTTCATAATGGTCTTGTATTCTTCATCCATTTCGAAGGGTTAAAATGTCTTTCAGTTTCTTCATGGTTTATTGTCTATGAGAGCAAATCAATGTCCAGTCCCATCACTGTTGGCCTGCTGTTGTTGCACATGAAGTATACAAAAACATTTATTTTATTATTTGCACATTTGTCATTTTCGACTCCACTGAAACTTTTATAAAGTTATGCAAACTTGTGCTAATTACTACACAATATTTGTCACAATTCTAAAAAGTAGCACAGATACCAACGTTTCTGTTTTCTGTTATATCCATGCAAAATGCCCTTTCAAACATTGTCATCAATACTTTTATTATTTTAATTTTAACAACACAAGATTAAAACAGTTCCAGCACATCACCTTTTGCTACCTTTCTTCAAACAAGAATACAAAATCGAACAAATCTAAAAAAAAAAAAATTAATTTGCGCAAGACTTGTGTGGAAAAAGGTAGTACATGACACTTTATTGGCATTTTAGTCTAAATGCAAAGTATACCAGGTTTAGCAGCTAGTAACATTTTTAATGGCTCAAATAAAAGGATCTTATATAGAAATTCATTTGGACCTTCATTCCCTGACACAAAGCAGCAGATTTTTTTAGACATCACTAACCCATTATCTATGAAACATAAATATGACACCTTCATTTAACACACCCTTCCTGCACATACATTAACAAACTGGATGTTAAAGTGGGGTTTAAAACACATTTTAACAATATTTTTTACTAATAACCACATTTTAATGTAAAACAGGATGTTTAATGAGAAAAAAATATAGGCCGTCAACTGAATTACTTTGTGAAAAGTGTCTCTTACATACTGTACCAGAATGAAGTCAGGTGTTTTGAGGGGAGGGTTTGAAAGTAAGAGGGATTTGTGATGTGATCAAAAAATAAAACCTTTTTAGAGGCTGAAATCTTTCATTTATTTATTTGAATAATGTGCAGAGTCGGTAAGACCAGTCGTGCACAGTAAGACCAGAAATGTATATTAAGATAGTAAATTTTGATTTCATGTTGACTTCTGAATATTACACAGTGAATGGTATACCTGAGAAATCCTTAACTTGGATAAAAGCAAAGCACACGTATGTCAACAAGACATCTATGAAAGAGAACATCATCTGGAAAGCATAGCATTCTTTTTACGCATTGCAAACATCTGATAAAGATCTTGAAAAAAGCAAATTCATATATAAAAAATGTAATTCGATCTGATGTCCGATAGGAACTTGTCCAAGACATTGCAAGGGGTCCAAAACTGACATCTTCTAGAGGAAATCAAAACGACGTCTCAAGTGAAATACGTGTGCTATCAGGGCCTCCATCCATGATGCTCAGAGAGAACGCAAAAAAGGAAATGTATGTAATGTGGTATTGTACTGTTCTTACGGTATGAACTGTATGTCAACACACAAAGGCTGAAGGGTTTTTGAAGGGTTTTGTGCTTCTGGAAGCCATCATGTCTAAATTGCTCTTTAGCGGGACACCCACAGCCCTGTTTCTGAATGCAAGATTTGTACAACTATTTCATATTAGGTGACGCAGGGCCAAGTACTGCATGCCTAGATAGAGAGGAATTACATGGATTGCATCTATACGTTACTCTGAAGAGAGTTTTTGCATCTACCATCCAAACCTTCAGGTTTGAGTCTTCTGCAATCAAGTGACTTTTTTTTGCTAGTTTCAGATTAATAGTGAGCAAACTGAGATTTGACAGTGCGGTTTCTCCAAAATATTATAATTAAACACTGTAATGCTACAGTATTAAATAAATAACAAAAAGGTCAAGACCTAAATGAATAATACAACACACGTATAAAGTAATCAATAAGTCATATCCACTGACCGACCACAAGCACGAAACAATACCAACACAGCTCCTACTGTGCTTCTGAAACCACGTTAAGTCTCCACTTGAAATGGTTTAGCTGTTTTTTCCAAAGTTTTTAAAATCTGATTTCAATCATTTTTACGGCAAAAAAGTCAACATATTGCTCCATATTTTCATTGAAGAGTTTTTTCCCCAATTCTTCCAAGTCGTTTTGCTCAAATTATACGTGGAAAACATGGTTGATGCACAATCAGCAGGCTTAGTCGATTGTCTTACACGTTCCCTCAGAGATACTCTTCATCGGGAACAGTTTCACGCTGTCAACTCTCCTTGGGATGCTCTTGGAGCACTTGTACGCACTTTTCCTAATGATGCTTCGCAAGGACTTGAGTCCTTATTGTCATCTAGTGATCCCAAGTATATGTGCAAGGTAGGTTAACTCAAGTGACCTCTCTACACGCATATTTCGATTGGCGTCGTGACCAGGATTCGACCACTGTTGCCATTGCTGTCACGGGAGACACGCTCATAGCCGGCATTGGAGGAAGCCGAGCTGTTGGTGGATGTAGAGGAGAAGTGCGCCATCACCGGCTCCATCACGATCCCTTTAGCTACTCCACACACAGGCGACAAGCTCTGTTGCTTCAATCGGTCCACCAACTCATCTTCTTCAGAGGAAGAGGAGCTAAGCTCAGCCTGACGGCCGTTCATCGCCGCTCCGCCGTTGCAGTTCCCGCCCGAGGCGTGTGTCGTGTTCCCGTTCTCCGTGTCCAGCATCCAGCAGTGGTTGAAGTAGCTAAAGACCTCTTTGACGGAGCATCGGTGGTCCTGCTCGATGGACAGCAGAGACCGAAACATGCGGAGCGCATCGTCAGTGAAACGCCGCCACTGCGAAGGCACTGCGCTGGTCCGCCTCCGCCGCTGCTGCCAGCGCACAAACTCCTCGTAGAAGGCGTCGGACGGCAGCGCTTTCTCCCATGGGAAGTTCCCGGTGAGCATGCAGAACAGAAGCACGCCAAAGGCCCACACGTCGGTGCTGTAGTCCACGCACAGGCCCTCCTGTCGACCGGGGTCGCACAGTTCTGGCGCCGTGTACGGGATGGTCCCGCTAACCCGCTTCACCGGAGAGCCGGCGCGCCTCGTCATGCCAAAGTCTGAGAGTTTCACCTTCCGGCAATCCTTGTCAAAGATGAGGACGTTCTCTGGCTTTATGTCACGGTGCACCAGCTTCTTGCAGTGCAGGTAATCCAGAGCAATCGCCACCTGGTGCACACACCGCTTGGCAACGTTCTCCGGCAGTCCCACCTACGCACAAGGAGCAAGTACAGAATTAGACGCCATGTGGTTACATAATGGATATTATCATGATTCTCACAGACTGACAAATCTGAAGACTTTTTGTAATGCAGCAACAAGTTTGCAGGGAACACAAAGTCCTCATTTAGCTGCCAACAAAGGCACTGTTGCCAACTATGTTCAATGAGAAGTAGCTGAAGACTGCTCTGAAAGTTGCTAAATCCTGCTAGAGAGCGGCTACATATATATATAAATGATATAAATGAACTAAATTAATAACTTTTTTACAACAAAAATGAACCATCACTAACTTACTTAAACTGGACTGTGATGGTATTTTCTTCTAGAAACAAACTTTGTTGCATTATTTTCCTGTTATCACTATGAAGCTGCATTGAAACAATCTGTATTGTAAAAAGCGCTATATAAATAATGGTGACTTGAGTAAATGCTAATTTACATATTAGTGACATCATTACATCGTATCTGTCTAGTGTTGGTCCTTTACATTTCTTTGTTTCTCTCCTACTCTCTGTGTTCACATACTTTATTTTAATACAGCCTAATCCCCTATAAATCTGTTCTCATTTACATATTTCTCTGTTTATAATGTCAGGCGATGGAACGAGAATATGAAATAGTGACTGAAACAAAGCCTATTAAGATTATGTGTCACTTCCAAGCTGCTGCTCTATTTACATGATTTATATTTATATTAAAATGATCGGTTTTCTTTCTTATTTTTTTCTTTGACTGCGCACAGCCTCAACTGAACGTGCTGCTCATCTTAGCTATTCTCTGAATGGAGCAGGTGAAGAGATAGTTGTGCATGCAGTGGGAAAGCATGACCCCATGCTCATCGGAAAGTACAAGTCTGGGAAACTAGATAGAGGTTTGCCACTTGGCGCTTTAAAAAAAGCGCCAAATTGCTAAATGTGTCTTAAAAGTCGCTTAATTTAGCGTCAAAATTGCTGAACAAAGTAAAAAGGGGTAGATACCGAGACTCAAAATACTAATCATACAAATCGAACAAAACCCTAACCCGAATTATCCATGTAAATCACCCTGCGGCATTTGTGCTACAGACATGAATGAGACTCAAATCATGCGTCACACCTGGGAGAGGATCATTAGGGAAAGGGAAAAATCCCATAGATTTGCATTAAAGGAGGAACCCGAGTCATATCTACAGACAAGAATATCACATGAGCTCTTTTGGCTTAATGCAAGTAAGCAACCACCCAGAACACCAAAGCAATGCACTAACAACCAGTCTAAAAACTGTAGCAGTTACCCAGGCACCCTGTCAATCACCCAAAACAACCAATAACATCGTAATAATGAGATTTACATTGCTTTATATGACTCAAATTTACTTCAAATGTTTATGATAATGGTACAACAATGTATGATAATGGTAAAAGTTTATTGGAACAACATAGTTTTCAATTTAACATACTGTTCAATAAGAAATGAAAAATGTTCACAGAATCAAATTATTTTAATGCTTTCATTTAGGACTTTTTAAGTATGAATATGTCTATTAGGAGAGATTCAAGCAAGGTAAAGAAGTTCTCGTTGTCTCACCTGCGGAGGAATGATGTCAAAGAGATCGCCTGCCAGCGCATACTCTTGAGCGAAGATGTAGTATTCATCAGTCTCGAAGGCAATGCCAAACATGTTGATGATGAAAGGACAGGGTGACAGGTAAAGAGAGATGCTGTACTCGCGAAGGAAACTCTTCAGCTTCGTGGTTTTCTTTCGCAAGAATTTCAGGGCCATTTTCGTGCCTGGAGGGAAGGAATAGAGTTAGAGGTTAACATTGCTTAGCTTTTAAAGCATTGCTGATTATTCCGCCGCTGACACAAAGCTAATGGCCTACTTGCAAGATGAATGTGCTCTTTTTAAATGTCACGCAGGGACAATGTCAAGTCATGTATTAATATGGGAAATAACTTTCCAGGGTAACAGCTTCCTTTGACTATAAATTCTAAAGAAAGTTTGAAAGGATTTGAAAAGAATACCTGAAGCAAGAACCCCTAACATTAATCTATTTTCTGTTGGTTAATTCTCCTCTAACTTTTTTTGCTCATTGAAGCCATGGAAGTAAGAATGCAAACAGTTCTAGCTACACACGTTTGATTAATTGCATTGTTCAACTGCAGTAAACACACTGTATTATGTAGGGGAACCAGTAGATTTTCCTTGCAGTAAAAACTTTTTCATTGCATCAATGCATCAAATGACTTTCACTAGTAGAATGAAGAGGGTGGACTATCACCAATCCACGGCAGGCTCGAATCAGATTGGACAATGTTTCTATCATCCCACCGATAAACAAAATCATGTTTAAAATGTACCATCTGAGGAAGAACTTTCACACCTCACACGTTTGGAGGATTTGTTTTGGAACCTGCTGTGTTTTCTCCCTTAGTTCGGTTCGTTTAGGTATGAACGCAACAATTACCCTTGGATCCGCACCCAATAGTCGGTCTGAGATTGCCTGAAATAGGCGGTCTGGGCCGCTTGAAAACGAACTCTAGAGCGGTTCACTTGTGGCGAGAAAGCAATCCAATCCAATGGACCAACGAACTAGGTTGTGTTACAATGGGGGGGGGGGGGGGGGGGGGGGTTGGGGGTTCGAGCGCCGTACTGGCCCCCTGTCTAGCCAAGACCCTCACAATTGTCCAAATCCCCCCCCCCCCCAACCAGTTACGTACATTACATGAAAGGCAGAAGTGTTTGTTTTGCAAATGCCTCTCAAAATGAATCATGGGTTAATCTAGAACAAAGACGAAGTGAAATGCCTAATTGAAATTTGATCAGACAAACATATTTCAGAACAACATATAAGACACATGAAAATATCCAAGTTTGCAAGGTGTTTAGCGAGCGTCTCTACTCTTAGTAGATCTTAGGGGTTTAATCTGATTTAATCCTGACGTATGACTGCTATGAGCAGAATCCCGGAGGCGGGAATATAAACCGGTGCGCTTTAACCAATGAGAGGACGGTTTACTCACACGTGACTTGAATTTTGGTGGTCCATTTAGAAATGCTGCCTTGCATAAGCGACAACAATTTTAATCCCCATTTAGGACTAAAGCAAGCGATCTACAGGTCTGAAAACGCCCTTAGATATCCACATGCACATTACAAAATCTACACATTTCCACAAATTTCCCCAGTGTTCACAGACACTTGTGCCATATTTTGAATGAGTATCGTTTTCTGCTGTTCAATTTTTGAGGCATATTTACTCACCAAATGGAACAAACTGTCATTTTCAGTCACATAGTCTCGTCAATGTCTTGAACAAAAAAGACAGATTTTGCTTTGCACAACACTGCAGATGGTTAGCAGCTGCTAAACAAATAAAAGGAAGGTCAAATGCCAAGAGGAACCCCCGCCCCCAACTTTGCTATTACATAACACAACAGATAGCAGAAGCTGCCTGTGTGTACAAGATAAAGGCCTTAACAAAGGACCTTCATTATAAGCACAGCCGACAGTTGCACCTGCTCATGCAGATGATAGACAATAGGGGCTTTTGCACCCGAGGAACCTGTTCATAGTTCCTTGAACTTTCTTTTTGGCTTGTTTGCAGCGCAGGGACTGGGAACGAATTTAGTTCTAGCAACGCCTTTTGGAGGAACCAAATTAGCTCCTACTTCAGAGTAGGGTCTAAACCAACACAATAGAAACTACCAATGAAGTAAGTGTACGCTGATTGGAACACATGCTATACGAAACAGCACCCACCATTTTTAAAAAGCATGCACAATTTAAAGTGTAAAGTGTTTTATATTGTTACAAGACATAACATACAGAAGGCTAATGTTAACGGCATTTACCTGTCACCTTTGTCTGCGGTGTTGTGTTGTTTAGCACTGCAAGTTGTCGTAGGAGATTTCGTCTTTTAGCCCTCTCCATCGCATAACTTATACGTCTACATTCCATCACGAATCCCACGACACACAACAAACACAGCTCCAATCACGCCGTCCTCCATTCTCCAGTTGTTGACGTTGTTGAATGCGGCACTTAAATGACGTCACTGTCGGCTGGCTTACGTTACTTCTGAGTTCTTACTGGCGGTGCGAATGCAACCAGGAAAATGGCCCTAGGGGAAATTTAGTTCTCGGGGGAACCTCCCTGGTGGCTAGTTCCATTAACTGCGAAAGCTCCTAATCTGGGACTGCATTAGGTGGAACCTAATTGGGAATTGTCGCATTACAATTTGTAGTTGATCACAGAAAACACAAACGCAGTACATCTTTCTAAGATACTACAGTGTAGTCCTCTGTGCAAATAAAGATTTGTAAAGACATCTCTTTGTTGACATATTTCCTATATACACACCTAACGGCTTGTCCTTTTTTTAAATAGCAAAAAGACTTTTTAAATAATCAGAGCCCTAATCCATGATGTTATCCATGCTAGTTGGTTGCAGGTGATATTCTGCTGCATTACATTCTGAATGTCTGAACTTCCTACTTGGAAAAGTGTAATTGATCACCACTTGAAGTCAGACTTTCAACTTGGGAAATTGTGCCGAAATCCATAATTCTATGGTCTATGACATCAGTTAATGATAAACATTCACTTTTAAGCCATTGAAATGCATCAGTGAGTTCCTACATTACAAGATAATTAAGCCGTAGGTGTGTAAAACACAGTATGAAACACATGATCCTCTCTGCTGATAATCGTACACTTGCAGAACAAATGTTAGCATTGCACTCGTTTATCCTCTGCAATTTAGTTGCTTGGAGACGTCCATCCGTTGTTCACAAACTGAAACGATAGCACTCTACAACCTTCGGGCAATTGAACATTTTAGTGGTCAGAAGTCAGGGATGTTATGTACAACCTGTAGGAGTATTGGATGGAACGCAGTATTAAAGAAAGAACTTAAAGAGGTACAGTACAATACACAACCCTGGGCAGTAGATACTTTCATCAATATTTGAATCCATTTTAATAGAAGAGACAAACTATACATATATACTGTATATATGCGTGAAGCAATTCTGGAATACAAAACATTTAATTACAGTCTGAGAATTCCCACAAATAACATGAAACTGTCAAGAAGAGCGGAGGCCTTAAAGCAAACTACAAAAATAGCAAATACAAATTCGGTTCACTCCCCTAGTGATATTCCAGTTGGTAAACACACACTTTCTCTGAAGGATGTCCCATGATATAGATGCAATATCTGTCAGGTATTAGAGCAACTATCCTGAGATGTAAATTTTATGACAGCTCACGAGACGAGTTCTGCTGAGGCCAGCGGGATAGTGGATTCCTGGAACTGCCCCCAGCATCAGTCCTCTAAGTATGGCCCATACTGCATGTAAATAATAAATAAGGTGAGACTGATGGGGATTTTGGATGCTGACAGATGGTGTGTTTTGCATCTCTTTGAAATCTGGAGAATGCGCAAGCCAAACGGGGGCACTTTATAGGCTGGAGACCATCAATACGCTTCTAAAAAAGAAAGGTAAACATGACGTCTTGATCAGAACATGTGGATATCCTGAAAGAACCTGAAACTGTAGCTGGGAGGAGGTGCTTGTTTTTTTAAGCTATGCCTTCATGATGGTCACTATCATACCGTATGTTTTGGTAGTTGGTTGCCAGATTTGGTTGCTGGTGTTCCAACAAGGCCTTAACCAGCAAGACTTCCTTGGCCATGAAGCACCTCCAGACAAAAAACATGTTGGTTGACTAGCTTCACCATCTCCTTTTCACAAAGAACAGCATGGACATACTGTAATCGAAAGGCTTTTAGTTTACTTTAGTATTTTTTTAGTTGCTACATGGAGAACGGCACTTGTATTTGTCTGGTGAATCTATGAACTGTACACTCTATTCAGAAGTCAAACAAACTAAACTTCCATGTCAGATGGACTTGTGTCCATTCCAAAAGCTCTCGCGTGAAAGCATACGTGGTCTAGAGGATCTTGAAAATATAACAGATGACTGATAAATAATGCACGATTTCATAGGACGGAGAGAGATGTGTGCTTGTGTGTTTGTAAGTGTAGGTGGATTTCAATTTTGTGTACAAACATTCTCTGTCAGTTTGAATAGGAAAAATTCACATAGGAAAGAAAATCCACAAATGAAATCCTTTTCATATCTTAAGACATCAATTACTATCAGATGGAGAGCAAAGTCTGCAGAAGACCCAGTAGCATACGAGTTGTATGTACTGCTTTTATGGTGCTTGGCAGACCCTGGTCATTATGAACTTTCATATACTTTCGTTACTTATAGTCTTTAAAATTGCATGGAGGTTCTAACCTGTAAAAAAAAAACAGTCCTGTAAATGAATGGTAAAAAAACTGATCACCATAATGGTGACTACAAACTTTATTATTTTCAATAAAACAACATCTAAACCTCTGTTAATTCTCAACAAGAACTTCTTTACATGTATGAAATAAACTGGTTTCACACTGAAAGGGCCTTAAGGCTGTGGCTGGAAGTCAGTTCTTGTGTTTCTGCTCGTCTCTACTCTTTTTTTTCTGGTCTTGTTTCTCTGTTCTTCAGTGATTCTGCTTGTCAGGTGTTCATCAGTGTCTGAATTAACTCAAATAGGTTTATTCACTCTGTCAAGTGGACTATATTAGTGAACTAATGTAAGGGAATAGTGAATGAGGGTATAGGGTGTGATTTTGAACACAGCCTCTAAAAGTCGACTTTGAGCGCTGTTATTTCACAGTATATCCCTGTAGGATACTTTCTCGAAAACGCCAAATATTACCCATAATGCATTGTTTTCTACGGTATATTACTGTTTTAATGGGAAATGGTATGATACTGTCAGAATTTGGCTGTTTTTTTACAGCAAGGTTTTACAGTGTAGATAAGAAGTTTTTTTAAATGTGTTTTTTGAAAGATGTTTCATCTCAACAATTGGCATGTTGTTGAAAAGCCATTGATGAACATACTGTACTTCTATACCCTCACAAAATTATCAAGCCCCGTCTATAGCATCCATGCTGTCCATCCCCTTCAACCTACCTCTGATCTTGTGAATGACCAGGTCCACCTTGCCGTAGGTGCCTTTCCCAAGCTCCCTGATGACCTCATAGTATTTATTAAAGTCCAGCTTCTCCAGGTTCTCGGCAGTGATGAGCTGCAGCTCTTCCAGGATGTCAATAGAGGAGCGGGACATGTGAGGTGAGGAGCTCATTATTCCAGAGACGGAGAGGCTGGTTACCAAGACAACGGTGACGATTTAAAAATCTAAAGGCAGGAGAAGGAAAAAAAGAGGAGATTGTTGATAACCATGATACAATACCCTAAAATACCTATTTCCACACCTAGCTGAACCTGATTGCATTGGACACACACTTTATCAGTAACATCACAGTTACAGAGATTGTGGGCATTGGTTAGCAACGCAAACAAGTCTTTATATAACCTCATGCATCCTACAGTTCACTGATCTTCTTTCTGTTCTGTGGAGGCCCTTTCATGTGCACGACATCACAGACTGTATCTCAAATGAGAACGCATGAGAGGAACTGAGCAGAACAAAAGATCAGAGCGCACAGACCCGGACCGATCCCTTTTGTAATGCTAAAATCACATAGTCCCATAGGGCTTTTTACTTCCTCACCACGTAACACTCTCCGAAAGGTGTTGGAGGACAAACTGGCCTGTTGCATAACACCATGTTCTATTGTTTCAGCTAACATGCTAAAAGAACAATATGAGAAGAATATCATTCATAAAGTAAGTATGTAGTTACAATGCACAACAAATAGTACAAACACAGTCTAAGAGGCTGGGTATTTGTGTCTGACACCATTTGTGAACATGAATGACACCCAAAACACGAATCTTGCTGAAGCTATTGCATGCTATTACTTTTCTAAGCAACTTAAGATTGTCAAAAAAGAGTGACCAATGGCCAATATGATGCCGGTATGTGAAAATTTGCTTAAACTGTATTTTAAGGTGTCCT